>NC_054474.1:131277890-131582057 GCF_017639515.1 Carcharodon carcharias
AGCTGCATCCAGGATCCAGGGGCCACGCAATCTGTCTGCGTACCTTGGTTTACTCATGGCGGGGGCAAAATGTTCATCTTTTTCTGTGACACACATGCACAAGCTGATGCTGTAGAGTTACTAACCAGTTAGGATCATCTTGGAGTCTCCATGAATTAAAGATGAATCTCCCCGGTGCTGTTGTGAGCAACCCAGGAGAAAAGAAAGCATGGGGCATTAAATGCGATTGTGTGTGTGTGTGTGTGTGTGTGTGTGTGTGTGTGTGTGTGTCTGTGCGTGTGTGTGTGTCTGTGCGTGTCTGTGTCTGTGTGCCTGACGTTCCTTTATTAGTTCTGAGCTGAGGGTAAAAACTATTTGACCAACAGTCAAAAATCACCAAATGAACCATATTTGAGCCTGTTCATTTTCCAATTGTTTTGGGAAAGGTGTGGGAAAGAGAGGATGGACAAGCCAATGGTGGGAGCATGGTACTGGGGGGTTGGTTGGGGTGCACGTGTATTTGGACAGTGAGCCATTCATCACTTGAACACGGTTGCCTTCATTGTCCCTCATGGTCAATGGCACGCAGAAACTCACTCCTGAAAAGAATAGGGAAAGAATGGCCACCAGGTACTATTTGCTTCCCATGTAGCTGAACACCTGCAAGGTGTCTATGCCATTAGAGGTGGCTGATGAAAGAGTAGGACTAGATGATCGTTTGCAGAACCCGAGAATGAATGTCCCTGCAAAATTTGTGGACTGAAAGAGGAGAATTCTATCTGGTTACGGAGCCAAAGCGGCAGGTAATCTCAATATATATGTTAATACTGTTCTCAGTTTATAATTTCAAGAGATGATTATTTTGAACTGTCCTGTTCTCCTAAATCCCACTCACAGAAAAAGCCCAGCTTTATCTCATCTCTGCTTATTATTTATCTCGTTCTAATTTCCATGTCCTTTGAAGGATTTTTCTAAAAAATAGTATACGTTGTTCATGCTTATCTCTGGCAGCAATCGATCTTCATTGAAAACCAACTGTTCCTGCCAAGCCAAACCAAGCTGTTTTGTTGAAACACAATGTTAGACAGCCTGTTACACAGGACCCTGAGATCAATTAAAGAGACAGGCTGCCAGGTTATAAAGACAGGAATGAAAGATAGCATTGTCACATCAGTAGTCCTGTTTGCTGCTGAATAATGATTTTATTAATTAGAAATGATCAAAGTTCAGCCACATAAGAAAGCCATATTAGAGAAGTTGGTGTCGCAGCAGGTATCAGGCCGAATAAATTTTTAAAAATTTGTACATGGGATGGGGCATCATTAGCTAGGCCAGCATTTATTGCCCATCTCTAATTGCCCTTGAGGACTGAGTGACTTGCTAGGCCATTTCAGAGTCAAACACATTGCTGTGGGACTGGAGTCACATAGGCTAGACCAGGTAAGGATAGTATATTTCCTTCCCTAAATGGTTTCGTGGTTGTCATTAGATTTGTTCCAGACTTTTTAATTAAATTCAAATTTCACCATCTGCCAGTGTGGGATTCAAACCTGGGTCCCTAGAGGATATACCCTGGGTCTCTGGATTATCAGTTCAGTGACAATACTATGCCACTGCCTCCCCTAATGAATGTGGAAAGTATAATCCCATGTTATTTCTAAACAAGTGAACATGAAATACTTCAAGCTGATGTTTTATCTTTCTGGCTTATTTCTGCTTACAACACGTAAGATGTAAAGCCCCAGGTTCACCTGAAAAAACTGGTCCAATCTGACAATAACCGCATTAATCAGGGCAGAGGCTAAGGCCTCCATATTAACAGCCACATTGATGGGCAGGTGGGTGTTAAAAGTTTGAAGAAGGAGCTTTCCACCCTCACTCTCTCTTAAAGAAGTCTTTGGCCTCACCCACAACCCACCCCCCATCACAACCCACCACAATCTCAGACCTTCCCCCTTACTGCATCCCTGATCTCACGCTCCCTCCCTTGTTGTTACTGTCCTGGGATAGCACACTGCATAGATCATCTAAAGTGGCTCGGGATAGATTTAATGTGATTAAAATACAAATATGCTTTGACTCTTTTTACAAAATAAGTGTTTGATTGACTGTTTCAGCTGAATCTTTTGACAGGAATTTTTTTTTTTATTTCCTGTGTGACGGTCTAAATTCGAATGATTGTTAATTTATTACCTCAGGTTGACTTACTGTAACCAACAGTCATTTTGAAGCTATCAGGGAAAAGGGGAGACCGGTGACTCTGTTGTAAAACAGCAGCTAACCATTACATAACGGCAGCTGGGGACCTTATTTGAATTGAATTTTGTATTCAGCGTTAGCGCAGGAGAAGGAAATATATTGTTTTTATATATCCAGAGGTTACATAATTGTTTATTATTGTATATATTTTCTTTATTCTTGACTGTGTTTACTTAACTGTTTATTTTCTCAATATATTGGTCTAGTGGCTTATAAGCCACGGTCTGATGGTGTTTCCTTCTCAGCCTTCCAAATCCTAAGAAAGCATGTCAGTCAAAATGCAGAGACATGAGTTTAATGTTTAACTCCTGGGCCCATGACAGTTACCTGGTTATTGCACTAATTTAGACATACCCATAGATAGCCAGCGCTCACTTACAGGAAGACTCAGTGATGCTGAAACTGAGAGAAAACATCCTTTGCAAAAGAGTCAAACCTAACCTCTTAGAATGTTGCCTAGATTCGATGGGAACCTCTCATGTTCTTAGTTCCTTGAATAAGTCGCAGAATTAGAATTCTCTTTTGGCTGGAGCTGTCAGTTTTCCAGCTATGTCATTTGTTAACCTATAATTTTAGGTCAGGGAGGTCAGATCTCCATGAGAACCCACACAGCCTAGAATCCTGGTGTTATTCTTGCTGTGGTGCACTGTTATTTGCAAATAGGAACCTCTCATGCTTCTTCCAATTGAAGGGCATTAAGCATGAGATCTCTCCAAAACCGTGAGAAAGTAATAAAAGCAGGATCCACTCAGTTCCAGGCATGTCAGATTGACCAAGTGAAGGTACTGTTAGCCCTGGAGTGTGGTCCTGAATTGAAAGTCCAACTCCAGGTCTTGGAGCACATGTTGGCTAACACTTAAGTTCAGTATTGAGTGTGCCAAGCATTGTTGGAGGTGTCGTATTTCAGAACTGAGGTTATATTGTGTCCCTGTCTTCCTGTTTAGGTGAATGGAAAAGGTCCCAAGGCACTAATTGAAGAGGAGGAGGATAAGGTTTACCCCTCAACCAACAGATTGATTGACTGGTCATTTATCTTAAGGCTTTTTATGGGACCTAGCTAAGGGCAAATTTTATACCCACTTGCATACATAACAACAGCAACTGCATTTCAGAAGGTAATTCATTGCCTTTGAAATGCTGTGGGACTTTGTAAAAATGAGAAAAGCACAGTGTTAATGTAGATACTTCTCATTAGTTCATTATCTGCATTCTTCAGATCTAGCCCTTGGCAATCTGCAGAATATTGAGCTGGACTCAAATAGTACTCAACTGCCCTGGATATGGGAGTCATATCACAGGAGCCCATTCTGGTTGAGAGTTTGATATGTTTTATTTAAGTCAATGTGTCTATATGTATCAAGACTAGGTGTATTTAACTTAGTGACTTATGTAATCAAGGATAAGCCCTTTCAGTGTGTGGATGCAATCAGCTGTTGTTTGACTTTGCCAGCTTTAAATTTGCTAACAGAGAAGAGGTGTTTTATTACTTGGCGGTATGTTCAGACAGCCCTACAGTGCAGTATAACCATTTGCTTGGTGTGGAATCCTGTCTGCAGGTGCAGTAAATCTGAGCAAGGCCTTCGTGTCTGTTCTGATGAAATGCAGGTGTTTTAAACAACCCAGTAAAAACAGTAAGAGATTCTGGGACAGATGAGACTGGGCCAGGCTTAAGGGACAAAGTGCTAATGACAGGGCCTCACAGGTTCAGGGTTAATATATATCATTAGTCATGGGCCTAGGGTTATATTTAAAGGGACAAGGTCATCAAATGCAGTAACTAGCAGAGCATTTCAATTTGGCAAAAAACAAACAAGTAAAGGTTGGAAGAAGAAGGTGTTTTTCTGTGCTTTGTGATGACCTGAACATTCAGTAACAGAAATTTAAAGTGACAATCCATTTTGTAAATACTTTACACATTTATATATAAATGTATAAATTTCTTGCTATTCGAATTGTACTTGAAACTCCATATCCATCACAGATAGTTAAATCCTTTTGATTTAAATCTTTCAGGATATTAATTCTACCATCCCAAGAAAGCACCAATTGTTTCTTAAGAGCGCAGTGCCCTGATCTTAACCATCGCTTCCTGCTAACTTATTTAAGTTGGTCATCATCCTTTAAGTAAAGACATACTTCCTGACCATCTGTCCAAAACTTGCCCTTCACAACATTTGAACAGTGGTCACTTCTGCCGTCTTGGTGCAACTTAAAATATTGTTCCAGCTTTTATTTTACAACCCTGCAATTTTGTTTCCCAGAATAGAAAGCTTGAAGCAAAAAATACACTTCTAGTTTGCTATGTTGTTGGTGCTGAGGGTTTTGAGAGACTGCATGGATGACTCTTCATTTAACCTCATTGCTGTGGGAAGTTGAGACCCCTGTTTATTTTTTTATGTGAAAGGTTCTATTACAATGGGTGAACTGAAGAAGCTGGAACTTGAAAGGTGACTGTCATCACAATCGTCGACATGTTTAAAAAGAAAAACATTGCTGGGCTATAGGGAAAGAGTGAGGGAATGGGACTAATGGAATATCTCATTCCAGTGCTGGCACAGACACGATGGGCCAAGTGGCCTCCTTCCATGTTGCATGATACTATGTTAAGTTATCATATTTTATATTATCTTTGGTGGAACTCCATATAATATAGGAATCATTTCAATGATCTTTTGAAAATCTTGACACAGTACTAATAAATGTGTTAGCTTGGTGTAGTTGTCATCTCTGAGTGAGAAGGAAGTAGGTTCAAATGCTTTTCTAGGACTTGAGATTTCCCCTCGGTTAAACTGGTTGTATTTCTCCTGGGTGTTTGTGGGATCTTGATTGCTGCAAAATCACGACCATATTTGTCTACATACCAGGCTGAATTTAATGTTGGTGACGGGGGTCTCGCCCACTGGTCACAGATCATGTCAGAGCCCTGGGTTGTCTCCGTTGGGCAAGGCCTGCTCAGTAAGTGGCCAGCATTAGACCTTCCCCAGGATTTAAAATTACAGGGGTGGAAATCCTGACCCTGGGAGGTGCCAACCAATCATGAGCCGGCACCTGTCCATTGTCTGATAACATCGCTGGGAATGATGGTTGCTATTGGTAATGTACTCACCAGAGGCCTAGGATTGACATCGGACCCAGGGCACAGGTGAGTGAGGGTGGGATGAGGGTGGTGGGGAGGGGTTTGTTGGCTGAGGGGAAGATGGAGAGGGTCAGAAGAAAGAGCAGGGGGTGGGGTATCTCAGGGGGTCCCACCCTTCCTGATGCTGGGTCCCTCGACCAGGCCTTAAGTGCCTTTAAACAATGGACTCCCCCCGCCCCCCCGGCTGGAAGCCCGCCCTTTTTGGGCACCCACATGTCAGCACTGGTGAGGGGAGTCACTTAATTGGGTATTAATTTCCTCATTTAGTGTACGGGTGGGAATGTCGTCCATGAGCCTTCCTGACCTGGGTGTAATCTGGCAAAGGTGGGAAGGCGCACGCTCGAGCCCAATTAAATGCCCCCCCCCTCCCCCCGCCCCAAGGCCTCCAAACCTCCTGCTGGGGTTGGAGGTAGACGTTAAATTCCACTCTCCATTTCAAACTCACTTTTGTATATTAATTACTTTGAATTGACTGAGATATGTCACAATGAGCTGTATCAATGCAAGTCTTTGTTTCATTATAAGTCATCTATGTCCCAGCTTTAGTTTCTGATCTGTGTTTAATTAGGTTCATTCTGTCAGGGGATGATGCCTCAGCTGGCCTCTGTGTTCAAGGACTGTGAAGAGCTCCTACTTCTGGTGAATATTTGTTGATCCCCACTAGAATTGTGTGTATCTAGATGCATGATGATGTCAAGATTCAATCTGACTATGATGCTCCATATGCTTGAATCATCTGCTGGTGTACATTGTTCGGAGACCATCCTATAGAATCTAAACCCTTCCTGTCTTCCGGAGAAGAGGAATTTAGGGAGAAAATTGGACAGATAATTTCAAGGTGTATTTTACAACTATGATAAAATGTTTATGCCAGGCATGGATAGCAGTTATATTGCTCATTGAGGATGTGAACATCTTTTGGAATTTATTTTAACTTGTTTATAGCTCTTTTTGAGCCAGCTGCATTCTAGAAATCTATTCAAACCTGTGCTATTATTGCACTGCATCATCCAGTTGATTGGTGAACTCTTGCTTTGTCTGCTCGCATCTGCCACTTATCTGGTTGCAGATGGCATTTTGTACCAAGCTACCTCCGAATCACTGATCAGTCAGTACAAAGCCACCTTTTCTTTTCAGAACTAATCATTAATTCAATGTGTGACTTCAAAACTATAAAGTCCTGATGTGGGAACAAGTTCTCCTTGGACAGTTGGGACTTGTATTTGGCAGTTAGAATGAGTAACTCTGATGGATTTCTAATCTGTTTTAAGAGGCGTCAGTGGTGGTTTGCTCAGCCCATTAAAGTGAAAGTTTTCAGCATGCAAAATTCTTGGCCAGCCTTTTCCTTGGTTTTCTCAACATGTGACTTGACATAATTTGGGCTTGCAAATGTTTTTGGAATGCAACAAAAGGTAATTTTAATGTTGGCACTTGTTTTGTAATGAGGGGTAAGATTCGACTGTTCTGGAGCCAAGTGGTTGAAATACTTCTCCAAGACAACATTCCCTTGCTTTTTGCCAAGGGCAATCTCTATAGGAGGTGGTGGGGCTGGGCGGGGATTGAACATTTATTTGGTTGCTGCTTGCACCTTATGTTGGGATGTAGCACTAGCATGTGAAATGTGTCAGAAATTATCTTGTTTATATATAACTTTTATATATATTTAGAGGGAGACGGTGGTATCAATGGTAAGGTCACTAGGCTAGTGATTTAGAGACCCGGGTTCATGCTCTGAGGACATGGGTTCAAATCTCACCGTGGCATCTGGTAGAACTTAAATTGAATTAATGAACCTGGAATTGAACACTGGTCTCAGTAATGGCGACCATGAAACTGTCATCAATTGTTATAAAAACCCATCTATTTCACTAATGTCCTTCAGGGAAGGAAACCTACCAGCCTACATGTGACTCCAGACCCACAGCAATGTGGTTGCCTCTTACCAGCCCTCTCAAATGGCCTTGCAAGCCACTCAGTTCAAAGGCAATTAGGGATGGGCAACAAATGTTGATTTTGTCAGCAATGCACTATATATATATATATATATATATATGTATGTGTGTGTGTGTATATATATATATATATATATATATAAAAATATATATATAGGATTACAGATCTGAATGCAGAAGAAGGTATTCTGTTTTCATTCTGAAGTCCAGAGTAGATGTTTTCAGCACAGACGTAGCCCAATCAGCCCAACATATCTCTGCAGCTCTAGAGAAATTCAGAACTCATCCCACTGCTCTCATCCCATTCCTCTGTATCAAACACTTATCCAGCAATGTTCTCAACCAGCGGCTGTGTGGTAAAGAGTTCTATGCTTTAACAAGCTCCTGCATAACACAATGTTTCCTGACCTTTCTCCTTGCTCTCTTTGTAAAGTTTTAAATTGATGTCCCCTTATCACTGATTCCGCAACCAGAAGAAATTGTCTTTCCATAGAAACCCAATGCTTCAAACTCAAGAAAGGGCAGAACGGGGTGTTAAATATTCCCGGATACAGGGTGTTCAGAACAGCTAGGAAAGGAGGAGGGGTGGTGGTATTGGTTAAGGAGAATTTGTAGTGCTGGAGAAAGAGGACATCCCAGAGGGTTCAAGGACAGAATCAATTTGGCGTTAGAGCTAAGGAACAAAAAGGATACAATTACATTGGCTGGTGCAGTCTATTGACTGCCAAGTAGTGAGAAGGACGAAGAAGAACAAATCTGCAGGGAAATTACAGGGAGATGCAAGCATTATAGAGTAGTTTTAATGGGTGACTGTAATTACCCAAATGTAGACTGGGTCAGTGGAGAGGGGAAAAAGTTCCTAGACTGTGTTCAGGAGAATTTCCTACAGCAGTATGTGTCCAATCCAACAAGGAAAGACACACTGTTGGACCTGGTTCTTGGAAATGAGGTGGGCCAAGTAGATCAAGTGTCAGTGGGGGAACATTTAGGAGACAGTAATCATTGTATTGTACATTTTAGGATGATGATAGAGAAGGACAATAGGCAATCCAGAGTAAAAATAATTAACTGGTCGAGAGCCGACTTTATTGGGGCAAGAACATGGCTGCGCCAGATAGGCTGGAGTGAAAGATTGGTGGAACAAACTGTAGCTGAACAATGGGCTACCTTCAAAAAAGAATTGGTTCTGGCACAGTCAAGATATATTCCATTGAAAGGGAAAGGTAGGGCAAACAAATCCGGAGCTCCCTTGAAGAAAAAGAAGATAGAATTTAAAATAAAAGAGAAAAAGTGTGCTCATGACAGTTGCCAGATGGAAAATACAATTGAGGACCAAGCAGATTACAGAAGCTTCAGAGGGGAGGTGAAAAAGCATATTAGAGAAGCAAAGAGGGATTATGAGAAAAGACTGGCAGCCAACATAAAGGGGAATCCCAAAGTCTCCTATAGGCATATAAATAGTAAAACGGGGAGTAGGGGGATTGGGGCCCTAACAGGAAATTTACACATGGGCTAAGGGGCCATGGCTGAATAATTAAATGAATACTTTGCATCTGTCTTTACCGAGGAGATAGATGCTACCCAGGCCATGGTGACGGATGAAGAAACTCTTCTGTCACTGGAAGGATTAAAAATTGATAAGGAGGAAATTTTGAATAGACTGTCGGTACTTAAAGTTGACAAGGCACCGGGACCGGACAAGATGAACCCAAGGATTCTAAGGACAGAGAGAGTAGAAATTGGAGAGGTACATAATTTTTCAGTCTTCCCTAGACTCAAGTGAGGGACCAGGGGACTGGAGAATTGCAAACATTACATCCTTGTTCAAAAACGGTTGTAAGGATAAGCCCAGCAATTACAGACCAGTCAGTTTAACTTCAGTGGTGGGCAAGATTCTAGAAACAATTATTCAGGATAGAATTAGTAGTCACGTGGAAAAATATAAATTGATAAGGAAGAGCCAGCATAGATTTCTAGAGGAGATATTGCATTTAACTAACTTGGAGTTTTTTTGAAGAGGTAACAGAAAACGGCAATGAGGATAATGCTATTGATGTGGTGTGCATGGACTTTCAAAAGGCATTTGATACAGTGTCACACAACAGACTCGTGAGAAAAGTTATTGTTCATGGAATAAAAGGGACAACAGCAGCGTGGATACAAAATTGGCTGAAAAATAGGAAGCAGAGGGTCAATGGATATTTTTCTGGCTGGAGGAAGATTTGTGGCGGAGTTTCCCAGGGGTCAACATTGGGACCCTTGCTTTTTCTTTTATATATTAATGATCTAGATTTTGGTGTGCAGGGGACAATTTCAAAGTTTGCGGATGATACGAAGTTTGGGAGTGTTGTAAACTGCAAGGAGGACAGTGTAGAACTTCAAAAGGACATAGACAAATTGGTGGAGTGGGCAGATAGATGGCAGATGAAGTTCAATGCAGAGAAGTGTGAGGTGATGCATTTTGGTACGAAGAACATGGACATACAATATAAAATAAGGGGTGAAGTTTTGAAGGGTTTGCAGGAGCAAACAGACCTGGCCATTTATGTGCATAGATCATTAAAGGTGGCAGGACAGTTAGAGAGAGTACTTAATATGACATACAGTATCCTCAGTTTTATTAATAAGGACATAGAGTACAAGAACAAGGAGGTTATGCTGAATTTATGTAAGGCGCTTGTTAGACCTCACCTGGGGTATTGTGTACAGTTCTGGGCACCACGTTATAGGAAGGATGTGAACACATTGGAGTGTGCAGAAGAGGTTTACAAGGATGGTTCAATGGATGAGAAACATCAGTTACGAAGATAGATTGGAGAGGTTGGGACTGTTCTCCTTGGAAAGAAGAAGGAAAAGAGGAGATTTGATAGAGATGTTCAAAATCATGAGGGGGCTGGACAGAGTTTATAGGGGGAAGCTGTTCCTGCTTGTAAATGGATCAAGAACGAGAGGGCACAGATTTAGAGTGATTTGCAAAAGAAGCAAATGTGATGTGAGAAAAAACTTTTTCACAAAGCTAATGGTTTGGGTCTGGAATGCACTGCCTAGAAGTGTGGAGGCAGGTTTAATCGAGGCATTCAAGAGGGCATTAGATGATTATTTGAATATAAACAATGTGCAGGGGTATGGGGAAAAGGCAGAGCAATGGCACAAGGTCATAATGCTCATTTGGTGACCGGTGCAGATACGGGCTGAATAACCTCCTTCTGTGCCGTTAAAATTCTGTGATTCACTCTGTTATAAACCTTTATTCAAGCTCCACTTGGCCTACACTGATTCACTGGAAACAGTTCCCATTATCACAGATCTCCATTATTTCCTGTGTAGGTTTGCAATGCACGGTTGCTTTCAAACCTATGATTTGTTTTTCATTTCTGACCATTGGGCCTTCCTAGATTGTTAAGTTAGATCTTTTCAGGAAAAGAACATTGTGACCAACGAGGAGCTCCATCACCCTGAAAAGATAGTAGCCATTGACACTCAAAGCTGCATTGCAGTGATACCATATAGCTGGTGAGCTAAGAGCCCCACCTACACAGTGGGTGCACCATAGTGATGATGTGTCTCTGGCACATGCCATCACTTTTTCTAAGAAATGGTGCAGTGAATGATTGAGACCTTGACTTATACCACATCAAAATTTCATGGCACTTTTGCACTGCCCTGATCTTTCCCTTGCTGGACCCGTGAATTCTTATAGGTCCTCCCTCAGTAAAATCAGTGGTGAGGAGTTGAGAAGCTTCTATTCTACAGTCCAGAGAGAAAGTAAAAGGGCAGGCGTGAGAATTATTGAGGATTATAAAATATTGAACGGTAAAGATAAAATAAACTGAGACTATCACTTAAGGGTACAAAGTCTGGGAGGAGTATGAGTGAGTTCAAATGCAGTTGGTTGCTAAGCCTGAAGAGTCAAGGTAAACCTGATGTGAATGACCTTTTCTCATCTTCATCTTTTCTTTGATGTTGTTCATGCATTGGGAGATGCATTAAAAATGCCTTCTGTTATTCCCCTCCAGGACTCCACAGAATGGAGCAAGAATGAACAGAAAGTGGCTGAAAGAAAAGCATGAACTGGAGGTTTATTGAATTCATCTACTTACTGTTTATATGGGACCATATAACAGTAAAGCCTTCCCACCAGGATCCTACAGCCACCCAGAACCATGTCACCAAGCAGTTTGATTGGCTTATATCGGACAGGGGTCCTTTCCACAACTCGAGGGGATACTTATCCTTTGTGGAAAGATATCGTCAAGGATTTACAACCAGATATAAAATATATAGGTAATTTTTACAGCTTTATTGGTTGCATTGTATTTGTGTGTTTTGTATGCCATTCAGTGCCCGAGAGGCATCCGTTTAACATATACCCAACAGTTTTATGAATGGAATGTGTAGGCACTGATGAAGCTCCAGTTATTATTTTTAATATTGTCAGAAACCACCATTTTGAAGTTGTGACTCCAATTATCCCTTCACGCTTTCAGTTTGGTACCAAAGCTGTCTACCTTTTTGTTTGTAAAAGGGAGAAATATGTTGGATCAGGATAAGCATTTCACTGTTTCTGTCAGTTAGACCAGGCTTCAACAGATGACTTTATGAGGTAGACAGCCCCTTCAAATAACAGCATTCCAAATCTTAACCCTCAGACAAAAGGCTCAAAAGCCTACCTTTCATTTGACATGAATTTAGTTACCCTTAATTTTTTGAAGCCTCATTGAACGTGAGCCTTTGAATTCACTTCAGGCATTGAGGCTTTCAATTGCTGACAGCATTTTGTAGATGAAGGAAATATGAATTGACTTGCACTTTTAGTGGGTGCTGATGTTCACTAAAGATTTCTTCACTTCTAATCTTACTAATGTTCTACATTGTTTGAACCTAAAAAGGATTGCAAGCTTATCAACCCTGTGTTAGAGATTTATGTTCAAGACCTCTCTGTTGCTTGAGTTTCAGATTGAGTGAGGGCATGAGGCAAGATAGGATGACAACTAATTTTGTCATTTCTGTTCTAATTCAGCATGTTGTGATAACATCAGTGTACAGTGCAATAGTGTTAGTTTAACCATTAGGTGGAGTGCTCGTCAGCCTTGTGCAAAATGTGCAGTTTGTCTGTTGCATATCGGAATGTCGGAATAAAGCTAGTTGAAACCTGCAAACCTGTTTTAGTTTGCACTAGCTATACATGACACCTAATGATTTGCTTATAATTCAATTGTTTTGAGTCAAATATCCCTGAGTCATTATTTTGAGTGGAAATCAGTGTTTCCAGAGAAACATAAAATTGAATCAAAAGGTAGAAAACCAAACACTCTGGGAGCTGTCAATTATGGCGTGTGTGGAGTTATGTGTAACATTTTTTAGTGCCTTTTCCATATGTTGGGAAAACTACCAGACAAGAAAGAATGGATATTCCATGCCAGAGTTCTGGCAGCCCAGTTTTGCATTTAATATTTCTGATGACAATTACTCCTCTTTTCAAAAGTATAGTTTTGGGCCTTTGGATTTGGGAAGCAGTGATGAGGGTGAACGAGCAAATGAGAACAGGTCATGCCACCCTGAAGGCACCTAAAATTCTGGGACTGAGCAGGCCTCAGGATCACAGCTTGATTTCTAACGTTGCTCATTGAATACCTTAAGTAGCCTAGATTCCACATAACGGAACACAGAATAGAGAGAGAGGCAATGGCCCTTTCGCTTATAGATGCTGAAAAAAATGCTGGCATTGGTTACCCATCAAAGCATAGGATTGCCAAATCTGCCTGCTGTTACGACCATGTGAGAAGGAGTGAAATGACTCCCCTGTTGTCCGTCTCCAGTTCTGACCATAACGGGGGGAGAATTTTTCCCCCATCGGGGGAATTGTGCGGTGGAGGGCGGAGGCCCCTGATCAGGTCTGCACCACCATTTTACGTGGGTGGGCCAATTAAGGCCCACCCAGTGTGATGTGTGCCCGGCATCGCTGAGCGCTCCCTGTGCGGGCAGTGGAGGAGGGCTCTCTGAGTCGGGGCCTGCATAGAAATCTCCGAGGCACAGAGCTGCCTCAGGGAGATTAGTTTAAGTTTTAAAAATCTAAGTAAAGAAAAGAAAAGATTTAAGACATGCCCCCCTCATGTGACACTGAGGCATGTCGATGAATTTTAATAAAATTTTTTATTCAATTTATAAACACTTCATGAAGCCTCATCCTGCCCGTGGTTGAGGTTCCATGAAAAATGCGAAGGCCGCCTAGGATCTTCACCTGCCCGCCAACCTTAAGGTTGGATGGGCAGCTCAGTTTATTAGTTTAATTAGTTTTTAAATGGTCTTAATAGGCCTTTGACAGTTCGGCACTGTGTGCCCGCCAAACTGAAAATCTAAATGACGCGCGGTGATATTGGGACTCCCGCCCAACATAACCCCGGGTCATTTTACGCCTCGGCAAGCGGGCCCCGTCCCTGCTTGCTGAGCTGAAAATTCTGGCCAGGGTTTTTTTGGGGGGAATTTAGCAAGAATGTGCTATGCCAATGCTGCAGGAGTCACACTATTTACACTTCCAGGTTGTAAAGGATTAGTTGGATAGGTTTTCTCAGGTTAAGCAAAGAACAAGATAAGTTTATTGAAACTGTTTCCTGAATTTAAAAAAAATGAGGTAAATCATAACCACCGTTCATGTGTCCCACACATTTGCCTGGGCCCCTACACACTCTAGTGCAGATGGCAGACTGAGAGGATAGACTTAAGGAGTTCTTACAGCTTATGAAGAAGATAAAACAAAGGAGTATATGGTTAGCTGTCCTTTGGCTGATCTCAACGTGGTGATTCCACATTGTAGGCATTTTGTTCAGTTGTTTTCCTGGGTGTAGTTGTATTGAACAGGTTTCCATGTTTTATTCCCAAAGTATCTGGGTTTGTAGCAGATTTCTCCTCTCAGGATGGTTATGCCACAAATCTGGGAACAGTACTTCCAAGAGAGAGAGAGACAGAGAGGGCAAACAGTGTCAGTCTATTTCAGTACAGCATGGTCTTCATCTCGCTCCTGCTTGGTAAACAGTCTCTTAAAGTACCTTGTTGCCTGTATATTCCAGAGAAACTCTCTTAGTCCATGTTTGCGGCAGTGATTGTTTCAGAACAGGGAATTGCATTTTGATGTCTCATCCCAGATACATCTGACAAGTTTCAGAATAATGTAAAGCCAACAGGAGATGGGGTCTTTCAAGCCCCCCCCCCCCCCCCCCCGGGGGTAGAGTGTCTTTTCTTTCCATCCCATTTGGTAAAATGCAAGCTGTATACTGTAGCCATCTGGCAGTTTCCATTGTCTTTGGAAGGTTTCAATGTATTTTTAAAAATCCAGCCAGGGAAAAAAAAGAAATTGTATTTTTTTTTAAAACACATTGCCATAATACTGGACATAAACCTGGGAGCTTCATCATAAGATTTCTTACCTCCAACTACCCAACACAGCCTCTTTTTTTTCCCATTTTCAAAAGTTCTACAATTGATTAACAAAGCTGTTGTTATGATCAGGTGAGGAAGGGTCGGAGATTCTTTTCCCACTCCTCTTTTGACCACAACTGTTTTTCTGAAAGGATTTGCTTGCGAATTCAGTGAGCATTTAACTGTTTATGTGCTGTGACTGTAAGCGACACAAATAGACATGTTTCTTTGAGTTTTAAAAAAGGGAATTGCATTATTGTAATTAACCCAGTCCACGTAAAATGATATAAACATTCCAACTCTGACGCTCATACACACTCAGGTTCACACACACGAAAATAGATTACAAACTGGGAGGATAGATTAAGCGATATTTTAAAGTCCAATAAAGATAAAAGTCATCTGGATCTCATAGGTTTATGACGTGGGTGGATCCAAGATGAGCTTGGTAGTCCCTCAGAATTCAGTGTTGAGGCGATTTAAAACTATTAGTAGTCAATTTATCTTTTCTTCTGGAGACAGCAGTTGTTGGGTTGCTTTCCTTAAAAAATCTCTTGTTTGCGGTGGATGGCTAGTCAAACAATAGACAGGGCTCAAACTTGCATGTTGGATGGGGAGAAAGAGAGAGAAGGAGGTCTACATAAGGTTTCTGCCACTCCAGTGATCTTTCCTGCTTCTGCCTGATCTGGTGAAAACAGCTTTTTAAAACACAAAAGAAGCTGGCTTGTCACATGATCCTCTCATCAACTGACCAGCGACCCAAATATGGGCATGGCTGCTTGATTTCAACTTGGTTAGATTACGATAGAGTGACTTCCTCTCTCAGTCAGATGCTTTGACTGATGTAATTATGTCTAATGCTTTTTCCATACTCAGTTGAGTCTGGATGTCCTTCAAATGTCTCAGGAGATGTGGTTCATTCATGTTCTTCTCAAATAATTATCTTTCATGGAGGCAGGTTGGCTCCACTTGATGGCTTTGGAATTTGTCATGTACAGTGATTAGGAACTACAGTTTGAAGGCACTGGAATTCAATATGTGGTTTTCAGCCGATAAACACGCAAAACCATTTTCAATATAAAACGTGGCTTTGCAACACCTCCCCATCTGGCAGAATGAAATGCTGCAATGCTAGCATTTAATTACATTGTTGTTCAAAAGAGACACACGTTCATTCTTAACACCCATTCTTCAATCTTGCACTACTACAACTAAGGAACGTAATAGCAGGAGTAGGCTATTTGGCCTGTCGAGCCTGCTTTGCCATTCAAACACATCATAGCTGATCATCTACCTCTATGCCATTTTCCCCCAATATCCTCAATATCCCTTGATGCCATTAATCTCCAGAAATCTGTCTATTTCTATCCGGAACATGCTCAATGATTGAACTTCTACAGCCCTCTGGGGTATAGAATTCTAAAGATTCTCCACCCTCTTAAGTGAAGAAATTCCTCCTTATCTCATCTTAAATGGTCTGCCCTTATCCTGAGACTATGTCCCCTCATTCTAGATGCAGCAGCCGGAGTAAATATGCTATTCACATCTACCCTGTCACGCCCTGTAAGAATTTGGTAAGTTTCAATGAGATCACCTTTCATTCTTTGAAACTCCAGAGAATACAAGCCCAGTTTCCCCAATCTCTCATAAGATAATCCTGGGATTAATCTAGGGATTAATCTAATCTAGGGATTAGTCTGGTGAACTTCCATTGCACTGTTTCTATGGTAGGTACATCCTTTCTGAGATACTCAAACCACCTTGCAATGAAGGCCAACATACCATTTGCCTTCCTAATGTTTGCTGCAACTGCATGCTGGCTTTTAGTGACTCATGAACAAGGACACCCAGGTCTTTTTGGATGTCAACACTTCCCAGCCTCTCATCAGTTAAGAAATATTCTGCCTTTCTGTTGTTTTCCCCCTACCAAAGTGGATAACTTCACAGTTATTCACATTATATTCCATCTGCCATGCTCTTGCCCACTCACTTAGCCTATCCAAATCCTCTTGAAGCTATTTTGCATCCTCCTCACAACTCACATTCCTGCCTGATTTTGTACATGTGCTCTGTTCAAGTTTAAATTTCTCATTATTCTCTTTAAATAGCCACAGTTATAATTAAATCTCTTTTGGTGTTAGGGCTTGGCCCAAGGAAGGCATTTGTTTCACAATGGTGCCTTTTCCCCCTTTCCTCATTTCTAATCCCAGTTATCGGGGCTTGGGTTTCAGCAGTGTCTGTTTGTGGTGCTTTGCTTATTTTAATGCCGACAGATATAGAGGGGTACAGTCTTTTGTGGAGTTTATGCTATGTGGAACTCAAGTGCAGTGCTTGTGGAGAGAACTTTTCTGCTCCAGGGCTTGTACTGTGCAAATTTCTGTTGCTGTATGATTACACTGCCTGTAAAGCTCTTAACCCCCTAATTGCTGTTTTCAAAACCCATGGGTTTAATAGTACTGTTTCTGGTACATGGATAATTTTTTATCTCTGAGTTAATTCTTTGTGCAGAAATCACAAAAGGCCACCTGTCCTTGGCAGCCATCTTTGCAGAACATTGACCATTTTTTAAGTCCATCTCAAAAAATCCACATTGATTAAAGTCCATATCTTGAAAGTGAAGGATTATGATATCTTTACTGGGAATAACATGCAGCAAATGAGTCCTGATAGAGATTGTTAGTAAATGAATGGTGGGGATGAAGTGAACTAAGCAGTGGCTGAGGCTAATAGTGCAGTTGATGGGATATGACATTTGAAGATTCATTCACTGACCTTGACCACTTGCGTAAGGTCACTGAACTTCTTTTAGCATTGCATTTAGGTCCTCGGATCATGGCGTCTGGCAATGCCCTTCATGGTTATCTGCTTCCTCTGATTTGAACATGGTCCATAACTTCTGATTCCTGGGGAGGTCATACCCTGGAGGTACCCAAGAAGATGCCCTAGGGGACCCTACCAGAAGTTCCATGCAAGAACTGCATGAGAATTGCCCGGGAAGTTCAAACTTCTGATGGGCAATTATCTTGCTTTGGGAACCATCCGATACTCTGATTTAAATTGCAGAATTCAGATAGTTCCAATTGTCTTACCAGAATATTTAACAGGAAAATTTAGAAAAATTAAAACCACTTCTAGCTGTGGTACTCTCCTCCTCCCCCACACCCCCCATCCCACCAATGGATCTGCCCGACTACCCTGCCGACCTTCCAACTAACCCCCTTCCCCCCGACTACCCTGCAAACCCCCCGACTGACCAGCCGACTCCCCGATCTATCCTATCCCCGCTACTAACCGCTCAACTTTCCCCCCTTCCCCGCCTCTACCCTTCCCCACCTCCACCCATCCTACTCACAATTTACACACTCACCTTCTCCCTGGTTTCTCAAAATGACTGGGACTTTTAAACGTACCTGCTTTATGACAGCTGGTGCCATAGAAAGTGGGTGTGGCTTCCTTTCCTCCAACTCTGCTGCGCTCAACTTAAGGCCTCAGGAACCCACTGTGCTGCACACTTTTCACCTGGCCTGAGTTGGAAGATCAGAGGAGGAAGGTGCAACTCCTGACTAATGTCGGAAGAAAGAGCCCCTTGAGTCTGAAGGGCCTCCTGCCTACCCCTCTCCCCCCCATCATGCAGATGAAGAACATCAGTCCTCCTTTGCATTTCTTCCACCAAGACCTCGAATGCAGTGTCCGAAAAGCTTAGAACACTCTCTCCACCATCTTGTACCATTGCTCACTATTTCTCAGGACAGATTCACTTCCTGCACAACTCCCAGCATCTGATCAACCGCAGTGCACTTGTTTTTTTAAAAAGGTGCAGGCCAGCTTTAAGTGGTACTAGGAAATTGCAGTTTTGGACCCCTGTTAATTCATCTTTCACTATACTGAGCAGACAACAGGAGGTTCATGTGCAGTCAGCATCAAAGGGAGCAGATTAATTCTAGTTTTTGGGACTATCCAACTCAGGCCCCTCTTGACTTTGTGTTATTTACAGTGTCAGACACTGCTGATGGTGGTAATACTGTGTGAGGGTGCCAGTGATGAATTATTAAGTTGAAACCACAATATGGATGTTACAGAAATTGCTCAAAAGTACAAAGCAATCATACTCCGACTAAACTCGTTCACAAAGAGACTTTGAGATTTGTACTGCCAAATAAGTAGCTTAAGAGCCACTTACCAATAAAGTAATGGAGTGATAATTACGCCCTGACAATTGCACAGTTATAAATTCATACATGCTAGACATTCATTAATGTTACTCCATTACACACTTTTAATTTTTCTTCTAAAATCAATGTTAGATACTCTGAAGCAATGTACAGTCGTAATTAAGAACTTGACGACATGCATTATTGTGATTAATGCATTTCTAAATTGGATTTAGATGCAGCAGTGTTCACTAAGTGTTCATTACTGAGCCCAATAGCTTCGTGTCTGCATGCATGCTAACTTGGAAAACTAAATCTGACCAACAGTTATAAAGAAGCTGGTAGCTCAAAGCATCTTTGGATGAGGGCTTAAAGACACCTGAAAAATTGTAGTTACACTGAAAGTGCAGTAGCAGATCGAATTGTAATTTTAGCTAGTGGTGTGCCCAAGATTTGCCCATTTTGAGGCTTCTTTAAAAAAAGCAAATACACTCGAGCAGGGTTTGCATCCATGACTGGTATTGAAATTAATGAAGGGAAAAAACTTTTGACATCTGAAATTTAATTCAGCACCAGCCATCCAGATAATTTTGAATTTTGGCTGATCGGTACATTTTCCAACATTTTAGAACCAACTGTAACTCTTAAAATCGGAGATGTTTACTCACTGTTTTAAATATGAAAATACTTCAGAATAATTTCGCAGGATCTATGTTCGTTCAGTGGGAACCGAACCTCAGATATGTCATGTTGATTTCTGGACCGACTCCTTTTCAGACACCCACCCCTAATAATCCCAACCATTAATGAGGCAAAGCTTTTTGTCTGCCAATATCACCATGGTAATTTGTAACTGTCCTCTCTCTTAATCTTGACACAAAGAGTTGTTTTCAATGACAATAGATATCATGACCTACTGCAATTATTTGACAAAAAATGTGAAGTGCAAAAATTGATGGCTGAGTGTGTTGCTCAGGTCCACTTGACTGCCTTCAGAATGGGGTTTGCATAAATAAACTTCAAAGTCGTGAAACATAATTGGACTTGGCAATGCCCCCAGAAAATGGGTAACAGTTTGATTCACACACCACGTCATTCACTCCATTGAAATTCTAAGTATAGGAATCTATTGTTTTGAATGAAGTCAAACTCATCAATACTCTAACCGACTCCCTGTTTAATCTTGGCAATTCCACAAGTGCACTAATGGAAAGCTCAAATTAAGAGCCCTCACCCCAGTGAACATCCATCTTAAATGAACTAATGCACCAGTCTTCACAACCGCCAGGCAGTTCCTAGGGAAAGGCAGAAGTTTTAGAAGGATACATTTTAATATCTTATTTGTTCCTAACTTTGTGGACAAGCACTAAAGAAATAGATCTGAAACTGCGACTCTGACATCATTTTAACACCGTTTTGCCTCAAGTTCTTTTGTGACCAGCAGATAGCAGAAAGTAGCCTTTGATTAACTGCCTTCCAACTAGTTGGATTGTATTCAGCAATTTCTTGTTCCGCCTTCCAGCCGATCTCATTGGTTCTGATAACCTCTGGGCCACCTTTCAACTAGTTTAAAAGGTTCATACTGGCAATCCTCGATATCCATGATAAAAGCTGTTCAATCTCTGCCTTGACGCCAACAACCATCAATTCTTTCATCGTCCCTGCAAAATGCTGGCAAGCCTACTGTTAGCTTAAAGTGCTGGCTGTTCGCATGTAAGGGGGTGGGGGGGCGGTGGTGGTTCTAACTCTGAACAAAAAAACAGCTGGGCTTGGGTCCAATGGGAAGCCAAAATAATAAACTCTGAAACAGCAATCCAATCCACCTCAAATTCATACACTTTCAGTTTTACTTGAGACGGGATAAGAGGTGGGTGAGCAATCTGCTCTCAGGATGCAAATTAAATCTTTTAAGGAGGCTGCATGACTTCATTTTAATGAGGTTTCTATTTTTCTCCCATGTTGGCTGGCTTCCCATGCTCAGGGGGATGTCAGGTAAAAGAGATGAGAAGGTCTGCATCCAGGAGGGATGTTCACTAAAGCACTGCTTGTGGACCGGTAAGAGTTGGTAGACTCCCTCCAGGCCCCACAAACTTGCCCATAAACACCCAAATCACCTCCATGATGTTCCCCAACATCACCTCGTCCCTGGCCGCCCCATCACTGACTACCTACCCCCCATCATAAACTCCAAACACCCCTCTCTCTGGCGATCACTGACACAACCCCCACCCCTATCTCTTCCTGATGTCTCATGATCTTCCAACCCTCATGGTCATCCGGGATGCTCCCAATCTCCCTCTGCCCACCTTCATCTCTACCCCCAATAACCATTAAACCTTCCTGATCCTTTGTTGCAACCATTTCTTGGGCATTCTCTGCCTAACAAGCTGCCAAGCCCGATAATCAAACTGGCTTCCAAATGGGGAATCTGTTCAAAAATAAACCCTATATCATGGAGTTAAAACTCTGCTGACCCAAAAATCCTCTCTCCACTCTGAAATCCCATCCCATTACATATCGAAGCCTATGTACCAGTTACATAGGAGCAATCCAATGTGTGTCAACAAATGGCTTGACTTCCAATATGTTAATAAATGTCAATATAAATAGGATATTATCAATGAAAGCATGAATAGCTCATGCTGTGGGGAAAGGACCGCTCTCAAGTCTGAGGAATTCAAGCAAGCAAAGATTTTTATTTGAGCATATGAAAGGTAGAAGATCTTGGTGACCCAAGGAACTTCTCAGTGATACAGCATTTGCAGCACATATTTATAGTTTGTTTCTTCTTACTTTCACTACAATGTTTCACGACAGTCATTAATCATTAATCGTACTATTCCATCAGTGATTTGGATCATGCAGGCCCAGCAGATGTTCCTATTATCTCAATCTTCAGCCTTAGGCTTATTAGCTTCCATGGTGACTCAACCGTCTTGTTTGGCCTTCAGTTTCTCTTATCTCTGTATAACAATGAATAGTATGCTTATACAGGCTGTTATTGCTAGCTGCTGAGCCAGCAACCCCAGAGCCACTTTTGGTCAAGTATCCCATTGTGCCTAGGAAATGGACCCTCATGATTACAGCGCTTATTAAAATGTTTTATTAATCTTAAAATATTAACCCTATTAGTATAAGCCCCCTAACCCCCACTTCAGATCATTAATATATTTTCTTAATAAATTGACATTATCCATGCATTGTGATCGTTTAGCTGAAAATTTTATTGAACTACCAACTGACATCATTGCCAATCTAGTGTAAAAGTTTTCCTTTTCCTAAGCTCTCCTGCACAGGAGGACTACCTGTGGTGCTCTCATGAATCATAGAGTTTGAGTCAGAATCCCAGTCATGTCTGGTGTTCACACCTGAACCGTCTGGGCATCTTTATTCTGGGGGAGATTGAAAACTGGCTTGTGTGTGAAATGTAAGTTGCCATCTTCAGAGGAACAACAATTTTCATTTCTATTGCACTCAACATGTACGAGAAGACATCACAAAATCATCACATCATTGAGGAATAGAAAAAGGACAAAAAATAATATTGAGGAGGTTGAAGGCAAGGCCCAAAATGTGAGTTTCGAGGAGGTTTTTGGAGGTTTTTCAAAGGAAGTTCCAGATGACTATCATAACCTTTGAACCTGATGTAGAAATGTTTGTGTATTGGAGCTGGGTTTAGAATATCATCATATCCGGTGACTGGGCACTGCGCTGATCTTCATATTTGATTATTTAACTTATTTAATTAACTAATGGGCAGGAATCTGAGACTATGGCCGGGATTTTCCATGCCCGCTGCCATCGGGCGTGTTCAGTGGCGTGAGCAAACAATATGGCGAAAAGGCCAAAAGTTGGCTTCATGATGTCATGAAACCAGTTTGCAAGCGTCCACTCCACCCTTGGATGACAGGAACCTCATTGTACTCATTGTAATATATCTGCATATCATTATAAGCCAAGCCTGCTGGAATTGCCCTCCCCCGCTGGATCGTCTGCCTGTTTCACAACAGTATATAAAAGGCATGCACCCGGCGAGCTGCACTTTGAGGGGAGCTCAGAGGTGAGTACATAGTAACGTTGTGGAGTGCTCGCCTGGGTCGCCTGTTAGACTCAACGGTTGAGGAACGTTGGGGTGATGGCGGGGGTGTGGGAGCGCTGCCCTGCCCTGAAGCACATTGGGGGTGGGGGTGGCAAGGGTTGCCCTGTGGTTGAAGGTAGCACAAACATTGGTGCAGAGTGGGGCAGTGGGGTGGGCGAGGGAAGTGGCCACTGATTAGGGAAACCTTGTATAACGCGACCATTCCTCTGCAGCTGAGACAGTTCAGATGCAGCCAATTTGACATGCTTGGAAGTCGGGCCTCTAGCTTCCATGTTCACTCAAGCAATGCAGAGGCATGAAAGTGCCACCAAGTGCTCCAGAACTTTTCACCCTTCGGTAACAGATTGAAAACTAATGTGCATTTCAGTGGACTGCAGAACAATTGGATGAATGAGCACATTGTATAATCTCCTTGCTGAAGCTGGTCATGGAGCAGTCACTGGTGGAGGCGCTCACAGCCCCTTGCAATGTCATCATCCCAGTTTGGTTCAGTCTTCCCCATGGTTCAAGCTAACAGTGCAGCCTTGCAGTGCGGGTTAGGAGAATGCCTGTGCCTGATCTGAGAGCACAGCATGCAGTCCAATGGACAAAGCTCCTGCCAAGTGGTCGGGTGGAGGTGGGTGGGGTTTCGGGCAGCCATGCAGCACGCTAACCTCTGGCCATCCAAGCGGTGGTCAGCAGTCTCTGGGATGCATTAAGGGGCCTTCAGACTTGACCAAGCGAGGCTCTTGGTACACCTGTGCTAACCCACACATCATTTTTTCATCCTGCAGGAGGAGTATATCAGGATCCTGGAGCCCGGTGAACTATCTATATGCCTCATGGCTAACAGGGAGCAAAGAAGCTGGCGACAAGAGTGACTGAGGCACCTGGCTGCACAGAGGGAGGAGCAGCGCCCTCTGGAAGAAGGGGTGGCTGGGGATCCCGCACACTGTCGAGCCAAGCAAGCTGTTACTGGTTGGTGCCTAGAACCCCAGGGTCTATAAATGCCGCCTTTCATTTCTGCAGATGACTGAGAACGAATATCGCAGAAGACTGCGTATGTCTAGAAACTTGTCAATCACATCTGCCAACTACTGCAGGATGGCACCATGTGGACATGGAGGGCATCCACTGCCAGTGGCTGTGAAAGTGACAGTGGCACTTAATTTTTATGCCAGTGGCTCCTTTCAGGACACCACAGGTGACCTCTGTGGAATATCAGAAGCCTCCACCCACAAATGCATCCAAGAAGTCACAGATGCTATTTTTGCGAGGGCACACACAACTTTGTGCATTTCGCCTGGGACCAAGACAGCCATGGTTCAAGAGCGATTGGGTTTGCTCAGATCTCAGGTTTCCCATAGGTGCAGGGTGCCATTGACTGCACTCACATGTCACTCAGATCTCCATCGCAATACGTGGTCAAGTTTGTCAACTACAATGGCTTTCATTCGCTGATTGTGCAGCTGGTGTCCGACCACCAGAAACGCATCCTGCAGGCCTGCGAACGATTCCCAAGGAGTATGCATGACTCCTACATTCTCAGTCGGTCACACATCCCTGAAGTCTTCCAGGTCCACAGAGGCTGCAGTGGTGGCTCGTCATGGACGAGGACTACCCACAAAGGCCTTGGTTGATCACACCCGTGTGGCTGCCTCAGACTGCAGCAGAGTGAAGTTATAACGGGGCTCATGCTGCAACTTGCAACTTGGTGGAGCATTCTTGGGAGTTTGACAATAGTGAACAGCATCTACAAATAATTAACACCTGTGGCCAGGCTGTGCAACTAGCCAAGTGGTTATGGTACTGGGTTTGTAACCCCAAGTTCAAGAGTTCAAATCTCACAATGGCAAATTATGAAACAATGTAACTTCATCTGAAACAGATGGAAACGAGTTTGTACTCGAAAGAGTTACATCTTCTTATATTGGGGCTCAAGGTGGTGCTGGTGCATCTGAGCGCACCCCTGTGCAGACAGAATGCCACATTGACCTGAAGCCCTGAATCCTCCCTTGGGAGCTGGAGCCCCGCAGCCTGAATCGCCTTGTGAAAGTGTCCTCCGTGCACTTTAGTACAGCGTGGAGTAGTTTCCTCTATGGACTGCTGCTGCACACCCTTCACTTCCTTATCCTGGCATGTCTTGTTGCCATCCAGCAGCAAAGGACCCCAGTGCAGTGCCCTCAATGGGGGTGTCTCCCCATTTTCCATCGGGGACCTGGGGTGGAGGGTGTTGCACGCAGCAGCCCCATGTAGGATGCGTTAGTTCATGGACTCCCAAGATGCCTGCCTTTTTTCCGGGCTTTTGGAGTCTTGGACCACGCATATGTAAGTTGTTGTTGGCTGCACTCCCTTTTCAATTATTTTAAAAACTTACCCTGGCAGAACAGAGGATATCATTCATCCCCTTGCAGCATTGGATGGCTGTCCTTTTTTGAAGGGCATTGGTGTTGACCACCGCCTCTCAAGTCTGGTTGATCATGCCGCTGCCCATTCTGCAGCCTGAACAGGGGTTAGAAGACATCGCAGTGGGCCTCCAAGGTGTGCAAAAGATGTTCAAGTGACGCGCCATTAAACCTGGGGGCTACAGTCTTTTTGCCTTCCCTGCAGTCGTCCTGGGCTGGAAGCACTGAGAGGTGTGCACGTGGCTGGACTTTAAATACGCCGCCTGGAATGTTTAAGCGGCGAGGTGATGGCGCAGCAGCCGAATGAGAGCCCGCCCATCATAGAAATAGCGTGTTTCCCGGGAATGCATAATTAATGTGGCAGGTTTGGGACGATACGACATGAAAAGCAGCCATTGCAGCCGGCAGGTAAAATGTTGATTTACCTGCCTGCTACTACACTTAGTGCAAATCTTCAACCTTCCACCCTATATATTAAGTAAAGATTGAGGGAAGGGAAATTGGAATGAAATTAAGTTTTTTTTCTCTTAATTTTTAATGTTCACTTGACCCAAGAGTTCTGCTGCAGCATTAAAGTTAACTGTTCCTATCTGTGCTAGTGTCCGATGTGACCAGGATGTTTGTATTCATGTTGAGAAGTTTTCATTTTTGGCCTGGCTCTGAGTATGTAAAGAAGGGAAGCTGAACAGCTTCTTTGTGAGCTATCAACAGTTGTGCTTTCAAAGCAAAAAAAACTCATTTAGTTGTTCTCCCTCTCGCTCATAACAAATCTTCCTTTTCTGTGATTAAAAATAAGCTTGACTCAGCCAGTCAATCAGGTGAACGGCTGAGCTGTATAGAAAGGTCCTGGGTTAGATTCAAGTTTTTGCCGTATTTGTTGGTTGTATCCTGGGTAGCGATTGGTGATGCTGCAATTGTCCTTGGCACCTTTTGGATTTAGGAGTGGAACGTCAACTTGATTTCCCTGCTTCTGATTGTTAGCAGTAATCTTTTCTGAGCGTTATGCGTGCCAACAATGGGAAAAGATGAGATTGGACTTGGTTGTCATGTCCCCCATTGTAAACAACCTTGCAAATATTCACTGTCCAGACTCATATAAACCATGGCCCTTTGGACATGGCACCAAAGAGTATCTGGGGCATCTGAAGCTCTACCCCAAAACAAAGACAACATCTTCAGGATCAAAAGGAAGAAAAATGAATGAGAAGAAAAATAGATTTAATAAAACTGATTGAAAGAACATGCATTTATATAAACGCCGATCACAACCTCAGGATATCCTATAGTGGTTTATAGCCAATGCCCTACTTTAACACTGTTGTAAGATAGGAAACGTGAACAGCCTCTACCTTCTCGAGTGAACTTAAAAGGTTCTATGGCACTATTCAGAGAAGAGTAGGGGAGTTCTCCCTTTTATCCAAGTGAATTTTTTTTCCCTCAACTAACATCACTAAAAACAGATTATCTGGTCATTTATCCTGCTGCTAGTCATGGTTTCTTTCTGTGCCCAGGGCTCTGACCTTGCGCCTGCAGTGACATAGGCATTTTCTGCCTATAATTTGTGCTCTCGCAACCCTGCAACATCTGGCAGGGTTAGAATTGGAGGGCACTGGTGGCCACTATCCTGATGTGATGGGTGGGATCGCTGCCTCTGGATTTTCAAGGTCCAGTATGTTGGTGATACTGAGAAATATAAAAAGAGGAGTTGGCCATTCAGCCCCTCATGTCTGTTCTGCCATTCAACCAGAATTGAAGGTGAAAACTGTATTAAACTTTTTGATCACATTTTGTAGCTGACCATGATCTTTCTATGATATATGTACCTGGGCACCCAAATGTCTTCATTCTTTCAAAGTTCCTTTTGTCTCATCATGAAGAAACTATTCTCACATAGTCGTTTGATAGGACAGAACTTTAGTATTGTTGAAAAAAAGAGACATGTTGAAGCTTTTCATCTTGCACTTATCAGGACACTTCTCAAGAATACCAATATAAAGGGAAAACAACAATTTTTACTGTGTGTTAAGTGAGTGTTGATTGGTTGGCAAGTGGACTCTGATTGGTAGAGGTGTTGAGAATGCACCAGTGATGATGACTGACAGTTAACTGTCAAGTATTGTTTGAAATTTAAACCAGGCGGCTTGACCCTGATTGGTAAACTATTCTCATTTGTTTTTCTTGGATCGTGTGGATTGCCTCACAGACTCATGCACTGTACTCTATTTGCCACATTGTCTCTACTCATTTAGTCTATCCATGTCGCTTTGTAACTTGTGGCTCCAATCTGCATAATTTATTGTGCCTCCTAACTTAGGCATCGCAAGGTACTTCATGGTCACATTGTTAAGCAAAATTTAATGTTAAGCCACTGAAGGAGATATTGGGCAGGTGACGAAAAACCTGGTCAAAGAGGTTGGTTTTAATAAAGGGGCAAAGAACGCTAGAGAGTCTCGGAGAGAATTCCAGAACTTAGGGCGTAGGCAGCTGAAGGCAAGGTTACCAATGATTGGGCACTTAAATTCGGGATGCAGAAGAGGCCAGAATTGGAGGAGTGTATAAATTTCAGAGGGTTGTAGGGCTGGAGGAGATAAAAGAGAGAGGAAGGGGTAAGGCCATGGAGAAGTTTGAAAACAAAGATGAGAACTGAGATATTTTTATTACTGAAACAAATGTTCCTTTTCTTTAAATAAAAACCAGACTAAACAGGTCAGCTGGTCATGATGTAAGTGCCCCTCAGTGCAATGTGAGTGAGAATCTGCACTGAAGCAAATAGCCACAAATCTCCATTGGAATTGCAAAGCTTAACACAATGGCCTAGATTTTCCAATCTCCGGAAGGTCGGAAACCAGACTTACCCTGGAAGATATGTTATGGGATCCCTTGGTAGTCCCAATGCACAGGTTCTGTGGGAATTGCCCAGGAAGTTTCAACTTAGGATGGGCAATTCCCCTGCTCCCCGGGACCCTGCAAGAAAGTCTCCAACTATGAGTTAGGGTCAGAGACTTTGGATGGTTCTCAATTATTTACCTGGAAATGTTAGACAGAGAAAAACCTAGTCTAACACTTGGGTAACTATACAATGAGCTCCCCAATACTCATATTGCCCCCCCCCCCCCACCCCCCCCCCCCCCCCACCCACCAGCCCTGACTACCCCCTAGAAACCCCAATCCAACCTGACTACCTCTTTTGCCTGCGACATCTTTTGTTTATCTCCTCCTATCATTTCTTGCTTGTCCCAACAACCACCCCCCTGCCTTCTCTCTCTCCATCCCCCCCCACTTCCCCCTTAAACAAGCTTATATTTCACCCCTCACCTATTTTTACTTAGTTCTGTTGAATGGTCATTAGGACTTAAAACGTCAACTGTACTCTTCTCCGCCGATGCTGCCAGACCTGCTGAGTTTCTCCAGGTATTTTTTGTTTTCTGTTTCTGACTACCTCCATACCTGACCTGATTAGCCCCTACCACTCGACTCACCCCAACCCGACCTGACTAGCCCCCCACCAAGCAACTCTCACCTGACACGACCTGACCTGACAGCCCTTCCTGATCCAGCCTGACTTACCCCCTGACCCACTTACCCATCTGCCGCCCTACCATCTCACCCAACTACTGCCCTGCCCAGCTGACATCCTGCCACCCTACCTACCAATCACCCTACCCACCAAACACAGTGCCCAGCTGCCAACCTACCTACTTACTCACCCTGCCCCATACCCACCCTGCCCCTACACATGTATCTTCTCTCTCTAGCTTTTCAAAGAAGCTTTGGGACATTTAAGCCCTTTCCTTACAGAATACAACAGTTTGTGCCATAAAAGGGTGTGTGGTTCTTTGTGGATTCTCTCCGCTGCTCCCTCTGAAATTTCCTCCACTGACTGTTTTCACTAGCGTGGTCTGTTTGAGTTAGATGACTTGTTTTTGTGCTGTACACTCTATGTTATATTGGCAAAAAGCAGTCACTCCTTGTGCAGTCATGTAGAGATGGGTTTGGAGAGGGTACAGGAGAGAGTACGGAGAAGATTTACTAAAATTATACAAGGATGATTTACTTCAGTTATGTGACGAGACTAGAGAAGCTGGGATTGTTCTCCTCTAAATGGAGAAGTTTCAGAAGACAAAGGCATTCAAACTTCTGAGTTTTGATGGAGTAACTTAAGAAATATTGTTTCCATTGACAGGAGAGTAAGTAACTAGAGGATGCATGTTTAGGATAACTGGCAAAGGAAACAGGGAGGAGATGAGCAGAATTTGTTTTACACAGTTACTGGTTATAATTTGGAATACATTGTTTGAAAGGGAGAAAGCAGACTTAGTCATAATTTCCAAAGGGGGATTGGATAAATACTTCAAAAGGAAATGTTTGCAGAGCTGTGGGGAAGAACAATGATGTGAGACTAATTGGATAGAGCTATCAAAGAGCTAACACAGACACAATGGACTGAATTGTCGTCTTCAGTACTGTAAGGGTCTATGACGATGGACTGAATTTTCCCAGGACCTGGAGACAGGGTTAGAAGCAGGGGTGGGGCTGGGAAAAAAGCAAGAAACCATGTCGGTATAGCTGCCCAAGGCACTCCTGACTCCGGGGACTTTCCCAGATACAGGCTGGAAACCGGATCAGTTGCCAGCTCCACGGAGATGGGCAGCCAGTTTATCCAATTATGACCCCACTTCACAGCATTTTATCGATGTCAGAATGGCCTCCCATTATGTACAAAAAGGAAAGACCGCAGCCCTGCCTGTGAATAGGCCTGCAGAAAGGTTTCCCCTCCAATCCATGTCACTACCACTGTTGGGCCTCTCTAATTTATAGCTTCAATGCAGGGAGCTGAGAGCACCTCCATGTTGAGGCATCCTTGAACTCAGCTTCCTGTCTCAACATCGTCCACCTCTTCCAGTGGGACTGATCAAACTGACTTCATTGCAGGCTCTCTTATTGGGCTTGCAGCATTGGGAACCCATTGGCCATCCTTAAGGTGAGCTAACAACATGGGCAGGCTAGCGGCCTCAATATGGCCCATTATCTCAGAGCATAACAGGGTGTGGATAATGAGTTGACGCTGAAGAAGGGAGAGAAAGATGCAAGGAGTGGATGAAAATGTAGTTCAAGATAGGGCCTTTAGGGGGAGGCCTTTAAAAACTTCAAATTAGCTGACAAAATAGAATTGGTGAGCGAGGGACTTCCAGATAACAGATGCATAGAGGCTGATGGAGTGGCTGCTGACATTGGAGGGAGCAGGGAAATGAGAAATTAGTTGGGATAAGAGGAGAAGAGCACGTGGAAAGGGAATTCCAATTAGAAGACAACACAAAAAATTGGGAATGATTTAAAGATGAAAATGAGGATCTTGAAGTTGATGCTTTAGGATACAGGGAACTACTGTACATGTTTATATACATCTGTACACATACACACATCATACTTTAACCCCTTGCCCAAAAATAAATACTGGCAAGGGTGTGAGAAAACGTTACTGACTACTAATACAATTAACATCCTGTACTTCTAAGGTCCTATAATGTCATAATTGTTAACTTATTTTTGCCTTTTTAACTCCAACTGAAAAGACATCAAATCGAGGAGCTAACTTTCATGGGCCTGCGGACAGTAAAACAGGCAGGTAGACCTGTAAATTAGGGCACCTTGCTGTCGATGGTGTGCCCATTGCCCTCCCCTGCCCCCACCCTGCCACTATTGTATGAGTGACGGTGGAGGTGTCAGACTGTCCACCCACCCATGATCTTACTGAAGCCCTTAAGTGAGCAATTAATGTCCAATTTAGGGCCTTGTCCTGCCGCTACTCTGAAGTAATGCGTGGTAAGAGAGGCCTGCACCCAAAGTGTAGCATGGCAGGTTTAACTTTGTGGGCTGCTGATCAGTGAAGGGGTGTTATGGTGCTTCCTTCCTGGACCCCTCCGCCAATCGGGGGCTCTCTCTCTCCCCCCATCCCAATGTTTTGCTTCCCTGCATCCACCTTCCCCCCCATGCACTGTCCAAAACTCCCTCCCAACCCCCACCTGCCAACCCGGCCCAGTGAGATCTCGGATTTATCTAGGTTTGGGTACATTCATGGTTCCACTCCCTCCCGGGCCTCCTGTAATACCAACAACAGCCACCGATCCTGAAATGTTGCAGAGCTGGTGAGCTCCAATTGGCTGGCAGCTCTATCGGGCAGAGGGAAGTCCTGCCTTTTTTTAAAAATTCATTCATGGGATGTGGGCTTCGCTGGCTGGGCCAGCATTTATTGATCATCCCTAGTTGCCCTTGAGAAGGCGGTGGTGAGCTGCTGCCTTGAATCGCTGCAGTCCTCATACTGATTGATGGGCCATTGCCTGAAAAATTTAAAGTGGAGCGAGCCGACCAAGTGGAGCTGGGCTCGCCCTCGAAATTTATGCTGGGGTGCAGGGAGCTGCATCCTCGGCGTATAATCCAACCCTTTGATTTTAAACAAAATGAAATCTGTAAATATATTATAAGGAAGAACAAGTGCAGGGGTGAGTTGCAGCAGAACTTGAATCTCAGAGTTCTGCAGACATTCATAAACTGCACGTCTGAATTAGTCCCTCATAACCTTCTGCCAGCCATCTGTCATCTTGGATGTCAGTGGTGGTAATGAGGAAAGAATAGCTGATCCAAATCAGTCCAGACTGCTGTGTTCCTCTGCACCTCTTCCTCACTTACTCATCCCATGTGTCCCAGTCACATTCCTTCTCTCTCTTCATATACATGTGTGTAGCCATAGCAAATATTCTGAGATTATGAAACTCATTAGGTATTCAGAGATTTTTATTGCTTTTTAATCCATGCTTTACTTCAGCAAGGTGCAAGCATTTAAATATTCCTGTAGGATTTCTCATGATTTTTCAGTTTTGAAGCTGATATGAATTTGATTAGTGAGGGAGTCCACCACATTTCCTTCAGCCTATTTCCAGTGGTCCAACCATCTTCTACTTCCTCTGACTTAGGCAGACACTTCATCTTCTTTTGTTTATTCAATCCTTATTCCATTGATGTTTTCTTCCCTTTCTCTGAAACACGTCTCTTCTTAAGTGTCTCTCGCCTGATTAATGTTTCTCTTCCCTTTCTCATTATTGTCAGCACCACGTTCCATTGATCTTGCTGTAGTGAGATAGGAAAGGTTACGAAAGTGTATGTAGTGCAACATTCTCAGCCCAAGAGAAAGCACTCAGTTCCATTTATTTGCACCTGGGATCTCAAACCAATCTTCCCTCCATTTTCCCATATTACTTGTCCTGCTGCAAGGGCAACAGCTGCATAGACTGTGAGGGAAAAGTTATAAGCTTCCAGGATGCAGGCTACATTGAAATATCAGACAGGTGAGAAGACAACACGTTGTAAAAAAACTAAAAATTGGCATAAACTTAGGGAGGTTATTCTTCCGTGACACCAGTTACTTAATCAAAAAAATCATGTTGTAAAATTGCATTGTTCTCAAGATTCTTGTATTCCTCAATTATACATGAACAGTAATTACTCTGTGATATTTAATTCTTCAGCGTGGATGTCATCTTGCATCAACTGCACTCAGCTCACTGACTGTTGGCACCTTCCCTAATGCAAGCTGTTAGCAAATAATAGACCCAAACATGGAACAGAACCAAGCTCATAATCTCCTCAGTGTGTACATTACTCCTACAAGAAAATAAAGCTTGGTTTCTTTTCATTCATTCATGGGATGTGGGTTTTGCTGGCTGGGCCAGCATTTATTGCCCATCCTTAATTGCCCTTGAGATGGTGGTGGTGAACTGCCTTCTTGAATTGCTGCAGTCCATGTGGTGTAGGTACACCCACAGTGCTGTTAGGCAGGGAGTTCCAGGATTTTGACCCAATGACCATGAAGGAACGGTGATATATTTCCAAGTCAGAATAGTGAGTGATTTGGAGGGGAACTTCTAGATGGTGGTATTCCCATCTATCTGCAGCCCTTGTCCTTCTAGATGGTAGTGGTTGTGGGTTTGGAAGGTGCTGTTGAAGGAGTCTTGGTGAATTCCTGCAGTGCATCTTGTAGATGGTACACACTGCTGCTACTGTTTGTCAGGAGGGAGCAAATGTTTGTAGATGGGATGCCAATCAAGTGGGCGGCTTTGTCCTGGATGGTGTTGAGCTTCTTGAACATTGTGGGAGCTACAATCATCCAGGCAAGTGGGGAATATTCCATCACGCTCCTGACTTGTGCCTTGTAGATGGTAGACAGGCTTTGGGGAGTCAGGAGGTGAGTCGCTCGTCACAGGATTCCTAACCTCTGACCTGCTCTTGTAGCCATAGTATTTATATGGCTAGTCCAGTTCAGTTTCTGGTCAATGGTAACCACCAGGATGTTGATAGAGGGAAATTCAGTGATGGTAACGCCATTGAATGTCAAGGGGCGATGGCTAGATTCTCTCTTGTTGGAGATGGTCATTGCCCGGCACTTGTGTGGCGCGGATGTTACGTGTTGCTTGTTAGCCCAAGCCTGGATATTGTCCAGGTCTTGCTGCATTTGGACTTGACTCATCAAATACTGAAGCAGTCCATGAATGGTGCTGAACATTGTGCAGCCATCAGTGAACATCTCCCCTCCTGACCTTATGATGGAAGGAAGGTTATTAATGAAGCAGCTGGAGATCGTTGGGCCGAGGACACTACCCTGAGGAACTCCTGCAGTGGTGTCCTGGAGCTGAGGTGACTGACCTCCAACAGCCATAACCATCTTCCTTTGTGCTAGGTATGACTCCAACCAGTGAAGCGTTTGCCCCATGATTCCCATTGACTTCAGTTTTGCTAGGGCTCCTTGCTGTCACACTCTGTCAAATGCTGCTTTGATGTCAGGGGCAGTTACCCTCGCCTCACCCCGGGAGTTCAACTCTTTTGTCCATGTTTGAACTAAGGCTGTAATGAGGTCAGGAGCTGGGTGGCCCTGATGGAACCCAGAATGGGTGTCAATGAGCTGGTTATTGCTAAGCAAGTGCCACTTAATAGCACAGTTGATGAGCCCTTCCGTTACTTTACAGATGATCGAGAGTAGACTGATAGGTTGATTATTGGCCAGGTTTGATTTGTCCTGCTTTTTGTGTACAGGACATACCTGGGCAATTTTCCACATAGCCAGTTAGAGGCCAGTGTTGTAGCTGTACTGGAACATCTTGGCTAGGGGTGTGGCAAGTTCTGGAGCACAAGTACTATTGCCGGAATGTTGTCAGGGCCCATAGCCTTTGCAGTTTCCAGTGCCTTCAGCCGTTTCTTGATATCACGTGGAGCAAAGTGATTTGGCTGAAGATTGGCATCTGTGATGCTGGGGATCTCCAGAGGAGGCCGAGATGGATCATCCACTCGTTACTTCCAGCTGAAGACAACATTATCTTTTGCACAGATGGGCTAGGCTCCCCAGTCATTAAGGATGGGGATATTTGTGAAGCCTTCTCCTCCAGTGAGTTATTTAATTGTTCACCACCATTCACGACTGGATGTGGCAGCACTGCAGAGCTTAGATCTGATCCGTTGGTTGTGGGATCGCTTAGCTCTGTCTATCACTTGCTGCTTATGCTGTTTGGCACACGTAATCCTGTGTTATGGCTTCACCAGGTTGACACCTCATTTTTAGGTATGCCTGGTGCTGCTCCTGACATGCCCTCCTGCACTTTTCATTGAACCAGGGTTGATCCCCGGCTTGATGGTAATGGTTGAGTGGGGGATATGCCGGGCCATGAGGTTATAGATTGTGTTCGAGTACAATTCTGCTGTTGCCGATGGCCCTCAGTGCCTCATGGATGCCCAGTTGCTAGATCTGTTCGAAATCTATCCCTTTTAGCACAGTGGTAGTGCCAAACAACACGATGGAGGATATCCTCAATGTGAAGGCAGGATTTCATCTCCACAAGGACTGTGCAGTTCCTACCGATACTGTCATGGACAGATGCATCTGCGGCAGGCAGTTTGGTGAGGCTAAGGTCAAATATGTTATTCCCTCACCACCTGTCGCAGACCCAGTCTAGCAATTATGTCCTTTGGGGCTCGGCCAACTCAGTCAGTAGCTACTCTTGGTGATGGATATTGAAGTCCCCCACTCTTGCCACACTTGGTGCTTCCTCCAAGTGGTGTTCATCATGCGGAGGAGTACTGATTCATTAGCTGAAGGAGGGCGGTACGTGGTAATCAGCAGGTTTCCTTGCCCATGTTTGACATGATGCCATAAGACTTCATAGGGTCCAGAGTTGATGTTGAGCAACTCCCTCCCGACTGTGTACCACTGTGCCGCCACCTCCGCTGGCCTGTCCTGCCGGTGGGACAGGACATACCGAGGGATGATGATGGTGATGTCTGGGACATCATCTGTAAGATATGATTCTGTGAAGATGACTATGTCAGGCTGTTCTTTACTAATCTGTGAGACGGCTCTCCTAATTTTGGCACTAGCCCCCAGATGTTAGTAAGTAGGACTTGCAGGGTCGGCAGTGTCGTTTCAGGTGGTCCATCCGGTTTCGTTCCTTTTTTGAGACTTTGTAGCGGTTTGATATAACTGAGTGGCTTTTTCAGAAGGCATTTAAGAGTCAACGTTGCTGTGGGTCTGGAGTCATATGTCGGCCAGACCAGGCAAGGACGTCAGATTTCCTTCTCTAAAGGGCATCAGTGAACCAGATGGGTTTTTTATAATAATCAATAATGGTTTCATGGTCATCACCAGACTTTAATTCTAGATTTTTATTGAATTCAAATTCATGGTGGGATTTCAACCACATAGCATTCCTCTCGGTCTCTGGATTACTTATCCAGTAGACAATACCACTACACCATTGCCTCCCCTTTTCAAAATTGTATCCCTTTGTGAGGTTATAGGTGTAAACTAAGCACCTTTTGAGCTTTAAATAGAGTAAAATCTTGACGATCTGACATGCACAGGGAATGGGTGGTGCCAGTCAATTAAAAATGCCGGTTAACGGAGAGCTTCATTTACCAATGGAATATAGTGCAATACTTGTAGCATGAGCTAATATGCAAGTACTCAGGAAGTAAAGAACAGTATTCTTTTTACTTCTAATCTTCAACAGTACATTAAAACATAAATTAAAGTGTCAAATAATGCAGTATACAGGTACAGGATCCGGATAACTTGTAATTGCTTCCAGTTGGTAAAGTGATGATTGGGTATCAGGGGAACATCAGAAATTCTGGTGAATAGAGAATTCCGGTTGGTAGAGTGCTGGATAACACAACATTTACTCTGTAATTAACACCTGTACATAAATGAATGCTTTAGCAGTTACTCAGTTGTTGAGTCAGATGATTGGTGGATACTTGGCAGCCATTACATGTAGACATATCAATTCTGATTGGACGCATTCCTGGAGGTTTCATCACGTGGCCTCTTTTCTCCAACTTCTCTGTCTCATCAAACAGTCTTTGCCATTTCTAATATCTTTATAACTAATAATTAAAAGTATTTAAAAAAAATGTAAAAAGAAATCCTTTGTTTATGCTTCTTTGATTTTTCTCCTGGACTGATGGTTGTAATGTCATGGGGATTAGTCTGCAATTCCTCCAGAACAACTTTGGAGGGTGTGCAATCCTAATTATAAGGATCTAATGGAACTGGTAGGTTCAGGTATTTATACAGGGAGAATGAAACATCCAGGAGTGATCACAAGGCAACCATTTAATAGAATAGTTCAGCGGTTTCAATTATTATAAAAAGACCAGGAACAATAGGGGCATAGACCACAAGCGTAAACAAGTCATGTTGTGCAAGAGAATGAATAAACGATAGTTAAAGAAACACAGTTTTGAGTGTTGTTATAGAAAGGACATTAAAACTATAGAGCGTCTACAATATAATTTACTGGGATGCTGCTGGGGATGGGGAACCAAAGTTATGAAGTTTTGAGATTCTGGGAATGTTTCCACTGGAGCTGAGATGACTAAGGAATGATCTGAAAAAGCTCCTTGAAATTATGAAGGGTTTTGATAAGGTGGAAAGGGAAGATTAATAAAGATTAGAATAAATCTCTTTACTTGCAGAATTGTTGGAATGTGGAATGATTTGCTGAGGGGAATGCTTGAGGTAAATTGAGGAAAATTGGTTAAATACTTGAAACAGAGAGAGAGAGCACAGGCCAGTGATTATTAATTTCAGATTAGTTAAGCAAAGCATTGGCACAGACACAATGACTGGGGGAATGGATCTCACCTTGTAATGCAAAATGGGTAATAGCGAATCAGCTGATCCCAATGCAAATTTCACCCTCAATTTTGTGCTGTGAATATCTATGGTTACGTGGTCACAAGATCATAATCTAATTGAGGAGTTCAGCTGGTACCCTTACCACGTTGAAGTTTGAGTACACAGACTCTTTGGACATTCAAGTTGGATTTCTTCCTTCACACAAACACAAAAGCAAACTATTGTTGATACTGGAAATCAGAAATAAAAATGAAAAATGCTGAAAGTACTCAGCTGATCTGCCAGCATGTGTGGAGAGGGAAATATTTCAGGTGTGTGACCTTTCTTCAGAACTGGGATAAGTTGCAGTGCAGTAGGTTTTAAATGAGTGAAAGGGAAGGTGGGGGGAAAAAAAGAACAAAAGGGAAAGTCTGTGATAGGGTGGAAGACACGAGATTAAATCACAAAAGGATTCATAGTGCAAGGCCAAAGGGAGTAGTGATTAAAACATATGATGTATCTAGAGGAGGTTTGAATGACAGGCTCATGAAAAGCAAAAAAAAATGGAAAAAGGAGAAAAGCAAGACTGAGAGATTTTTTAAAAAAGCAGAGGAAAAAGCAACCTAATGGGGCAGAGGTTATGAACTCAGTGTTGACTCCAAAAGGCTGTAAAGTTTCCAGTTGAAAGATGAAGTGCTGTTCCTGCAGCTTACTTTGAGCTTCTTTGGAACATTGCAGGAGGCTGACGACAGAGTGGGAAAAAGGTAGAGAATAATAACGGCAAGTGACCAGAATCTCGGGATCAGCTTGTGGAGCGAACGGAGCTGTTCCTTAAAGCAGTCACCCAATCTGCATTTGGTCTCTCCAGTATAGAGGAGACCACACCATGAGCAATAAATACCATGTACTAAGTTGAAAGAAGTCCTAGTAAGTCCTGGTGTTAGCTGGAAGCTGTGTTTGGGGCCTTACACTGGAAAGATTTTTTTTTCCTTCAGAATTATCTCTTCCCTTTGAATTTGTAATGTTCTTGTCTCTTTGATGTCAGTTGAAGTTTGAAGGTGAATGGAGACCAGGGGTGGGATCGTTCCAGATTTGTACTAAGTGTGGTAATGAGCGGGAAAAAGGATGTTTTACCCGGCGGCCACAATACTGGCTTTTCACGCCGTATTGTCGCCAATTCCCCTGCCACATCATCACCTCACCGCTTCATCATGCTGGACGCCACAATTAAAATACAGCCACGCGCACACCTCTCAGCGCTTGCAGCCCAGGGCTGCTGCAAGGAAGACATGGCCCCAAAAGGCAAGACGACTGCAGCCCCCAGTTTAGTGACACGTCCCTTGAGCGCCTTTTGGATGCCGTGGAGGCTCGCTGTGATGTCCTCTACCCCTGCTCTGGCCGCAGGCTGGGTAAGCTTGGTAGGCGATGGCAGTGATAATTGGTGCCAATGCTGCACAGAAGACGTTGGCCATCCAGTGCAGATGGAGGATGAATGATCTCATCCGTAAGGCAACCACCGGTCTGTGAAGCCTGGTGCTGATGACTGCGAGCGCTGCCCGACGCAAGGTAGGCAAGGAAACCTTGAAGTCCCGAGTGAAGTGCAGCTTACCAGGCGCATATCGCTTATGTACAATTGTGAAACACATTGGCGTGCAACCACACCAATGTGCTCAGATGATCAAGCTGTTGGGGGGTTGGGTGGGGAGGGGTGGATGGTTCCGGCAGGCTGGCCTTATAATGATGTATTACAATGAGGTTCCTGACGTCCGACGGTGGGAAACGCAGCCTGCCATTGATGGGTAGAGTGGACAATTGTAAAATGCTTTCATGACGTTGTGAAACCGAATCTTGGCCTTCTCGCCATATTGCCGGCTCATCAGCCAAACCTGCCCCAACGCCAGTGAGCAAGGAAAATTCCGCCCCAGATCTAGGATCTGAAGTATGTGCAAAACCGTTATTTACAAGGACATGCATTTTATATTCATTCGCTTCAGTTTCCTTGCTCATTTCCTGCTTGTATAATATTCTAAGTCGTTGAAGGATGAGAAAAGTCCAGCGTGAATACTTTTTTATTCTTGAGTGTTCCCTTTACGTACTCAAAATATACTGACTAAAACAAAGGGTGGAATCATCCAGTCCTGTAGGCGGTGGGTGTCATGGTGGGTGTCATGATGGTTGGAGAGGGTGAATCCGGTACGAGGGGTAAAAATTGGTTTCACGCCGGCATGCAATGACAGCAGGATCATCCGATGGTGTCCACCATGGCGGAGGTGAATCCTGCTGGAGGCTGGCGTGAACCCAATTGGCATCCTGGTAATGGATACAAAGTAAGGCACGACTGCAACCGTCTCTCCACACCCAATTCACCATTACACCAGTGGGAAAATACGCCAGCCTGGAACACATCTGGACAAGTGTGACACACAGAAGTCTGAACTTACAGTTAGAGCCTTACTCAGATCGCAGACATCCAGTGGCTGGAGTCCTACTGGACCCTGGAGGAACTCCTGCATCTCATGCTGGGTGAATCCTCATGCAGATGGCTCTGCCGCAAAGCAGCTCTCGAAAGAGAGGCCTCCGTTGATGTCTCGGACCTGCTTTGCAACATCATGGGCTTGGCCGTGGACTGCTATGGATGATCAGTGAAATGGGAGGGAGAGGAAGTCCATGTGTGAGTGGGAGAGGAAGGTGTACCGGGGTCGGGGGGGGACGAAGGTGTCGGGGGGGTTGAGGTCGTTGGGGGAGTGGTGTAAACAAAGTTATCAGTGGAAGGGGGAGATGGTGTGGTTTGGAGGGGCAGGAGTGTTTCTGGTGAAGGAAGGTGTAATGGGGGACAATGTGAGATAGGTATAAGGGAGGAAGTTTGGTGTTGGGTGGTGGTGGGGAGTTGCCTTGGGGGGCGAAAGGAGTACAGAGAGGGGTAAGTGTCCAGGTGGGGAGGAGAGTGTTCGGAGAGGGGAAGGTACCTGGGTGGAGGATGGAGTAACACGGAGCGGGGTGGGGAATGTCCAGGTGAACAGCAAAGGCAGGGGTCTGTGGAGTCAATGACTGCCTCCTGGGGAGTAAATTCAGGGTGGGCATCGTAGGAGGGAATGCTGAGTATGAGAGAGGGCGGAGGGAGCCAGTAGGGCGGGAGGGTGAGGGCACGTTGACAATTGTAGAAGGGATAGTGAGGATGGTTGGTTAGGACTTGCACATTATTCAGTGAAAGTGAATATATTTTCAGATCATAAAGTAAAATGCGTTCACCTGTACAACCACTTATGATCAGAATTTCTTAACTTTTCTAGGCCTACCACTTCTTCTAGTTGGACGGGTGAACACACTACTTTATGACATCCGGAGAGGAGTGGAGACAACCTGTGCAGTGGTCGGCCTGTTGCCTCTGATGACTTGTGCGTGCGTCCTCTGGAGAGCTGAGGCTGTACAGGCCTCGGGTTGCTTCAGGTGACCTCCTATGGGCCAGCTGCTCTTTCTGGGGTGACAGAGGTCAAGGTTGAGGGGGTCACAGGCAAAGAGGACTCAGAGGGACTGAACAGCCTCTGATTCCTGCGTGGATAACGCAGAGGTGTCCAGCTTCCCCTCCTCTTCCCTTGGGGTGCCCGAGGGCTCAGTCCTGACACCATGAGGGGAAGGAGCACCTAGAGGGATTTCCAAGTGCCCCATTTCCTTCTCACCTTGCCACTGCAGGAACTCACTCAAGGCTCCCTCGATGGAGTTCAGGTCTGTGTGCATCTCCTCACTTTGCTGGACCAGGGTCTCCACGGTGTCCACCATCCTTCCCATGGGGACCTCCATATGCACACATGTGGGCACTACTTCATCAGAGAGCAGGTGGACACACTCCTACGAGTTATGCCACTCTGTTTAGGGCTTCCAACAGCTCTGCGTGATGTTTCCCCACCTTCTGTTGATTTTCCACAGTGAGTTGGAAGGCCGAATCCAGAGGCTCATCATCTGACTCGGACCTCACAGATGCCTCTTCCCCAGCAGTCCCGTGAATATTGGGGAGGTCGGCTGAACCTACCCCCTCCTGCTTTGGACACGTGTCCTTACGGTGACCACCAGATTATGAACCCAAGCCTGCTCTAAATCTAGGTCCCACTGAGTTGTGTGTGTCTCGGTGCTGCTGCATGTTGTGGGTAAGCACTGCGATGGGTCTTCTAGGCTGCTTATTTCCAGCTCTTCAATGTCCTCCTGGTTGGAGGTGCAGATCTGAATGGAGCTGAAGGACTGGCTGGCTGAGAGCATCAGTTGCTTAGTAGAGCTCCCTGTGAACCAAATTAGAGATAATTAGTGCATTGCAGCAGAGTCAAAAGCAGGAGAGAGAGAACTTACAGTTGTGTTGCGAGAGGGATGACGTAGCGCAGGATCCTCATGTGGGTGTTTGCCTCTGACCTCACTGTCGCTGCAGAAACTATCATGTCCTCACCAGTCAGCGCGATGGCATGCTCCTCAAAATGAGTGAGGGGCCTAATTTAGGCCACTCCACCCCCGGTCTGCAACCTCTCCCTGCTGTTGTGGGTCAGCTTCTCCTGCATGGAAACTGATGGAGTGTGTAAGAGCAGGACACGTGGCATTGCGTGGAATGTTTGTGTGGTGAGCGCAGCCATAGAGGGGATGAAGATGTGAGCTCGAGAGGATATGAGCCTGATGGAGATGTGAGGGTGTGTGAGAGAGTTAGTGGTGTTGTCCCTTGAGGTGTGAAGATCCCTGTGGACGTGTGATGGGTTTGTGAGTTGAGAGTGATCAGGTAGTTGACTTACCCGGGTAGAACAGATGAGAGCATTCATCCTCTTCCTGGACTGGATGGCTGACCTCCTCTGAGCTCCAATGCTGCTGACCACCGCTTCCCATGCTGGATTGGTGACTCTGGTGGACTCCTGCGGCCAAAGCGGGTTAGAGGATATTGCAGCAGCCTTCCACTGCGTCCAGTAGGCACCCCAAAGAGGCGTCATGAAATTTGGGGGCTGCCATCTTCTTTGCTCTTGGGGCCATCTGTCTGTTGCCTGGAGCAGTCCTGGTCTGTAGACATGGAGCAGAATTTTAGGGTCAGTGAGTGGCTGCGATCGGCGGGCCCGAGAGCGGCTGGGGCATGGACCGTCGGCTGCGATCGACCCCCAACCGCCATTTCTTGCTGGTTGGCCATTAATTGGCTAGCCAGCGTGAAAAGCGTGCTGAAAGGCTCAGCGCTGCCAGGATGGGGGGTGCTGGGGGTGGGGGGTGCTGGAGGAGGGTGAGCCCTGAAGTCAGCATGGACGCAGGGAAGGAAAGCTCCCTGAAGGCAGAGAGCTGACAAATTTAAATCAATAAAATCAGAATGTGAAATTGGGAAAAATTGTCCACGCATCAGAATGAACAACATACAGATGATAATTTTTTCATAGCATTTTAATCTTTCTTTTAATTAGCCACAGAAACCTCATCCTGCCCTCGGATGAGGTTTCCTCAAAAACCCAAAGGCTGCCTGGCTGATTTGCCAGCCCGCCTACTGTAACGTTGGATGAACAGCAAAAAATCACCATCAATTGCTACTTTAATGACCTTAATAGGCCTCTTAATTGTCAGCGGGCGTACTGCCGACTCTCATGTGCGCCGCCAACCAAAATATCGCACAAGTGCACGAAGATGTCGGGATGCTCGCCTGTCATTGGGTGCTATATCACGCTCGAGCATGTCGGTTGCATGTCCACACGCCAAACGGAAAATTCTACCCATGAAGTAGGCTGGTGCGCTTTAAATGTGTCACGCAGAGGGAGGAAACATTGCGATCACGGTGGTTTCCTGTGAATGCATTATTAATGAGGCGGGTCGTGCCGGGAAGGGGACGATACACCGTGAACATCTGCCATTGCGGCCGACGAGTAGAATGTTGTTTTTCTCGCCTGCTACCACACTTAGTGCAAATCTGGGATGATTCCACCCAACAGCTTGACCATTCCAGTCAAGAAAAATCATGCAGATTGTCCTTCCCATCAATGGAGCAGACTGTGTGATTTACCATTAGCTGGCAATTATGACCCACTCAGCAATCAGTGGAGTTGTTCTGGGGCAATTGGGGAGTTCTGCACATCATTGGCATGCCAGGATCCCCTACTAGCAAAGAGATGAAACATGGTTGACCTTTGTGAGAGGAAAGCGTTTTAAAAAACACGCTGCTGTGATATTGTCAGTGCCTCTAAGTACATAATAAGCGACATTTGCAAAAATTTTTTTGTGGAGAATCCTTCCTTTTCCCCTTTACATGTACTGTTGCAGAATGTGCACTTCCTGTTAAGGATTTTGAAGACAAACAAGCCATTATCCACTGAGACGTTTGTCATCCATAGAATTTAATGTGTCAACACAGAGTTTCAGCCATTAATGGAAAGCTGGATGATGCATTTTAAGCAGGTTTTGTATAAAACATCTTTGGCAGCTGAGAAAGCAGCTGATGTGGGCAAGTGGAATAAGGTACTGCAACTTTGTCATTTTTATTGTCAATTGAAAGAGGTTTAGGTATCCACTCGGAAAGCTCCCAAGGTACTAAATTCATTACTTCTCCATATATTGCCCTTCGTATATTTATATTTCTGTTTCAGAGCTCAATAAATGAAGTTGCAGTGCAGCTGGGTGTGTAGAGGAAAGACATAAAAATCAGTGTTATTACCTGGAAAACCTTTCCTTATTGATATCATATATTGGCTGGAGAATTAGAGACACATGAAATGATTGTGGAGGGCAAGAGCACAGCTGATTGAAGATTGGAAGTCACAAGAGCAAAGTCAGTGTTTATGAACATCAAACTGAACTCCAACGACATTTCCATTTTGAAACTCTAAATGCAAAATTTCTATTGCTAGATCCATGTAATATAAGTGCAATATCAATGCAGGAAAAGTATGTGGTTTGCAGCTTGAGATTTAGCTGATAGCTGGCAGCTTTGTCAAACCTGAGCTGCTCAGCATTGTAATGTACCCTTGAAGGAGGAGAATTACCTCGAGTGATGTGCTGATGCTTCCATTATTTGACTCATTTATTTTTCATTTCTCACTGTGATTCTTTTATCTCCTGCTCCTTATTCCTCTGGTTGTAGTGTTCTGCATGCTCCCTAGCTTCTTTCGTAGACTTGTTATTGGCTTCCTATGGAGCCTGAGTTGAGCTTCCAATCCAACACCTAGTGGCATCTTGCATTCTGCTTATACTTCCACCTCTGTAACGTTGCATACTTCCACATCTGTCTCAGCTCACCTGCATCTGTAAATCTCATCCATGCTGGTTTTATCTTTAGACTTAACTACACCAACGCTCTGCAGGCTGACCTGCCACTATGCACCCTCTATAAATTTGAGCTCATCCAAAACTCTGCTGCCTGCATTCTAACTTTCACCAAGCTTGTTCAGCAGTTTCCCCAATGCTCGTTGACTTACGATGATTCTTTCTCCAGTCCCGGAGCACTAATTTCTAATTTTTCCCTCTTGCATGTCCCCAGCATTCTTTGCTTCAACACTAGTCTCCATGCCTTCACTCATCTAGGCTGTAAGCTCTTGAATTCCCTTTAGAACCTCTCCATTTCACTCTCTTTCCCACTGAGAGGCTTCTTTAAAAACTTCCCGTTTAATCAAGATTCTGATCACCTCTTGTAATACCTGCTTACCTGGCTCACCATCAAATTTTGTTTGCGAACACTCCTGTGATGTGCCTTGAAATGTTTTACTGTATTAAAAGCGCTAAATAAATGCAAATTGTTGTTGGTATTATTTTTGCTTAGGTCTCTTGAAATACTGCAGTGTTGAGAAAATTGCTCATGACACATTGAAGACTAATGCTTCTCATCTCGGCAGGTCCTCCACTGTGCCTTGTGGGCAATAAATTGTTTTTTGCATCAAGGGTTATTGAATCTTGTGCAAATAAAAAATTTTACTGTAAGGAGCTGTTTCTCAAGTCTAGACAGGTGGCTGGTTTATGGAGTGAAGTTCAAAGTTGGTTCTAATTCAAAGTCATAGCAGATTTCAATATTCATTGGTCCTCAGTAATCCAATGCTTTTAAGTGGCTCCAGTGAATTAAAATCTGATCAATTCACAGACTAAACCTCTGGTTGCAGACAGTTGAGTTACAATCAGATGTTACCAAAATACTAAATGAGACTCCAGCAAACATAAGTCCTGCATTGTATAAAAGCATTGTATTCAAGGACCTCAAGTTGTGTTCCTGAGGACATGGTTGAGTTTTCTTCATAATCAAAAGTTTTGGCTTGTTCAGCAACCTCGGATTGTAAATGCAAGCAGTGTCAAACTGGAAGAGAGATGTGGGATAAGTGTTGCAGAATAATCGGGCACAGGCATCAATGAAATGTGCCTTCATTAACATGTGATCCTTCAGTCAGTAGCATCTGAGATTTTCAGTACATTGGGTATTTGGCACAGCTGGCTTGAACTCTATGAGCAGGATCCAGGACAAGGAAAAATGTCAGAGGAGGACAAATATGAATGGTCAGAAATTGATGGAAAGGTTCTGAAGGATTGAAGACAAAAGAAAAGACTTACTGAAAATGGGGCAGATTTCTATCCAATTTGTAGTGCTTTGTGCAATGAAGAAGATTGGCAGAAATATTGAACCATTCCATTTTAACATTTGTAAAAGTGACAGCCAGTTAATCGGACATTTTAACAGTTGAGGTATGGAATGTGCTTCCATCACCATAGCTTATATGAATATATGAACAAACATAACCATATACAAGCATACAAATTAGGAGCAGGAGTAGGCCATCAGCTCCTCAAGCCTGCTCCACCATTCAATAAGATCCAGGCTGCCCTAAATGTAACCTCAACCCCACATCCCTGCCTACCCATGATAACCTTTCACCCTCTTGTTAATCAAGAATCATTCTAGCTCTGCCTTAAAAATATTCAAAGACTCTGTTTCCACTGCCTTTTGAGGATGAGTTCCAAAGGCTCACAATCCTCTGAGAGAAAAAAATTCTCCTTATCTCTGTCTTAAATGAGCGACACTTATTTTTAAACAGTGACTCCTAGTTCTAGATTCTCCCACGGGAGGAAATATCCTCTCTAAGTCAGCCCTCAGGGTCTTAATGGTTTGAATTAAATTGCTTCTTACTTTTTTAAAGTCCAGTGGATACAAGCCTAACCTGTCCAGCCTTTCCTCTTAAGACAACCCTCCCATTCCTGGTATAAGCCTAGTAAACCTTCTCTGAACTGCTAGCGCATTTACATCTTTCTTTAAATAAGGAGACCAGTACTGTACACAATACTCCAGATGTGGTCTCATCAATGCCCTGTACAACTGAAGCATAACCTCCCTACTTTTGTAATCAATTCCCCTCACACTTATTGATAACATTCTATTAGCTTTCCTACTACCTGCTGTACCTGCATACTAACCTTTTGTGATTCATGCACTAGGACACCCAGATCCCCCTGAATCTCAGAGCTCTGCAATCTCTCATCATTTAGATAATATGCTTCTTTTTTATTCTTCTTGCTAAAATGAATGATTTCACATTTTTCACACATTATACTCCATTTGCCAGGTGTCACTTGGTAGCCTCCTTATGTCCTCCTCACAATTTACTTTCCTACCTATCTTTGTGTTGTCAGCAAATTTAGCAACCATTCCTTCAGTCCATGTCATTTATATAAATTGTAAAAAGTTGAAGCCCCAGCACTGATCCCTGTGGCACAGCACTCTTCATATCCTGTCAACTAGAAAAATACCCATTTATGTCAACTCTCTGTTTCCTGTTAGCTAGCCAATCTTCTATCCATGTCAATGTATTACTCCCTATGCATGAGCATTTATTGTCTGCAATAACCTTTGATGTGGCACCTTATCAAAATGCCTTCTGGATATCTAAGTACAGTACATCTACCGTTCCCCTTTATCCACAGCACATATGACTCTTCAAAGAACTCCAATAAATTAGTTAAACATGGTTTCCCTTCTACAAAACCATGTTGACTCTGCCTTATGGCCTTGAATTTTTTTAAGTGCCCTGATATAACATCTTTAATAATAGCTACCAACATGAATCAGCAAGGTGTGGACTTTAGTTCAATTTCAGGACCAATGTAGTGTGATACCTCAGTGCAGTAGTGGTGGAGTTCTTCAATATGAGAAGTTTTCTCTTTCAAGTGAGTGGTTATACACAGGCTCTGCCTATCTGTTTAGGTGAATGTGCATTTTTAAAGTTGAGCAGGGAGTTGTGCTTTCATTTACCCTCCAAATCTTTTACCCATCAAACTATATTCACCTCATTACTGCGCCTAGGACCTTTCTGTACCCAAACCTATAGTCATTTTTGCCTAAGCAACACTTTTACAAAATCATTGGCCGTGATGATGTTTGAGTTGTTCTATAGATGTGGAAGGTGTTTTATAAATCCAAGTTTTTACTCGGTTTCAATAACATTTGGGTCAAGGCATCTAGGCTTAGGGAGACAAGGGAATTTTTAATCCTCATTGTTTAGATTTAAATTTCAACCTAATTTTAAGAATGACTTTAGTGTCACTGTGCTCAGTTCAAATTGAGACTGGATCTCTGGGAGGAATTAGAAACTTTGGTTTGAAGTAGTAGCTGAAATATAACTGAGGATTGACAGTCACCTGTGATTTTCAGAAGTATGGGGATTAGAGAAAAGGAAGAGAAGGGTTAGTGGTGTTAACAAGAGACAATGGTCTGATCTTCATCCTCGAGGCAGGTAGGAGGAGTCAGGAAAATTCGCAGCTCAGTCCACCCTCCTTTGGAGTGAGCGCCCACAAAGACTAGATCTTAGTTTCCGGGGGCAGGTGTGGGCTGGAGCCGGGCCAGCCGACCCAGGATTAAAATATTCGGCTCAGTGCTGTGGGACTTTGTCCCAGTTATAATAAAAACACAAAGGCCCTCCAGCCTTTACCTCTCACATCCCCTTATTCCCCCACACGCTCCCCATGCTCCACCCATGCCACCTCATGCCCTGATGCCAGGCTCTGCTCCCCACTCAGCCCCCAAGGCCGCTCATGCCCCCTATGTCAAGCTATGGCACCCCACCCACCCCCAATGGCCCCTCATTTCCACTGTGGCAAGCTAGGGCACTCATTATATATGCTTGGCTGAGAGCCCAGCAATCCATTGCTCTTGTTGAATCAGTTACACCCCAGGGAAAATATTATTTGGTTGACAGCTTAGGCTCTCGGATTTCTATGGTTAATTCCACAATGCTTATTTACACAAGCTTAAGTGGTTTCAAGAGTTTGTGGTTTCTGTTATTAATACTTTAAAGAGTCTGGATGATTGACACTGTTATTGCTTTGTAGTAAAATTACTTTTAATATAGAGGAAAGTAACGAATGAATGACTTTTTTAAAAAGCTTTTTTCATAATCCTGCTGAACTATAGGGCTCATTGGTTCTATTCAGTGTATTGTGGAGGTCACTGGGCATGGATGTGCCATTGCTTGGCATGGGGGCATGAAGAGCCATTGGGGTGGGTGGAGAGGCATAACTTGGCATGGGGATAAGAGAGGTCACGGGGCTTGTGGAATACCATAGCTTGGCATAGGAACCTTTGGAACTCACCTTTTAAAAGTTCTCCTCATGCAGACTAGGGTTCAAGACTCCTCTGTGGGGCTGTGAACCACAGCCCTTTAAAAATCAGGCCTGACTCCATGAACATTGCGGAGGAGTAGGAGATACCTATCTCCACAATGGAGCCGGAAAGATTGGGATTGTGGGGGGCAGGCTTTTGACAGGACACAGCTCACACCCTTAAAAGGCACTCTCAAAAATCAGAGACCTCGGGAAGGGGGTCGGGAATCCCAGAATTGGGACCCGTCCGCCATTTTTAATGGCTTTGAGACATCCCGACTCGGTGAAAATTCAGCCTAAAATTGTAGTATTGGAGCACTTGCATTTAGATCAATAAGTGAGCTATTTGGACTTCCTGCTTGGGTGAGCTAAGGAATCACGAGAGATCAGTCACAATGTGAGTATCATGTCACTGGACAGTCAGACAATTGCAGGTGAAATTGATATTCAAATTGGAAAGGTACATATTAATAAAAGAGCTATAATTGTAAGAGACTCCAGTTACCCAAAAGAAAACTGGAATAGGTGAAATGTGAGATGGGGTGCTTTCTGGCATACATTCAAAGCTGTTTTGGCAATTGATATTCTATCTTAACATGGAAGCAAGCATGGTTCCAATTAATAAACTGGAGAATAGTTGATCGAAAGTAGGAGAACACTTTATAAACAGTGACTGTCAATGTTCCCTTTGATCTTTCTTTGTTGTGTGCAGTCTGTTTGTTGCACTGTGCCGTCCCATTAACTTGGCTGCATAGCTGCAGACACGCGCACCTTAAAGCGACCACTGACCCTGTGTGGCCTGTCTGATGCACTATGTAATATGGTTCAGATTACTGCATGGCCATGAATCCTCACAGCTGAGAGGGGGCACTGGTGAACATATAAAAATTCAGCTCACCATAGAATGGAAAAGAAGAAAAGAAAACTCATGGACTCGCAATAGTGCAACTTATAGTGGCAAAAAAAACCTTGCTCGCATACAATGCAAGGATGGTTTGGCAAATTGAACTCTATAGACTGTTTAAAAAATAGAGGACAACTTGGCCATCAGCCTTGGTGAATCTTAGCTGGTTGACCTTCAGGTTGTCGGGACCGATGCATCACAAAGCACTGATTTTAATATAGATCTCGCAGAGTACAAAAGCACTCGAAATGCATTCTAGTTTGTAGAGATAAGAAAGAATGATCTATATACCTTGCATTGATTTCAGTGGTTGTAAAGTGTTTAAAGTTGCACTTAACCTTTTCTGGAGCTGAAACAGATTTACCTTACAATGAACCATAGAAACTACAACTTGTGATGGTTCTAGCACTTTAGATGGAGTTGTTTCGTTGAATCTCATTTCCATGCCCCATTCACATGTCATGCTATATTCTTGATGTCAAAATGCCTATTCAATTCCCTTTCAAATGATGTTATAATCTCTGCCTTAATCCTGATGAAACATTCCACGTTGTAGTAAACATCTGCATGGATCAGAAATATTCTACTGTCTATTGGCAAGCAATACTGAAAATACTCAGCAGATCAGTCAGCATCTGTGGTGAGAGAAAGTTAATGTTTTGGATCAACCACCTATCATTGCAACATTGAGCTCTAACAAAAGGCAATCACTATGAAATGTTGGGCTGGAATTTCATCTTCAAGGCGGGTAGTGCTAGTTGGGAAATTTCCCAGTTTGGCATGTCTGCCTTGGGAGACAGTGCGAGGATTTTCATTTCAGGGGCACAGGAGCGAAGTGGATTTGGGCGCACCACTCCAGTAAGAGTTTGAAGGCAGCCACAGGGGCTGCTGAGTGCCATAGCAGGCTGTTTAAGAGGTCTGCCTCGGTGCTCTGGGATTTCGTCCCAGTTGTAATGTAAATAGTGAGGTCCTCTACCCCTTACCCCTCAACCACCCACATGCCCCCCCCACACATATTACCCGTGCCCCATCCATGCCACCTGGTGCCCCTATCCAATACCCATGACCCCTCATACCCTCCATGCCAAGCTATGGCACTTCCATACCCATTCATCCACCGTGCACTCTGCGTAGAACAAATGAACCCTAAATGACAAAACCCTTCAAAAAGTCATTCATTCATGTTTCTTAAAAACTACAAACACTTGAAATATCTTTTTCTTGTGTAAATAAACATCGTGCAATTGACAGAATAGATCAGAGAGCCAGAGCTGTCAATCAAGCAGTGCTTTCCCTGGGGCATAGCTGTTTCAACACTCTAATGCATGTCTGGGGTCTCAGCCAAGGCCAGATGTCCAGTAAACTGTTGAAACAATGTGCCCCAGGGAAAACATTGCTTGATTGACAGCTATGGCTCTCTGATCTATTCTGTTAATTGCATAATGTTTATTTACACAAGTGCTTTGTGCTATTAGTAATTTAAAGGGTCTGGATTATTGACACTTCTATTGGACTGTAGTGGAGGGAGTATTTTTTTAGGGAAGTGAAAAGTTATGAATGAATAACTGCTGTTTTTAAAAGTTTTTTTTAACAATTCCTATTGTCAATACAGGGTTCCTTGGTTCTATACAGAGTGCATAGTGGGTGAATGGGCATGCAAGTGCCATTGTTTGGCATGGAGGGTATGAGGGGCCATGGGGCTAGCATGGAGGGGCATTGACACTATAGGGGCCATGGTGGGGTGGGGGGGGGGGGCGGTGGTTGGCTGGCAGGGATCATAGGTGGCATGGGGGTGGCATTGGTAAGACCTTTTGAACAATTATCAAGAGGTTCCCTCATCCAGACTATGGCTTACAATACCTCTGAGGTGCTGTTAACCATGAATCCTTTAAAAACTGACCTGGTTCCATGAAAATTACAGAGGACTAGACCATGCTTATCTCTGTTATGGAGCCGGTCAGGTTGGGAATGCAGGTTGTGGCTCACAATCCACAGCAGTCCGCACCCTTAACCCATATTGGTGAAAATCGGGAACTCCAGGAATGAGATCAGGAATCCTATAATCGGGTTCCGGCTTCCATTTTCACTCCTCCATGGGGTTTCCCTGATTCCATGAAAATCCAGCGCGTTAACTCTGTTTCTCTCTCATGGATATTGCCTGATCTGCTGAGTATTTCCAGAATTTTCTGTACTTATTTCAGATTTTCAGCATCTGCAGTATTTTGCTTTTGCACAATACTTTGACCCCCAGTTGTTAAAACCATGAGTGCCTGGGACCAATAGTTGCTAGGCATCCCAAGAAAGAATATGCCATTTTTTTTCATCATGGAGGTAAAATGGACAGGGGTTGGCCCAGGAGCTCTGGTTGTAGAACTCGGACAGTCCCATCTAGGTAATTGGGATTTGACTGCTAGAGCTGTCCAACATGGCAATCACTCAGTTGAGTTGATGAACTTTGTCAGATTAATGCACTTACAGCACAAGCCAGCAAAGTGTGTTGAGTTCAAGCCACAAGATTCACCTTCAGTCATGGATCTTGTTGAACAGTTATTACAGTAGCAGTGGTGCAGAAATCCTTATCTCTCATCATCCCTGAATCATCACAAACTATAAAAATAATTATCTGTATATTGAATAACTACCACAACATTCAAAACAACTTCTTTTTCACTGCTTTTATTTTTGCATTTCCTCTTTTATTTCCATTTATGTATATTAGTTGGCTTTAGGAGTGCAGGTGGGGATAGGATGAAAAAGAATAAAACAAGAAATTATATTTTATTCACTTGAGATTTAATTTGTGAATCTAATATTTTGAATAGTTTTATGACATGAAATCTTTTGCCTTTGCAAAACATCAATTATTCGCTGCTAACTTTTGTTTTCTGGCTGATGTAATTTTATTCACCTGTGCACACAAAGATGATTTCAATCACATTTTCTGCCTAATAAACTCTCCATTATCAATATTACTTGATCTCCTCCAAGACACTGGTTCGTCTCTGATTGTGTATCCTATGTGCTAGCCAACAGTTGATGTTAGTGAATTGTAAGCCTTAAGCAATCAGAATCAGACTTGGCATATCTTTTCCCCCTCAGCAATGGGGATAAATCCTTTCAAAGTGCACATTGCTTCAGTGAAATTCAGATCTCCGTGACCTGCTGTTTTAAAGTTTTGTTTGGCTCCTTTGAAGTTTTAAGAACTGAAGGGACGTGCAAATCAGATTGGTAGACTTAGCTCATCATTTTCTGAATTCTATGTAGAATTTCACTCTGTTGAAATTCAAGGTGGTTCACTGTTGGGCATTTTCTAAATAAAGTAAGAATTTCTTGTTGGATTGGCACTATGTGAATTTCTTATGAGAATTGTATTCACCATGAAATTCAACATGGGAGCTCATAGCTTTAGTGGCTTGGTACTACCCATTAAGAGTTTAGTAACAGATTAGAACCTAAGTAAATTCGGCAGTTTTTGATCACTGTGCAGGCTTTAGTTCAAAATTGGGTAAAATTCAAGCCAGTGCTCTAAACTCTGTAACGGTGTGCAAATTGGGTAGTGACTTAATGACAGGACGTCCAAGCACTTAGACCTCTACCACAGTGAAGGACAAGAGCAGCTGTATCATGTGAATCCCACAATCTTGAGGTTCCCCTGAACGTCACACTCTTTCCATATAGAAAAAGAAACACTGCCATTCCTTCATCATCGCTGGACCAGAATGCAGGAATTCCCTGGTTAACATTCACAAAAGTGCTGTCCCCACAGGTAGTGCCATGCTTTCAAGGAGAAAGGCTACCATCACCTTCTTAGGGATGGACAATAAATGTGGCCTTGGCTCACCGCCTATCTCTTGAGTCAAAATTGATTTTTAAAATATTAATAGTGATAGCAGGAAGAGCCTGTAAAAGGAGAACTTCAAGAACATTGAGGCCCCAATGTTTAATCAAGGCCCTGAGAGAAGGGTTTCCAGACAGCAAACCTGGTTGAACAGCATTCACGAATGGCCTGCAGAAATTGACTACGGGACAATTTAAAAATATTTTCAGCAGGTTTCCTGCTTGAAAGACAACCAGGTTGACAGGCTGGCCGCCTGCCAGGTGGGAAAGTAGCTGGAAAGCTGATACCAGATAAGTCGAAGATTGCGAAGAATGGGGACGAGTTGGTGCTCGAAGGCAGGTTGGGGGTGGGGAGGGGGGGGAGTTGTAGAAGTTTCTGATCACATGATCATATGGGTGGGGGGATAGGCAACCAAAAATCAATGGTGGGGAGTTATCAATGATGGGTGATGGTGGGGAGTCAGAGATTGTGAATTGTTTTTTAAATCTGGTGGGGGTGGGATGTTGAGGATCACAGGAGGTTGGAGGGGGTGGGCTGCGGCAGTGTTGGCTGATTGCAAGGAGAGAGGCAAATAAGCGTGTCTGGCCTGGAGGAAACACAGCTGCTCCTCCTGCCCTGCCTCAGAAGGCAGTTATGAATGGATCAAGCCCTTCTCAGCTCCTTTTAACTGCTGAGATTCCCTACCCCTGGAATGACAACATGGTTTAAAAATAAAAAACTCTGTTAAAACAGAGGCACCCAGCCTCCTCAAAAGCTTTTGCTGAGAGACTCGCCTCCTGAGCATTGATTGGTTCCTGGTCACCACCCACTCCCCATCTCTGTCAAAAGCAGACGTGGGCAGGTTGGGGTCATGACATCTACACTTTCCCATGCATTTTCTAGAGGCAATTGCACTACAATTTGCAGTGATTACAAATCCAGAACAGTATACTGCACCATCTACAGAGCATCCAGGAGCTGTGTGAACTGGCCAAGCATTGGCTAAGCCTCTTTAACCAACTGGAGTGAAGAATCCCTTCTGAAACGCATAGGGCTGGATCTTAATTCCCCAAAACAAGTGTGTCGGTGTCATGTCAGATGTTAAATTCAGAATATCTGAAACAGAGCCAAACCCACCTACTTGTGGCTTTAACAGAGGTTGGATAAGGGGCAGCCAGCCAATCTGCTTGTGCAAAGAAGGTTGGTCATTTTAATATTATCATGAGACTACGTGCTTTCACCTTAACAGTCATTCTTTATTTTTTTAAAACTTATTTTGGCTGGGTTTCACAGGCCCAGAACTGGCCACATATAAAGCAACCTAGACTACCACCACCACCCCCCCCCCCCCCCCCCCCCCCCCCACCACCCCACACTCACCCTCCACCTCCACGATCTGGACCCATCCCCACCCGATAGGGAGCAGCCCCACAGGGTCTTTAGCCTTCTGAAGCAGGCCTCCTGCTTGAAAGCCCTCCAACCTGTCAGTTTGACTGCTTGTTGGCAGGAACCCAACAGGAAAATCTATTGTGGGAGAAGGAAAGATGAGAGTAAGTGAGAGAAAAATAAAACAGTAAGACAAATTAAGTAAAAAAAAAGTTTTTTTTTTTAAATTACCATTGATAGAATGAGATTTCACACTTTTCAGATTTAATTTTCAATACCAGAGAGAGTGATTAGCAGTAATTAAGACTCATTACAGCATTGAAAATTCAGTTAAAATTGAATGGACAAATTTTAGCTTTATTTCTGGGATATTTAGTGGGTATCTGTCATGTAAGTACCTCACTGTCACACCATTCTATATGCTTCAATACTGAGTCCCTTGCAAAATACTGTTAGAATGAAGCTTTTGAAGGAGCAAGGCAACTCAGATGACAACTCCCTGATTCCTGCATTTAAGCACGTGCGGGCACTGGAAGTTGCTGCGTAATTTATACTTACGCTTAATAATAGCAAGTACTAATATCTTTATTGTTGTTGAGATGGAAAAATCAGGGTCATTATGCAGATAGCTTATTATCATTCTGCCTTGAAGTATGATCATAAATTCAGTGGTGTCATTTATACAAAAAGCCATCAGTTCATCTAATTTTCTTTGACGTACCCACACAGTGTTTGGATTTCAACAGGTCATTCTGTATTTTGTCCACCATAGCGTTCCTATTCAGACATGATCCTAATTTCCCCGGAATGCTTCGGCCGAGTTAATATTTGCTGTACTAGATAGCACTGATTTGCTGAAGGTGATAAACTAAGCAAACAGTTCCCCTTCAGTGTAGTTCATCTATGATTTCTTTCATTTTGAATCTTGTCCTCTGCTTCTCCTTTTTGATATTTACACAGATTACCTTTACACATTTGACTCATAAGTCCAGTTTTTGCAGCTAAAACTTGTATTGCCCCCTTTATTTTCAGTGAGAATGGATTTAGATTATTCAGCCTCTCCAAACAGCTGACTGAGCAAAATCTTCTTACCCTTCATATGCTCTTGTAAGTACAATGTCAGCAAATGATCGAAAAACCTAGAGTAATTGCCAAAGCAGAGAAAAGAAGTCCTACTTCAGCAATCTCTCTCTAACTGCACGCTTGCATTACGTACATAGATGTTCTGTATAATCACACCGAACAAAACACTGAGTTTTGTGAGGAACCAATGGGTGACAATCACACTTGAGTGTAGCATCAAGAGGCCAGAAGTTTATAGGTTTGATTCAAGGGATTCACCCATTTAGCTGATCAGCATAGATTGTGATTTGACACGGCTTTTCAAAACTATTCCTACTGAACAGTATTTGATTGTGTTTGTGTTAAAAAAGTCCGCATGAGGTGGGAAAGATGATGGGCTCAGTTGTTTTGTGCAGGATTGTCAATACTCATTGTGTAAGCTCCTGTATGATGAATGGCCAGCTGGCTGAAGTTCTGGAGGGCTCTTTGTATCCATGGAAAAACACCTAAGCAGCAGGATAATACTTTCTGGAATGGAGGGGGAAAAATGGCAAAATAAATGGTTTTACAATAAAGAAATCCATTCTTGAAAATTTTATCCCTCAAGGGAGTAGTTAATTCTCTTGACACAGGATAACACATTGAACACAATCTTCTTCCAGTCCAGTACTACAAAAGCACCAAACAATTTCAGCCTGCACTGGTCATTTTTGTGAACAAAGCCACATGACTGGGAAATGATAACTGGCAGTGATCCATTACAGTGTATTCAAATGACCTGATAATTCCTTCTCAACTCAAATTTATCATTCTGGTAGGTTATTAACATCACTACAGGAAAATCTATTGTGGGAGACCCACAGTTTAAAAACTGCAGGGCATTGAAGAAACACATTCTTCCCAATTGGAACACCCACATGGAACAGGTAAAATCCAGGCCGTACATTCTGAAACAACAAATCTAAGTTAGAATTGTGAATTCAATACCAAATCATGTACAGATAGCAAAATAAAGAGAGAAAGAAACATTTGGATAATTCCATTTTCTTTAGCTCAAGACAAGATTCACCCCAGCAGAATGCATTTGGTTCTCATGTTGAACTTGCTTTGACTCATTACAATCCAGGATTGTATCAGGAGGGGTACTATTGTTGAGGTTTAAAACTGCCAGCATTTAGTTATTCTTAACCAGCAGGCTGACTAAACTGTCTGGATAAAAAAGGTTGCTTAAATTACAATATTCATGGCACTTAGGATTAATGAGACTTCTGAAAGTGCACAATCAACTTGATAGAGAATTACATGACTTACATCTTTCCCCTTAGTTGCAACCCTTTGCTATTCAAGTTTAGTTTGCCTCGGCCTATTTAAACACATTGGAAATTGATGAATTGTGGTAAAAATGATTTTATTTGACAATGAAAAGCTCAATAATAATTCAAATATTTTGGGTTATATAAATACATTGTATTGTATGACTGCTTGTTAACTGAGACTTTCAGCTGAATTCAGATCTAGAAGTATAATTGAACAAATATCCTTTGGAGTAGTTTAAAACTCCCTGACATTTGTCTCAAATTATTTTTTTCTTCTCACTCAACATGTTTGGAAGAATAATTAAGCTTTGATTTACAGAGCTCAAACACTATTTCCCCATACTATCTCATAGTTGTTCTGTAAACAGTGTTACAACCAGTCCCCGGAAGAGGTCCCCCAATTTGTAATGATCCCCAATTTTTTGGAGGAAGGGAACCCTCATGCCACCATCCTAGAAATCCTGCCCATTCTTCCTCTCCCACCATCCCAACTGAAACAATATCAGGGAATGAGAAGGGATGGTTTACATTTTAAAAATTCAATTCTAGGTACAGATTTTCCCTGCAGGCAGCAGAACTCTGGCATTAGGCTCAGATGGAGATCAGAAGCTCGCACTGTATGGGACCGTCATTGAACTGTGATTTACCCAAATTGGCCAACTAATGGTCAGAGGTTGTGCTCGCCATCCAATTAAGGACAGCGGATGGGGGCTTAAAGCTAATGGGCTAATAAGAGGCCTTCCAGCTTGAAAGCAGCAACAGGATGTCATGGCAGATAAATGAGGGAGAGGGCGCCCTCGAGAAGGAGCCATCCTCTCTCCAATCCTTTAAATCTAGAATTTAAAATAAGGCCTTTATAGCTTGTGTGAGGTGTGGGTGGGAGATACCCCCTCCACAGGGCAACCTGCAACTGTAGCTGAACATGGGCAACCAGGGAGGTCCTCTAAGCCTACCTGGAGCACTTGCCCCCATCTCATCTGCCACTAAGAGGCTGCCTCCAGTTAGCTGCCCTCTGCAGAGACCTGGAGGTTGACTGGAAAATCCCAGTCAGTCTCTGCCATTCAGCCTCACAAGACCTTTAATTAATTTAATCAGCAACCTTAACAGTGCCTTGACAGCTTGACAGTTCCAATGAACACAACCTTTCCAATGAGTTTATTCACTTTTTATGCATATTTGAGTCTAATTTTAACAAAAGGCACTTGATTTCCCACAAAGGGCAATTTACCTCTTCAAAAGGGCACCTTACCTCTACAAACGGGTACCCTGCCTCTCCCAAGAACTCTGATAACTTTAGACCTGAAAGGTTTAAAGCCCATAAGGTGTATTTTGGACATCCCACTAGTGAAAATTGGATCTGACTGAAGGCAGCTGCACTTTAGCATGTGTAACTGCCTCCACGAATGCGGATGTGCAATCTACAACCTGCACCCCCCATCTTCTCCACCCCCATCCCCAACCAATTAAAAGGGCAGATGCTAAGTTCGGGAACAGGGCTTCCAGAATCATGCCTCCAACGTCATTTTGGTAAGCTAGGAACCTTCTCCGTCATTGCAAATATTCAGGCTCACATCTAAATTCAAGTAATAACACTAAAATCCCATTATTCCACATTTTGAGTTGAACTATTAGAAACTCTAAATACTTGGGTAATATTGTTCAAGTTTATGAAGAACTCTGTAGAACAGTTGAAAGGAAGTAGGATAGAAAGCATTCACTAGGTTATGTGACTGCCTGAAGGGAAATGAAAGCATTTGTCAACAAGAGCACAAGAAAGGATTTCAGTTGCGACACATATTAAAGCTGGATTTTCTTTGTTATGTTTGATGGCTGTCCAGAGTCATCACTGTGACTGGGTCTGTGGGGCTGTTTTTTTTCTGTTGCTTTAACTTGTTTATTGTGAAGAGATTGTTGTTGGGAATGAAAAAGATGCTGGCTGTAGCTTTTACCCAGTAAATAGCAAACATTAATTTCTGACCAACTTGCACTGATGATGGTGCTGATCATTTCTGTGCTATCAATATGATTGCAGTAAAGATTATGTGAAAATTTTACAGTGAGTGTTTCTCAAAAGCATCCTTTATACCTGGGGGTTTATGCTGTCATGTGCTTAATTCATGTTGCTCTAAAAAGTATGTTCTAGCTATTGCCCTGTTGTTATCTCATTTATATTGCAGAATCAGGGTAAACAGATAAGGAAGGCTGATGGTGCAATTTATAAGTGACATTCATAATTCCAGCACCAACACCTTGAACGCATAAGGCTGTGACTTTTGTGGTCGCCATTCTGATATTGGATGAAGGCTTATTCTTACCATTACCAAAAAAAAAATTACCTTGTTGGCCTATCAAGGGGAGGTGAGAGCTTAGCCCACCAGCAGGTCAAACAAAATGGAAGCCAGCAGAATGCCAATGTTCCCATTTCCATTTATCGGTGGCAACCCTTTACTACTTTACTACCAGAGGCCCCTAGGTAATCCAGTTTACCAATAGATTCAGCCATGTAATATAAAGTGGGCATTTATCTTTCTTTGTCTCTGTGTAAATGTTGCAGAGATGGTTGGCCAATGGTAGTAGCAACTCTATCTATTACTGTATTAGTTGGGCCTTTTCCTTGATCCATGTTGTGTTTTCATTTTATTATATAATATGAATGAGTATCTCATTAGTATAATTGATATGTAATGTGACAGTGTGACAAATGGAATGGAGAAAGCATCATTTAGTATAGTTTGAAACTCCTGTCATGTCAATGTATATGAGAAAATGGAAAAGGAGTCAGTTGGATTTTGAAGCATTACTATGTCAAAGTGAGCAGACATATTAATATCTTAAATAGTTTCCAAATATCCTTTTATTTATGTCATGCCAAGTTAATAAGTTTTGCTTTGGGGAAATACATTTTTTTGAGATTTTTTTCCCTTGGTTGTACTCTGCCTCCAGGGTATGGCATTCATCCATCCATTTTGATTCTCCTTCCACAGGTCATAATCAAACAAGCAACTGTTAATTAAGATGAAACATAATTCAAGGCCACAGTGATGAGCAAAACTCTTGAAGGGGATCCAATTTTTCATGTCTATTTACATTTAAAAACACACTTAATGTATTTTATTACATCTCCAGGATCAAGATTGCATTTTTCAAGGAAACACATAGATCTTTGTATAAAGCATAAGCCTTTCAGTGGTCTGTTCACTACCATTTAACCTTCCAATGCTGTTGTTCCCTGTAAGTTTGCTTGTAATGTAGCTATCCCTGGGTGGCACTATTGCTGTGACATTCTCCTGCTACCCTGTTGCAAGGGTTGGACCTGATAGAAGGTAGCGATTGACTTGCATTTTGAGATGTTCCCTTACTTCAGTATCATTGTTTCCTATTTCCCTATTGGTTTGAATATATATTGCAGCATCTGAAAATGTTTCAATTGGCCAACTGGTTAAATCCAATATGCACATGAATCTGTGAGATGGAGTTCGTAAGCAGTGGCTGAGCTGCTGTGTCTAAAATTGATTCAAGTTATTATTTTATAAGAAAGCATTCAATCAAAGTGAAGCTTAAAAAGAGAAGACTGAAAGGACATATGATAGAGGTCTTGAAAATCATGAAAGGGTTCAATTCGATGGATATGGAGAAATTGATTCTAGTTGGTGAGTACAAAAAAAGAGGCATAAACATAAGAAAGTCACTAATAGATCAAATGAAGAATTTAGGAGGAATTTCTTTACACAGAGGTTGATGTGAATGTGGAACTCGCTGCCACAGGGAAGGGAAGCACATTTAAGGAGAGGCTTGATTTATACACGAGAAAGAGAGGAATGGAGAAATACTAGGCAACGGGTAATATCAATGGGCGGTGGCTCATGTAGAATTAAAACAGACCAGTTGGGCAGAATGGCCAGGTTCAATGCTGCAGATTCCATCGAAGCCTTATAAATTCATGCATTGTTTCCTAATGAAAAGTGAAGTTCACAAATCAGATGTGCATTGTGTCAACTTTTCTCTAGTCACTTTTCTTCCCCTCAGGCTTTCTGTACAAGTTCTCCACATGAAATACAAGACATCATGCCTGCCAGCTAGCCTACCCGCAGTTGGAGAACATTATCCTGTTAATGTTTGAAGAAAATATCAGAGACAAGGAGGCAATATTTAACATTTGGTGGAGATAGAAAGGAAGCTGTACTCGTAGTTATGATTTATACCACAATGTACAAGGACAAATCATACAAAGTGCACTGAAATTCTTTTAAACATGCAGCATTATTTGTGCATGACTGCAGTTACCATTCAAAATTGCTTGGGCTTCCAGCCGTGGCTCCGTGGTAGCACTCTCACCTCTAGATAAAAAGCTTGTGGCCCTGTCAACTATCTCAGGAGAATGTAAAAGATCTCAGGGCACTATTTTTAGAAGAGCTGTGGAATTCTCCCTGACAAATATTTATCCCTTACCTAACATCACAAAGAGAATTACCTGGTCACTATTTCATTGTCATTTCTGGGATCTTGCTGTACACAAATTGGCTGCTATGTTTGGTACATTATAGCATATCATTGGCTATAAAGTGCATTGTGACATCCTGAGATCATCAAAGCACTATATAAATCCAAGCTTTTTCTTTCTTCATCCATACATGGAGATTGGTAAGGATTACAACGTGGGAACAGGCCCTTTTTCCAATCCATATCAATGTTTACCCTCTGCCCGAGCAAGAAGTTCTAATCACAATCTGAAAAATCTCATTAATGTAAAGCATTTATGTTAAGTAGATTATCTGCATTTAGGCCCTTGTCAACTTGTTTGCTTGTTTGTGGCTGTGATCGTGTATTGGCATCAATTCGAATTACCCGTACCCTCGATGCAGCTCTTTCTCACTGCTGCGGGCCACAGGATTAGTTAGTTGCTTTTTGGAAATGCATCAAATTAGTGTTGATCAGATTCCTGTTTGAAAAATTACTGATGTAAAAGCAGAAGCAACATTGGGGTGATGAAATGGAGTGGGTGAAATGATGAGTTAGCTCTCCAGAGCAAAGCTTCAGAACATTTTGTTATGATTCCTGTGGGGGAACCGTAAACCAAAATAACCAAATTTACCCAATGACCCCCAGTACAGAAATTACCAGCAAGATTTCACTTTTTGGTACCTTTTCCTTAGCATGAATCACAACCAACATAAATTACATATGAATTAAGAGGCCACTTTGAATAAAAGGATAAATTTCACTTAAAGTCGATACAACAAAGATATGTCTTACACAACTACAGGCACCAGCATCACTCCCCACAGATACATGGCACGACATAGCTACACACAGGCTACATATTTCTACGAACCCCCTCTCTCTTGAGTTATGACAGTCCTGATGGCCTAGCTTTCCAGAGTTCCTTTTCAACCAACCAACCAACCAAGTGGTTTGGCCACTTATGGGAAAACACCAAGTTCCTTAGCTCCTCTTAAGTTGTTCACCCAGCTTTCCATATTTTAGACTATTTTAGGTAGCTTGCACATTGTCTGCAAGAACTCGTGTCTCCTTTTCTGCCAAACAGAAAAACTGACCTCTTCCTGAGAGCGACTTGCTTCTTCTCACAAAAACTCTGTGTTCCTCTTTCTGGTTCTGTCTGTTTTCTTTTTGGGCAGAATTTTTCCCTCATTGGGCGGGCATGCATCCGACCCGATCGAGAGTGAAATAGTGCATGATGACGTCGGACGAGCGTCCGGACATCATTGCACACACTCACGATATTTCGCTCGATGGGCATGTGCGAGAGTCGACAGTGCACCCACCAACAATTAAGAGGCGTATCAAGGCCCTTAATCAATTAATTAAATCAGATTTTTCACTGCCTGTCCAACTGCTCAGTTGGTGGGTGGGTGAAAAAGCCAAGTGCCCTTTGGATTTTTGAGGAAACTTCATCCATGGGTGGAATGAGGTTTCCGATGTTAATTATAAATAAAATAAAAATGTTTAAATCTCATTTATAACATGTTCCTGCTCACGTGACAGATTCACATGAGGGGACATGTTTACCTTATTTTTTAAATCTTTATTTGTCATGTTATAAATCTTCAGCTCCCTGAGGCAGCTCTGTGCCTTCAGTGCACGCACTCATGTGCATGTGCAAATTTCTGCGCTTGCCATCTTCCCGCCCCCATGCCGGCGGTGCTGAGCATTGCAGTGCATGATTCACGCTGTTTGGCTGTTAATTGGCCAGCCGGCATGAAATCATGGTCAAGGCCCAATCGCGGGCAGCAGTCGGTTTCGTGGCTGCTCCCGGGACTGCCTGCCGCGTCTGTCCGACAAGGTAAAAATCATGCCCTTTCTGTCTGTTTTTTTCATGCCCAGCTCCTCTGTTTGTAGCTCTCCTTTGTTATAATCCTTGGCCCGGTTGTAGTGGGGATCTGGTTAGAGACCAATAGCGTTTTGATAAAGTAGACAAAGTTTGAGATTCAAGTTTCTTACTAAGTGAATAAAGCCACGAGATTCCATGGATTTTGAACAAACAAAAATAAACTTTCCTATACAAGTTCAGAAAGATAAAACAATTTAAAATATCCATCTTATACTCTAACATTCAGAGTAAATATGAGGTACATGTGAATTAACAGGCAAACTATAGTTGAACACACCACACTACAGAATGAATGATAGATGTGACCAAAATGGATTACATGCATTTCTCAACATGTTAGTCACACTGTGAGTCAACCAATCTCACTGAAACTTCTCTCTCACGAGAGTTTCCAATCTTCACCTTTGAAGATGTTGCCTTGGAGTTCTCTCCAAAACTCCCTCCAACATGGATGACTTCAATGATGACCCACTTCACAATGTTTCAATCTCGCCTTCTGAGATTACATTCCTCTGGATTTCCGAGTAAACTCAAACACTAGCTTATTAGCGCAGTTTCAGATCTTCAGCTGTGCCAAGCGCAACACTACTGCTTTCTAAAAACAAAAAAACTGCGGATGCTGGAAATCCAAAACAAAAACAGAATTACCTGGAAAAACTCAGCAGGTCTGGCAGCATCGGCGGAGAAGAAAAGAGTTGACGTTTCGAGTCCTCATGACCCTTCGACAGAACTTGAGTTCGAGTCCAGGAAAGAGCTGAAATATAAGCTGGTTTAAGGTGTGTGTGTGGGGGGCGGAGAGATAGAGAGACAGAGAGGTGGAGGGGGTTGGTGTGGTTGTAGCGACAAACAAGCAGTGATAGAAGCAGATCATCAAAAGATGTCAACAACAATAGTACAATAGAACACATAGGTGTTAAAGTTAAAGTTGGTGATATTATCTAAACGAATGTGCTAATTAAGAATGGATGGTAGGGCACTCAAGGTATAGCTCTAGTGGGTTTTTTTTTTATTTTATATAATGGAAATAGGTGGGAAAAGGAAAATCTTTATAATTTATTGGGAAAAAAAAAGAAGGGGGAAACAGAAAGGGGGTGGGGATGGGGGAGGGGACTCACGACCTAAAGTTGTTGAATTCAATATTCAGTCCGGAAGGCTGTAAAGTCCCTAGTCGGAAGATGAGGTGTTGTTCCTCCAGTTTGCGTTGGGCTTCACTGGAACAATGCAGCAAGCCAAGGACAGACATGTGGGCAAGCCCAGTGGCCTACAGCACAGAGTCACCAACCTTTAGCTGCCTTCTTGGATCTTCTAAGCTTCTCTCGAGCCCATTTCACCTAAAGCCTGTTTCACACAGCTTTTCTTTAATTGGAGATTGTATCTCCTTTTCTTAACTCAAATGGGACCTGCTTCTGTCTCCTGTCTCCTGTCTCTTGTCCTTTACCTCTGGGACATTTCCTGGCTGACTGACTAAAAAAACTGACTGCTCCCTGACCCTGGAACTCATCTGGTGACCTGTCAAAACAGTCCAAGAGGGTCCTGCCCTTGTTACTAGGCAGGAACAAATCTAACAAGCAGTGGAACATCCTGCACCTTAAGTATTACAATCTCCATAGATTGCTAACTTAGTAGAATGAATGGATTTCATAACAATCTGCAACTCTCCTTTGTGTCTGCCAACTTCATGGCGGCTGGAACTTTACGGCCCTGTCACTGCAGGGTTGGGGCCATAAAATGCGGTGAACCATTCTGAACTCCATTGACTTCGAACATAAAATTCCACTGCCGTAAAGTTCCGCCTGGCTTCTTAATATTTTAACTTCCTTCCTGCTGGTACTGCTTTCAGGTCAAGGGTCACCAGGTCACAAGGACCAGTATTTTTTTATTAGTCAAGAAAATTAGGAGATGATCCTTTTATAATTGTTGTCTAAATTGGACTTATGTCCTTATTTTCCTCCCTATGCTCTCCCTGATGCTTAGCTCTCTTTTTTATCCTGCCTCTCCTTTTACTATACCAGGCCCGAAGGACCAAATGGCCTGCTCCTATTTCTTATGCCTTTATATTCTTGAAGCCACTGCTCATAAAAAAAACCCGATCAACACAATTGAATGAATCTCTAATATGAAAGTCTCTGGGTTTAATTGTAATTTGGGGTGCATTTGTAAAACTGGTAATAGCGATCAGTCGCCCATGATATATCTCCCCTATTCTTTTCTCATTTAAATCAATTGAGATAAAATTCAGCAGAGACATAAAGCCCTAGTACACTGATCTGAAATTGTCCGATTGAAAGAATCGCCCAAAGTCATAATTACTCCCACTGCTTTTTCTAGATGCTATTTACAAAGAAGGGGTTGCTGGCTCATATCTCCAGCTATACAATCTGTGCTTCCATCTTGTTGGTTAACTGTACGCTAACATACTTTAAATGGATATTCACAATGGCTGAGTAAATAATTCTAGGCCTTTACTGCTGTGCTTCACACCTTCAATGATGAACCCAACAAGCCCACATAACACAGCTTTATTGAGGCAACTGTATCTGCTTATTCTGTTGTGGTGCTGTCAAACCCTATTTATTTATTTTCTCCCCCTTCAGGCATACTGTGCAAACTCACTCTTAACATGAACTGTAAGACATTTATGCCTGTTAGTTGGCCCGCCCAGTGCTCCATATAATTTTACAGTTCTGCAAAAGGCAAAATAGCAAATGTCCCCTAAGCTCAGCCTCTCTGAAATAGTGTCAGCAATTTTGGGGACATTTTAAGCTCCAGTTGACAGAAGCATCTAAGAATGTGGCACTATTCAGTGTGTTCTTATAAGAACTGTCAACAACATGTTTTTATTTTGGAAAGTCAGTATGAATAACTTTGGTCTGTGTCAGGAGGCAAACTGGACACAGCCATGCTCTTTTGTTTTTGCTGGTGATCCTCTTGCTTTTGGATCTATAGGTTGCACTGAGCTTTGCAATCAGTATTTGAATTCCTGACTGTTAGCTGAGGTCACTTGGCACCACTCTTATCTCTGTTGGAAAGATTTGGGTTCAAGCACCATTGACATTCTAGCTTCTATTCATCAAGCAATTCCCCTGAAGTGACACCCTATTTTCTGCTAAGCAAATAACCAAGCTTATGGCTGCTCTTTGAGAGAGAATGCAAGACAATCTGAAACAGAATGCTTCAAGGCAATGAATAAAGGTATACTTGAGTGCAGTTTTTCTTCAGACTGCGTAAACGTGTTTCCATTCACTAAAGATTTCTGCAGCGACAAATATTTTCAGGGCCTATGAATGTTTTTAGTACTAAGCAGTAAAATAGAAATTTGATTCAGCATTTTCCAAGTGAGAGTCCTACCCCAATCGCAATATTTACTTTTGAGTCACAAGAATTGTAGCTTTAAGAGATGTCTAGAAAAAATTTCAGCTTAATAAAAGATGGACTGCACCTAAATTGAATGTAAATGAAGGGGAGAAGCAAGGGTTGTTAAAAGGACATATGCTGAACTTTTATAAAACACTGAATAGGCTCCAGCTGGAACATTGCAATTAATTGCAGATAACACAGATTAGAAAGAATATCAAGGCCTTATTGGTGGGTTTAGAGGAGATTTTCTAGGTTGATAAGTAAGAAATAGGAGCAGTAGACAGGCCCCTTGAACTTGCTCTTCCATTCAATAAAATCATGACTGATCTTCTACCTCCACTCCACTTGCCCACCCTATCCCAATATCACTTGCTTCCCTTAGTGTTCAAAAATCTACTGATCTCAATCTTGAATAGACTCAACAACTGTCTATCCACAACCTTCTGGAGTAGAGATTGCAAAGGTTCATAACTGACTGGGTGAAGAAATTTCTCCTCATCTCCGTTCAATAGGCCAACCACTTACCTTGAGACTATGATCCCCTACTTCTAAATTATCTAGACAGAGCAAACATCTGTTCAACCTCTACCTTATCGAGCTTTCACAAGGATGAAAAAGCTTCAATTAAGTGAAGACACTAGAGAAACTGGGGTCGTTCTCCTCAGAACAAAGAAGGTTTAACAGAGGATTTGAGAGAAGTGCTCAAAATCATGTTGAGCTAAAATGATGTAAACAAGGAGAAACTATTTCCAGCTGCAAGAAGGGTCAGTGGCCAGAGGGCATAGGTTTTAGGTGATTGTCGAAAGGACCTGAGGCACAATCAGGGAAATAATTCTTACACAATAAGTTTTTATGATGTGGAATGCACTCCCTGAAAGGGTAGTGAAAGAAGAGAATTGGGTAAATTCTTGAAGGGAATACATTTGCATGGTTACAGGCAAAGAGCAGGGTATTGCTCTTTCAAGTAGCAGAGGCACAATGGGTGCAATGGCCTCCTCTTACTCTGTATCATTTATAGCACTGAAAAACTTACAAAGAAATTTGAGGCAGAAATTGAAAATAATTTACAGTAGATGCCGGGGGGTTGGGGGGGAGGATGGGAAGATGCCCAAATCCCAGATGCACTGAATCATATTGCAAAAGGTTGTCAATAGGTGAAGAAGGACACAGAAACCGAAAGAAATATGCATGCACTAGTAGACAGGGAAAAGGAATATATGGACAGCAAATTTGCAATAAAATATTTATACATAAACGTTTAAAGAATTTGAAATCTAGTGCCCAAAATGAAAGCTGCTATGGCAGTGGAGAGCTATGTTGCGTTGCAGATATCAGAAGTGTGACTAAACCCAGCACATAGAAATTAATAGATAAAAAAGATATAAAAACAGAAAAAAGATATTGGCTGGAACTTTCTGGCCCTGTTGACTTCGGGGATGGTGGGTGGTGTTGGTTGGGTTGGGAGTGGGGGGCGGAGGTGTGGGGAGACAATATGGCAAGAAAGCCAAAAATCAGTTTTACGCCGTCATGAAACCGGTTTGCAATTGTCTGCTCCACCCACCAATGGTAAGCTGCATTTCCCAATTTGCCCATCAGGAACAGCATTTTAATACACTTGCCCTTAATTATCAGCCCTGCTCACCAGAAACATCTCCCCACATCAAATTTACCACCCATGTCGGCATGACTTCAGAATGACATGCTTCAGGACTGCCTTTAAAAGGTATGCACTTGGTGACCTGAACTTCAAGGGGAGCTCGGAGGTGAGCACACACAACCTTGTGCAGCGCTCATGAGCATCCCCCGTAGGACATCAAGGAAGAGGCATCATGCATTCGTGGGCGGAACAGGCAAGTCGCTTTTTCCCACCTGGCTTTCAGTGCAATGCCAGGGCAAGGGCTCCAGTGTGGGTCAGGCTTGGAGGATGGGGGGTGTGGGGGCGGGAGGTACAAGGCAGCACAGGTTGAAGGAAATACTCAAGCACATGCCTGGTGGGGGGTGGATGCGTAGGGATGGGGTGTTTGCTGAGGGAATTGGCCACACACTTCTGAGGAACAAAGGGACCTTGGTGTGTGTGTCCATAGATCTCTGAAGGCGGAGGGGCATGTTAGTGGGGTGGTGAAAAAGGCATATGGGACACTTGCCTTTATCGAGGCATGAATTACAAAAGTAGGGAGGTCATGTGGAGTTGTATAGAACCTTGGTGATGCCACAGCTGGAGTACTGTGTGCAGTTCTGGTCGCCACATTATAGGAAGGATGTGATTTTACTGGAGGGGGTGCAGAGGAGATTCACCAGGATGTTGCCTGGGATGAAACATTTAAGTTATGAAGAGAGGTTGGATAGACTTGGGTTGTTTTCATTGCAGCAGAGAAGACTGAGGGGTGACCTGATCGAGGTGTTCAAGATCATGAGAGGCATGGACAGGGTGGATAGGGAGCAGTTGTTCCCCTTAATTGAAGGGTCAGTCACGAGGGGACATACATATGAACTTATGAATTAGGAGCAGAAGTAGGCCACTCGGCCCTTCGAGCCTGCTCTGCCATTCTACAGGATTGTGGCTGAGGAGACTCAGGGGAGCTGGAAAATGGGACATTTGAGCAATTTGAAGAAAACTGTCCTGACATCTGGACTTTTAGTGAAAAATCGTGACTGTCCTGGCAAAACCAGGACATCTGGTCACCCAGCTTCCACACTTATCTAAAATGTCACTCCTGCCTCTTGTGAGCCACTCTGCTCTACAGTTTCTCTCAATGTAGCCACAGGAGAATGTTGTTGGGAGCCCTCTAAATGGACCCATTGAATCAACCTCCTGCCTGTTCCAGCCACCCATTCTCCCCAATTGGACAGCAAATGTGGAGGTGGCCAGCTGATTGGTTGCTCCTAGAACATTGACAGGGAAGATGCGCTGAGCAGACGACTGGGTTATGGACCTGGCAGTCGTCCCATCGGCTGGAAATTTCCTAAAGTCAGGAGACTCAGGCCAGGCACCAAGTGATCCCCCCATGACTTTGAACCCTGCTGATTGTGCAATGTACCTTCTCCACACCGGACCAATCTCAGCACCGCCATCAGCAGGGCATCTGGCAATACTGCAGACTTCATTTCATGACTGATTGAGAGGTGTTTCCATTGGGTTCCCGCAGCGTTCAGTACTAGACCTCTTGTTACACATGCTTGATATCAATGATGTAGACTTAAATGCAGGGGCGCGATTAAGAATCTTGCCGATAATACAAAAGTGAGTCACACGATTTACATAATTTCAAGGTGAGGGGCAGGAGGCTTAGAGAGGATGTGAGGAAAAACATTTTTAACCAGAAGGTGGTGACGGTCTGGAATGCGCTGCCTGGGAGAGTGGTAGAGGCAGGTTGCCTCACATCCTTTAAAAAGTACCTGGATGAGCACTTGACACGTCATAACATTCAAGGCTATGGACCAAGTGTTGGAAAATGGGATTAGGTAGGTAGGTCAGGTGTTTCTCACGTGTCGGTGCAGACTCGGTGGCCGAAGGTCCTCTTCTGCACTCTGTGATTCTGTGACTTGGAAAACCTTGTTAAAAGCGAGCATTCTTCCACAGCTAAGACCATTCTGCTGCATCTTCATTGCCATGCTTGGAGCCGGTTCTCTGAAGCTTTTCTGCCCACTCGAGCAACGCAAAAGCATGAAAGTGCCATCAAATGCTCCAGAACCTTTCACCCCTCTAGTACAGGCTGCAAATTAATGTGCATTTTAGGGGGGAGCAGAACAATTGGCTGTCTGGGCAGGTTGTACAACCCCTTTGCAAAAGTTGGCCATAGAGCTGTCACTGATGGAGACCCTCACAGCCCCTGCAATGCATTTATTAAGGTTTGGATCAGTATCCATTATGGTTCAAGCTAATAGTGCAGCCTTGCAGTGCAGGTAAAGAGAATGTGCAAAAACCCACCATTGCGGCTAGTGGGTAAAACATCATTTTTCCTGCCCACTACCGTACTTTGTGCAAATCTGGGACAATTCTGCCCATACAGTGTTCATACAGATTTTTCAGAAAAGGAAGGTGATTGTAGCCTTGTATGTCAGGGATAACTGGGAGGTAAGTGAAGCTGATGCAGTGGAAGGATATTAGCAACATAATAACTACTCTGGTTAGACATCTCAAATGTGGGATATGTTACAAAGCCGGCAAGTTGGTACAAGGAGGGCAGTTTTCTCCATGAATATTATTTGAGAATAGAAAAAAAGTTATTTTAATCAGAGACTTCAGGGGACCAAATTTAGATTTGGAAAGTCAAAGCAGTAGAGTCAGAGTTGGTTAATGTAATGTGTGACTGCTTCAGCCCTCAGTTCATAAAGACACAATGCTCATCCCGATTTGGTATTTATGGATGATCTAGATGATTCACAGAAAATGGAAATTGTATCATCTGTGATCACAGAAAGATAAGACTTAATTACAATCAGGGGTTCAGATATACTAAAGAGGATGAGTTAACTGTGTAACTTTAAGAGAACTAAATACATAAGCAAGCAAATAAAGCAAAGGAGGATGTTTGGCAATATTTCAGTAGAAGATGAATAGAACACCCTTAATGGAACAATGCTAAACATGTTGGATGAGTCTAAGATAAGAAGGCTTAGACTAAAGAAACACAACCCAAATTTGATAAATAGACAATTAAAAATGAAGTATCAAAATGTACACATATTTTATAGTATCATATTTTATAGCATTGAAGGTAGCCATTCGGCCCATTGTGCTTATGCAGGTTCTTTGAAAGAGGTATCTAATTAGTCCCATTGCCATGGTCTTTCCGCATAAACCATTTTTTTCCCCTTTCAAGTATTTATCCAATTCCCTTTTGAAAGCTATTAATGAATCTGCTTCCAGCATCCTTTTAGACAGTGCACGGCAAATCATTAAAAAGTGCTGAATAAAGGTATTTCTCCTATTGGCCCTTCTGGTTCTTTTGTCAATTATTTAAAATCCATGTTCTCTGGTTATCGACCCTTCTGCCAGTGGATGCAATTTCTCCCTATTTACTCCATCAAAACCACTCATAATTTTCTGTGAATCCTTTGCCCAGGGCTCTATCGCCATGTTACAAACGGAATCAGTCAGTACTCTGGGAATAGGTATCATGGTGACATCAAAGGAAGGAATTTAGCTCGACAAACTTGGAATCTCCATACTTTTATATGGTTGGCATTTGAAATGGAGTTTTTGGTTTACATCTTAATTTAATTAGTTGATTAATAAGCAGTGTAAATGGCAAATATGATGAAGATGTATGATTATGATTTATAATTTGAGTTTTTTTGCAAAACTTTTCAGCCAGATGTCCCTTTATTTTGATCCATCTCCAGCCTGTCAGCTTATGTAAGGCTGCAGTTCTCTTCCTGTGATTCTGCTGATTTTCATTTAGGGAGTTCCAGGAACTAGCCAGAACACATGATTGATTTACAATGCCGTAAATCACTAGGAGCTATCTATCATATTAATGTTAAAATTTATGTTCCCCTTAATTCCCCCTCCCGTCTTTGGCTGCCGCTACCACACACCTTTCCTGTGTGAGCAAGGCAGCTGGTCTATGAATCACAGAACTCAATCCTCCTTGAACAGGATTACATGACATGACGAGACTGCAAAATGTTAAACCAATCTTTATGCTCCTCTCCTGTTTTTTATGCTGAATACAACCTCGGGTAACATGACAAATTTAACCCTTTCTTCAGAACATTCAGGAACCAACCTTGGACAGAGGAAAAAGATGTATGCTGTGGTTACTATTTGAAGTATTATCATCCCTGCCATCATAAAGAATGTGTAGTAACCACAGCAACACTATAATCATAAAATCTTACAGCTCTGTGGAAGAATTATTCAATTAGTCCCATTCCCCCTTTCCTTGCATAGCCCTGCAATTTTTTCCCCCTTTTTGACTATATCCAATTCTCTTTTGAAAGTCACTATTGAATCTGCTTCCACTACCCTCTCAGGCAGCGCACTCCAGATCATAATAACTCACAGTGGCAAGAAATTTCTGTTGATCTCGACTCTATATTTTCCTTTGAAGTTGAGTGTCATCGTCCAGTTGGTTGGATGGGGAGGAATAAACTCAATGACTATGACTTGTGACCACAAAAGCCCTTGAACTGATGAGCAAATTGACTGATTCAGTTAATGAACAGGATTTGCAGAGACACATTATTAACAGGGCAACAGCACATTGACAGTAAAATAAAAGCAAAATACTGCAGATGCTGGAAATCTGAAATAAAAACAGAAACTGCTAGAAAAAACTCAGCAGGCCTGGCAGCACCTGCGGAGAGAGGATTTGAAGCATGTGAAGAAGAGTTAGAGGGACTCGAAACATTAGCTCTGCTTCTCTCTCCACAGATGCTGCCAGAGCTGCTGAGTTTTTTCCAGCATTTTCTGTTTCTAAAGCACATTGATAGGCTTGGTAGCAGGATACACTTGTCCTGAATGCACAACAATTTGGGTTCCTCAACATGAATGAAAGGCTCAAATGTCATGTTTAAAAAGAAGTGATTTGGAGTCAGCAAAACAGCTGGGCGCAACATTACACCCAATAGATATTAGTTTTGTGGACTTGAATAATGTTATGATGCAGAAACAAGCCAATTGACTCATTTGGCAGGGCATTGAGTTCAGGGGGCGTGGCCCGCTCACCAACATGGGATGATGTCAGGCGGAACTCCCGACATCACCACGCATCATCTCAATTTTTCAGGTCGGCGGGGGCACAGCCGAATCAGCTGTGCACCCGCCGACCTGTCAACAGCCAATTGAGGCCATTTAAAAACTAATTAACGTAGTTAAAGGACCTGCCCGTCCAACTTTAAGGTCGGTGAGCAGGCCAGGAGCCCTGTCAGGCTTCAGAAAAAGCATGAAACCTCATCCACGGGCAGGATGAGATTTAATGTAGGTTTTTAAAAAGTTGGTACAAGTTTAATGAAAAGTGATGGACATGTCCCTACTCATGTGACTTGAGGGGACACGTCAGGGAAATTTTATTTTTCTATATTTCACATTTTTAAACTTGGCGCCAATCTCCCTGAGGCAGCACCTAGCCTCAGGGAGATGTGTGCGCTCTTTCGTGCGTGTGTGCAAAAGAGCGCACTCTCAGCTTCCGGAATCCCCTCTGCCCACACAGGGAGCGCATAGCGCTTCCTGGAGGACATCACACTGGATGGCCCTTAATCGGCCCTCCCACACAAAATGGCAGCGTGCCCCCAATTTGTGGCATCGATCGGAAGCGTGCCCACTCCTGAACTCCCCCCCCTCCACCCCTCCCCCACGGCGGCAGGAAAATCCTTCCCATTAAGTTTGCGCTTGTTCCTTTTCACAAAGTAGAATTTGGGAAGAAACTGCACCTTAAATAAGGTATCAGCTGGAGTAGGAACCAGAGGGACCTTATAGTCTGGGCTCACTCACTCGTTATACCCTTCAATACTTTTTTTCTTTTCAACCATATAGTAGTCTTTTAAAGACTTGCATAATCAGCAGACATCCCAAAGCACTTGACAGCCATATAAATGCTGTTGAAGTGTAATCACTGCTGTAATGTAGGAACCACGGTAGCCAACTTGCAAAAAGCAAACTCCCACAAACAGCAGTGTGTTAATGAGCAAGTAATCTTTTTCTTTGATGTTGAATGAGGAATGAATACTGGCCAGGATACAGGGGATGACTTGCCTGCTCTTCTCTAAAGTAGTGCCATGGGTTCTATTGCAGCCACCTGAGAGGTTAGTCGGGGTCTCAGATTAAGTTTCAACTAAAAGGCAGCGCCACCGGCAATGCAGCACTTCCAAAGTACTGCACTGGAGTGTCACCCTTGAATTTTGTGCTCGAGTGGGACTTGAACGCACAGCCTTGTGACTCAGAAGCAAGTGAGCAACAGTTGAGTAGATTTTAATTTTCATTTGACTGACTGCTGATTCAAATAGAAGTTGGTGAGCTGCCCAGCCCCAGTAGTCTTCCTGGTGTAACTTTATCTATTCAGGCTGTCATTATATTGGGTAGCCTAGTGGTCAAAAATGTGTTGGGGGAACCTGGTCCATCTGTGGCGTTGATTATTTTTGTTGGTATTTCCCATCAGAGAAATAAAAATATCTTTGGGTCAAATTGTGTATGGGATTGGAGTGGGGTAATGTTGGCAATGTCAGTGGTGACTGGTGAACAAAATATATGTGCAAAGGCTGGATGGTTGTCTAAGTGGCAGCCTTTGGCCATTTTTGGGGCAAGATGATTGATTGTGTAGCCATTTATTTAAATATCTGTGACCAAGTGGATTGCAGAAGGTGCTGCTTATGGGGTTGGATGGGAGAAAGTGTTGGGCAGCTGTATGGAAGTGGAATATTGTCTATAATTTGTTGTTACTTATAAACTTTCTCGATACATGTCTTCTTCTGTGACTATGGCTGTTGATTGAGAGAACAAGGACTGAAAATTTTAAAGCTGCTTGAGCCGTAGCGCTAATACTGTATCTCAAAATCAATAACCTTGGGATTGAGGCCGTGCCGGATTTCAAATCTTGCCAGATTTTGGTCAGGCAGTTCAGGCCATTGGCGATTCAGGTCAAGCGGGGTCGGGTAGGGTCAATGGTTGCTTGGAACCCAGGAATAGACCGGGCAGGCAAGCGGCAAAGTCTTCCGCCACACTGCACCAATGCAGTGCCTAGCTGAATTGTCCAGTTAAGTTTGTTTTTAGTTCTACTCAATTAACATTGATGCATGGCACATTCTGAAAATGTCCGGTTTTCGGGCAACTCTGGTTTTTGGACAGCCGGATTTGAGACACTGTACTGTAGTCAATAGCCAAAGGCTGGAACTGCATGTAAGCTCAAAACATTTTTTTTCTACAGCTCATTCTCAATATATTATGTCGAATCAGTTGTTTTAGCAGCTAACATTACATGACATTAATATCGCAAAAACCTTTCATGGTGTCTCAGGTACTGCAGTTAAATGTTGACAGTTTTATAATGAATTATGCTATTGACAAGCACCAACATGAGAGTTATGGAAATAGAATGTTGTGATCTGCTCAGCAATTTTAATATGTAATAAATACTTAATAACAGTGCCCGAAAACAGATCCCTATGGAATAACACTTACTGTTTCTATCTAGGTCAACAAACCTCTCTTTAACGATCTCCATTTAAAAAAAACATTTTTTAATTAAAAATATTTTAAAATATTTAAAAAAGAATATATTTCTCTATCCATGTGACCATATTTCTCTTAAATCAGTCTTTTGCCTTATGTATTACACTTGATTATAATTCAGCACATCAGTGGAAGCCTTGAAATCCAAGTGTTTAGATTAATAGGAATAATTATTTTATGGGGATAATGCAGTTTTCCACCGTTGCCCACTTTTCCCCTCTTTTTCAACTCTTTTTCCTCTGACTTCTACTCCCGTCATCTTCCAGATGCTCACCTAATGTATTTAAGTTATCCAGGAGCCAGCCGTGTTTTTCATCTGTGCCGTCATGTGTTAGGAATTTATTCTTGGTCTGTAATTTATCACAGTGCCAGGGGTATAACATTTCCAAATCCCACAAGTTGAACCATTTTACCTGATACCTGCACCCTTACAGGTTTGAACAAGATGACAGTGAAAGGAAGACTTGCATTCATACATTGTAAATTTTAAACCTGAGATTAGTAGATTTTTGATCTGCAAAGATATTAAAGGATATGGAGCAAAGGCAGGTCTATGGAGTTAGGCTGTAGATGATCTCACTGAATGGCTGACCAGGCTCGAGGAGCATACTCCTGTTCCAATATCCCTATGTAATGCTTTACAGCCAATTAAGTATTTTTAAAGTAAAGTCAGTGTTGTAATAAGAAAATGAAAGAATTGCATTTACATAGAACCTTTCAGACATCACAAAGCGCTTTCCAGCCAATGCAGTGCTTCTGAAGAGTAGACATGACTATAATGCAAGAAATGCAGCGGTTAATTTGTACGCAACAAAATCCCACAAACAGTAATGAAAATAAATGACCAGATCATCTGTTTCAGGTGTTGGTTTTAATGTAGGAAATGTGGCAGCCAATTTTCACACTGTAAGTCGCACAAACAGAAATGAAATAATTGGCACTTAGTATTGGCCTCTGCTCTCTGTTGCATTCTGTCTTTGCAGGTTTCTCAGATGTAGTAAGATCTTCATGAAAAATATTTTATTGTTATGAGATCTTCTAAACACAAAGCTTTCCTTCAAAACAATGTGGGATGTTGATAAAATATTCAGATTCAAAGCAATGGCTCAATATTCAATTACCTGGGGCACCGACATGAACAGAGCATGATTATAACATGTGCCTGCATGTCTAGGGTTTATCCTCTTTTCTCCCATTACTTGACTATACGCAATAATGCAGCACAGTAGTTCAGATTTACAAAATGCCCCTACTAGATTATGTGAGTTTCTGAAATTGTTTGATTAGTTAAAAATAATTTTAGATAGAAACATGTGCTATAACAATGAAAATGGAGAATGGAAATCAGCCAAAAATCGAGTGTATTTATTGGAGTTCTTTGAAGGAGTCACATGTGCTGTAGATAAAGGGGAACTGGTGGATGTGCTGTCCTTAAATTTCCAGAAGGCATTTAATAAGGTGCCACATCAAAGGTTATTGTGGAAAATAAAAGCTCATTGTGTCTGAGGTAACATATTGGTATGGATAGAAGATTGGCTAGCTAACAGGAAACAGAGGGTAGCCGTAAATGGATCCTTTTCTGGTTGATGGGATGTAATGAGTGGTTTGCCACAGGAATCAGTGCTGGACCATCAATATTTTACAATTTATATAAATTATTTGGATGAAGGGACAAATGGTATGGTTGCTAAATTTGCTGATGACACAAAGATAGGTAGGAAAGTATGTTGTGAAGAGTACATAAGGAGGCTACAAAGTGACATAGATAGATAGGTTCAGTGAGTGGGCAAAGACCTGGCAAATGGAGTATAAAGTCAGCAAATGTGAACATTGTCCATTTTGGCAGGAAGAATAAAAAAAAGCATATTGTCTAAATGGTGAGAGATTGCAGAGTTCTCAGATTCAGAGGGATCTTAGTGTCCTAGTGTATGAATCACAAAAGGCTAATATACAGGTACAGCAAGTAATTAGGAAAGCTAATACAATGTCATCGTTTATTGTGAGGGGACTTGAATATAAAAGTAGGGAGCTTATACTTCACTTGTGCAGGGCACTGGTGAGACCACATCTGGTCTCCTTATTTAAGGATGGGTGTAAATACGTTAGAAGCAGTTCAACAAAAGTTTACTAGACTCATGCCAGGAATAGGTGGATTGTCTTATGAGGAAAGCTTGGACAGGTTAGGTTTGTATCCTCTGGAATTTGGAAGAGTAAGGGGTGATTTTATCGAAACCTTTAAGATTCTGAAGGGTCTTGACAGAGTGGATGTGGAGAGGATGTTCCCTCTCGTGGGACAATCTAGAACTAGGGGAGAATTTTCTTTCTCTGAGGGTTGTGCATCTTTGGAACTCTCTTCCTCAAAAAGCAGTGGAAACAGGGTCTTTGAATATTTTTAAAGCAGTGCTGGATAGATTCTTAATTAACAAGGGGTGGAAGGTTATCAGGGTAGGCGGCAGGTTACAATCAGATTTTATTGAATGGCGGTGCAGGTTTGAAGGGTCGAGTGACCTACTCCTGTTCCACGTTTGTTTGTTCGTATCACTATGTTCAGTGCAACAAAATAGGACAAACTTGAGACGGAAGTAACAATGAACTGTAACCTGAATTCTGAAGCAGGGCCAGTGCGAGGTCCATGAAGATCTGAAGCCTCAGCGAAGTCAAAGCTGCTGCATGGAGACCTCCTGCTTTCCGAGAAATGCTTCACGGCAGAGCCATGTGCATGAAGATCCACCCAGCAAGCCATGTGTTCCTCCAGCTGTAGGCCTCCAGCATCGTCTTCTCCTCGGATGTCCACGATCTGAGCAAGGCCTTAAAGACCTTGGCAAGCCATGCTTGCCCAGGGGTGCTCTGGACCGGTGTGTTTTCCCACTGGCGTAATGGAGAATCAGGTGTGGGGGCCGATTCTGGTCATCCTTCATTTGAATCCCATTAGTGGGATGCAAATCAGCTACATGCTGATTCCTTCAGCGGGATTCCTGATCCATCACAGCGAACAGCATTGGAAGAACCTGCTGATTATTCACGCTGACATGAAACCAATCATTGGACCCCCATCGAATTCCCCACCCTCCCCCCCACCCCCCACCATTGATCCCACTGGTGGTGGCATGGCAAAATTTTGGCCTTTGTGTGGGATTGGATGCGGTAACTATATTTTAGGTGAACCCATGCTAAAGGAGGGCAAAAGATGGGCGACCACATAATGGCAGTACAGATAAGAGAGATCAAGGTGAAGCAAAGATGATTTCACAAAGTTGTATATAAAGCTAAACTGTAGGAATTGCCTCCAAATCATGTCTACATAGTACATGCTGTATGCAGAGTCCAAATTGAGATGTTACAAAACAATGTGTCTGAAGGGTGTCTTGGTTGCACTGCTATGGACAGAGCAGGAGCAATCAGAATGCCTTAGCTGTTTGGGAACACATTTACCCAATGCTGCATGTCAAAGCAATTGTTTTCTGTCTGTTAAAAAGTAAACTGCACAAAAACCTTATTTAGAAATTAGCCCATATATTTTGCTGTGTAGTGTAGTTGCAGCAGTTTTTTTTATCCACATAAAATGTGACTCAAAGACAAAGGAGGGTTCATTTTTAGTTAATTTTCCTGACATCTAAGTATTTTCATGGGGGGATAACTCAATAAAAATGGATTCAAAAGTGTTTTAGTCCTTTGCACTTCACTCCCCTCATTGACTTGCAATGTTTTTGATTAGGTTGAGTACTGTAACTCAAAAGCTTTGATTTAATAATGTAAAATTCTGTAGTGCTGTTTTAATTACATGTAATTGGAATTCAAAGTGTTGAAAATAACTAGAATTTGATTATTAACAAGTCCTGACTGTGTTATGTTGTAAATATTTAAATGACGACTACACAGATGTAATGCATTAGATGTTTCTAGGGCAGGTTGAGCAAATGATCTAATCACACAGCTATTTGACCATTGATTAGACTTGTCTAGCAAATAGGAAGATCTCAAGCCTGAATTCCCATAGCTGCCTGTTACTGCTCAGTTGTGTGACTTAAGTACTTTGCTAATTTTGTACAGTGTATTCAGTCACAAAAAATAAAAGTGGAGAACAGATGGGGAGTTTGAGGGGGAGGGGGATGCTGGAGAAAAACATACAAATTGACGTTGACTAGTTCATCAAACTTTCAATGTACCCATCTGTGTGCCTTTCGCAGAACGATCCACAACAAAATTGCCAGTGCATCATGGTGAAAGCTGTCAATAAGGTGTAAAAGCAGAAAATCTTACAGTAAAATCTTCTGAGAGATGAAGGCAAAACAAAAACCCCTCAAAAAACAAGAGATTTTGGGAGATTTGCTGTATATGTCTAGCTGTAAATTATTAAGGAGAACTGTCGCCTCAAGCTCAGTGAGCTGGTCACTGCATGCTTTTCCAGGGGAAGGGTAGATGCAGAATTTTCCTCACTAGGTTAGGCCTTGGCACTTTGAGGTCCTTATTTTAACCAGGCTTCCCGAGGATGAAATGAAGAGGCAAATAAATGAGGGACGGTCATGAATGCCTTCCAGGAGAGTGTCAAGAGATACTTGCATCAGGGAAGGATGTGGATTCAGGAAATAATTTGGAAATCAACATTTTTTTCTGGGAATGTAATCATTGAGAAATGCAGATTGGGGATTGCCCAACTGCAATGACATCATCCATCTACCTCATAAAGATTAAATGTAAATTATTGGCTAAACAGCCCAGAACTGGTTCACCAATGATTTAACATGAAATTATGAGAAAAAAGAAGAGAAACACTCACATTTATATAGGACCTTTCATAACGTGCCAAAACACTTTCAAGCCAATTAAGCATTATCATTGTTGTAAAGTTGGAAGCACATCAACAAATGTGTGTCCAGCAAGCTCCCACATGTGATAATCTGTTTTGACCAGTTTGCCATTTCACCTGAAAGACAGCACAGGCAACAGTGCAGCACTGCCTTAGTTTTGCCCTGGAGTGTGAGCCTAGATTTTGTGTTCAAGTCTCTGGAGTGGCTATTGACCCCACAGCTTTCTAACTCACAGAGGCGAGAGTGCTACCACTGAACCACAGCGGAATTCTTGGGGTTTTTTTTTGAGAGATCTCATTGTTTCAAATTTGGCTGATGTCTGCACTGTTCGTAGGCAGACCTGTATGGAACATTAGTTCAGCCTCAAAGAAAAACAGAAAATGCTGGAAAAACTCAGCAGGTCTAACAGCATCTGTGGAGAGAAAAGAAAATGTTTTGAGTCCTTTTGGCTCTTCTTCAGAGCCAAAGAGAAGAAGAATATAATGAAATATAATGAAATTTATACTATTTAAGGGGGTGGAGCAGGTGAAGCTGGATAGAAGGCCAGTGTTAGGTAGAGGAAAAGGAGAGATTGCCAGAGATGTCATGGACAAAAGGACAAAGGGGTGTTAATGATAGTGGTACTGGCTAAAGGAGGTGCTAATAGTGGCATTAAGGTCAGAAAGCAGAATGTGATAATAGCAGGACAAGGGTAAGCACTCTGGAAAGAACAACATGAACAAGTGACAGATGGCCCTTGTGGGGGTTGGGAGGCGAGGATGGTGGTTGGAAAAAGATTGAAAATAAGATAAGAGGTGGGGATAAAACAATGAATAAAAATGAAAATAAATAAAAATAAAAATAAATGGATAAAAAATAAAAATGAATATTGAGAAAAGGGGGATTAAAAAGTTGAATATTGAGGAGATAATTCATGGTCTGAAGTTGTCGAACTCAACGTTAAATCCGGAAGGCTGTAGAGTGCCTAGTCGGAAGATGAGGTGCTTTTCCTCCAGTTTGCATTGAGCTTCACTTGAACATTGCAGCAGGCCAAGGATGGACATGTGGGCATGAGAGCAGGATGATGTGTTGAAATGGCAAGTGACAGGGAGGTCTGGGTCATGCTTGCGGACAGACCGAAGGTGTTCTGCAAAGCAGTCACCCAGTTTGTGTTTAGTCTCCCCAATGTAGAGGCAACTACATTGGGAGCAGCAAATGCAGTAGACTAAATTGAAGGAGGTGCAAGTGAAGCAATGCTTCACCTGAAAGGAGTGTTTGGGCCATTGGATGAGGAGGAGGGAGGAAATAATGGGGCACGTGTTGCATGGGAAGGTGCCGTGGTGGGGGGATAAGATGTTGGGGGTGATGGAGGAGTGGACCAGGGTGTCCCAGAGGGAATGGTTCAGCCTCAGCTGGAGTATTGCAACCATTCTGGATGCCACATTTTAGGAAAGATGTGAAGGTATTGGAGAGAGTGCAGGAAAGATTCACAAGAATGGTTCCAGGAATGAAATTATGTCGATAGATTGGAGAAGCTGGGACTGTTTTCCTTGGTGAAGAGAAGGTTGAGAGGAGATTTGATTGAGGTGTTCAAATCATGAAGGGTCAGGATAGAGCAGCTGGGGTAAAACTGTTCCCATTGGTGGAGAGATGAGAATAAGAAGGCACAGATTTAAGTTAATTGGCAAAGGAAGCAATGGAAACATGGGGAGAAACTTTTGCATATAGTGAGTGATTGTGATAGGTACTGCCTGACAGCTTGGTGGAAGTAGGTTCAGTTGAGGCATTCATGAGGGAATTGGATTATTACCTGAAAAAAAATGTGCAGGGCTGCAGGGAGATGGAAGGGGAGTGGCACTCGGTGAATTGTTCCTTCGGAGAGCCGGCACAGATATGACAGGCCAAATGGCCTCCTGCACTGTAACAATTCTGTGATTTTATGGGGAGGATTTTCTCCGTGTTGGGCGTGAGTGGCAGGGAGCCTGGGAATGGCTGCACAGTGATCCACTGCCGGCGATCGGGCCCCGACTGCGATTTCACACTGGCTGGCCAATTAACGGCCAGCCAGATGAAACACATGCTGATAACCTTAGTGCTGCTGAATGTGGGTGGGAGGAGCGAGAGTGCTGAAGTGTGCGCATGCATGAGAGTGCGTTTTGTGAAAGCTTCCCAAAGGCAGAGAGCTGCCTCAGGGAGCTGAAGATTTTTAACATGAGAAATAGACTTTAAAAATAAGGAAAACATGTCCCCACTTGAGAATCTATCACATGAACAGGGACATGTGAAACATGAGTTTTAATTTTTTTTTTAGTTCCTGTTCGAAGCCTCATCCTGCCCATGGATGAGGTTTCGCAAAAAAGGCAAAGGCCACCTGGCCTATTCACCCGCCGGCCAACCGTAAGGCTGGACGAGCAGCGAAAGATTCAATTTAATTAATTGATTAAGGAGCTTAATAGCCCTCTTAATTGTCGGCGGGCGCACCGCCGACTAATGCGCACGCGAGAGTCGGCGGTGCGCCCACTGACTGAAATAGTGTGCAGTGATGTCGGGACGCTTGCCCGACATCATTGCGTGCTATTTCACGCTCATGCATGTCGGGCACGCATCCATACGCATGCTGAGCTGAAAATCCTGCCCTATCATTCTGAACATCTGTTCACATTGTCTGAAGCAACAGAAGAGTTGAGACTGGTGAGTTCACAGCAAAAGGCGTTTGATGACACTAATAAGGGTTATTAGTCCATCTATGAGCTGGCGCTGTCCTGTGTTGTTGCAGCATTCCACATTCAAATTCCTTTCTCCATGCCATTTTAGCTTTAACGTTAAACGGTTGGCCCTGGGAGAATGTAATGACAGCTGTTAGGCTGGAGTCCTGATGGCTGACGACAGTGAAAGCTCTTCCTAGGATGCAAGTAAATCTTATTCAGAACCCTGCTGATAAAATCTGCAAAACTTGCTCGGAATCACAGTGGTTGGTTTTTATATTTCTTGAAGACTCGCGGTTGCCTTGAATCAAATTGTACCAAGGGCTCAGGTCTTTCAGTCGCTCGAGTTCCCTATTCAGCTAGGTCTGAAGAATTCTTAAGAGGGATCCCAGTGCACAAATCAAATAATTGTCTACGACAGGATTAGAGTGTGTGCATAGCCACTGCTGCCTCATAGCTGAGGAGACCCTGTCCCAATCGAGAGTGGCACAAAGGTTAGGAAAAAGCTCCTAGCATCAACTCGACGGATGTGAACATGCTATAAATCACTGAATTTGGAAAGTTTTTTTTAAGAGGTGAACTATATTTGACGGCATTAGCATACAATCCAATTACTTCACTCCTGGGCATTTCCTGATGTCCTTCATTTTGTCATTTGTCAGTTAGAAACATTCTCAACTCTGAATCATGAAGTTGTGGGTTCAAGTCCGACTCTTCGACTTGAGCACAAAAGTCAAGGCTGACACTTCAGTGCAGTACTGAGGGAATGCTGCACTGTCCTTTTGGATGAGATGGTTAAGCCCAGGCCCTGTCTACTCTCTCAGGTGAATGTAAAAGATCCCATGTCAATATTTATCATAAGCAACATCACAAAAACAGATTATCTGGTCATTGACACATCGCTGCTTGTCAGAGCTTGCTACATCTAACTTAGCTGCTGTGTTTTCAACAAAGACTTCAAAAATCGCTTAATTGGCTGTAAAGTGGTTTGGGGCATCTGGGGTTCATGGAAGTTGCTATACAAATGCAAGTGTTTCTTTCTTTGGGCTTTAGCTACTGAAATGTTTGATTCAAATAAACCGTCTATTGCGATTGATGGAAGGAGAATTGGAGCTTCCTTTCCAAAGACATTCTGAAGTCAGAGTTCTGTCATTCCCCCTTGGTAATGCTTATTCATGCTGTGACAGTGCATTAATATGTAGAGGCGAGCCTGTAAGGGCATTGTGTTGCACTTCACATTAATACTCCAGCCTGTGTTTATGCTTCCTGCTTTCCACAAGGCAAGTCTCTAACCTAAGCTGTTAGTATGTTCGGAGATGCCAAGCAGAAGGCAAATACCATCCAGAGATGAGACATCTCAAGCTCATCCTTAGAATTAACTATCTTTATTAGTACACATTTAATTTGTTTCACTGTCCTCCTCTTTTGCAGGTATTAACACCTTGTGATCTAATTACATGGTTGCAACTTGTCCTTTAGTACATCACTCGTGTGGCCATTCAGTATAACTTTGAAGATGAGGATTAACATGATATTGAACTGTGAGACAGCTGTGTTAAACCTGATTCTTTTCTGTACCAGTGTTCTCACACAATAGGGAATAAATTGGCCAGTCCCCCAAAATGGGTGCATGGGTCGCAATGTGTGAATTAACCTGTTGCTTCCAATGCAGGCAGCATGCTAAGTTAGTGCTGCATGCTAATTTGCATGATATCTACATACAGCCAGTGCTGAGTGTGCTGTTGAATGGCTGAATGCTCAGCAGGGGACCCAAGCTTGTACGAGGTTAGCATCGCTTCAAGCTTGCTTGCTTTACTCTTGGGGAGGTACATTCTGGCCAGAGGAGATATTGAAAATCTTTGTAGAAGTGAGCTACCCCACTGGAAGTCAGCAGCCTTCCACCAGCCAAGCTGCAACTCCAGGTGTGGTACTGTATAGGAGCAGTAGGACATTGAAAGACACATTGAAGACAAGCATTAAGGAAATCTGCAAGGGCAATTAGCTGACAATTAATGCAGTATGACATAGTTTGGTTTCAGCCAGAGAGTGGTGAATCTATGGAATTCATTGCCACAGATGGCTGTGGAGGCCAGGTCATTGAGTGTATTTAAGACTGAGATAGATAGGTTCTTGATTGGTAAAGGGATCAAAGGTTATGGGGAGAAGGTGGGAGAATGGGGTTGAGAAACTTATCAGCCATGATTGAATGGCGGAGCAGACTCGATGGGCCGAATGGCCTAATTTCTGCTCCTATGTCTTATGGTCTTATGGTTTATAAATTTGGTTTGTAATATATGTTTCATGGTGGCTTTTATTTTTCACATTGTGGTCAAGTGAACTCTGTGATAGTAACAAAAGGAAGGTAAGGTGTGGGGCTGTTAATGAATGGAGAATTGGGTTTGCGCTTACTAGTATCACAGTTGGATGAGTTGATCAGGGACAGCCCGGCCAGAAAGGGGCTGTGTTGGTTGCCTTGTCCTTCCCTCTTCCTCCTCCTCCTCCTTAGTTGATTGTGTAAAGCTAAAGTGGCATATGAAGAACTATTAAGTGAATGCAGTATTTGGTAAGTACATAATAAAATATTCACTTGCTCCAACATTTTTTTGTTATTCATTATGGGATGGGGACATTGGTCAGGCCAGCATTTATTCCCAATCCCTAACTGCCCTTATTCAAAGGTCGTTTAAGAGTCAACCACATTTCTGTGGGTCTAGTGTCACATGTAGGCCAGAACAGGTAAGGATGGCAGATTTCCTTCCCTAAAGGGCATTAGAGAACCAGATAGGTTTTTACAGCAATTGACAATTTCATGGTCATCATTAGACTTTTAATTCCAGATTTTTATTGAATTCAAATTCTATCATTTGCCCTGGTGGTATTCGAACCCAGGTCTCCAGAGAATAACCCTAGGCTTCTGGATTATTAGTCCAGCGACAATACCACTATGCCACCGCCTTCCCAAGTAGTTGGAACGAGAAGCAGGAAATGCAAAAAAATGCAGAGATATCCTATTTATATATAAAATTAACATTCCGAAAAATGATGCACTGGTTATTTAATGTACAGATAGTTACTTTAGAGTAACATAGCTGGTGGCAAGGGCTGTGTCCTCAAGATGGCATGGAGAAGATCATCATGAATTTCGACGTGCACTGGATACTGCAGGCCTCCTCCAGAATGGTCCAAGCAATGGAAGAGTTATTTCAGCAAGCTAATGGTCTCCTCTACCACATTTTGTGAGGCCAATTTTCCTTATATGCATATACTACCTAGGTTTGTAAGGGTTGCGCTTTTAGAGTCATAAGAACTTGTCGTTAAATGATAATCCTTGTCACCCACCCTCTGGTTAACCTTAGGATCTAAAATGCAAATGGAACAGTGGTCTGTCAGATAATGAAGACATCCTGACTGCTGCCAGGATACTGAGCATTGAGCTGCATAAAATGCTGTTTATGGTCGCACACCAGTTGAATGTTTGAGAGTGAAATCTCTTTCAGTCACGGTACATCTCCAAAGTTGACTTGCTGCACTCAAAAAGCAATGTGTGTGCACTCTTTGGAACCTTGCACAATAGAGAAGCCTGTAATCAGTAAGAGGTGTACGGACTGGAGACTATAGCTGAGTGAGACGGAGACTGAGTGAGTAGCAAATTAGGTTCACATGGGAATTTGGTGCACAGGGAAAGAGGTGCCTTAAGTCAGGTTTATTGCAACTCATAAAGTGTGTTAAGTATTAGTCAGATTTTTCAGAACTAGTAAGGTTTATCAATAGTTATAAGGTGTATTAAGTTAAGGCCAAGTAAAATTAATATAAGTAAGCCAAATTGAAATAAAGTATAGTAAATTTAAGACCCATAACAGAGTAGCTCGGTCACATGGAATGTGCATCCTGTGGTGTGTGGGAAGTTGTGAACACTACCGGTGACCTAGACGAACAGGTGCAGGAAGTGTTACCAGCTGCGGAAACTTGGGCTCCTGGTTTTGGAGCTCGAGCCACAGCTGTGGCTAATCTGCAAGGCTGAGAGCCATGTGGATAGCATGTTCAGAGAGCTGCCCACACTGCAGGCTAGGAGTATGGAGGCAGAAAGGGAATGCGTAACCACCAGGCAATCCAAGAAAATCAGGCACGTCATGTAGGAGTCCTTTGAGATCCCACTCACAGAAACAGGTGTTTCTGTGGCCATAGACATGACTCCAGGATGATAAGTCGCCTCCCTGGTGCCAGGGTCAAAGACGTCATCAAGTGGCTGCAGGACATTCTTCTGGGGAGGGTGAACAGCCAGAGATTATAGTCCCCATTGGTACCAATGACCTAGGTTGGAAGTGGGGTGAGGTCCTGAAAGCAGATTTCAGGGAACTGGGAAAGAGATTGAAAAGCAGGATTTCTAAAGCAGTAATCTCAGAGTTGCTTCCAGCCCCACATGCTAATGAGCATTGTAATAGGAGAATTGAGCAATTGAACACGAAGCTGCAGAACTGGTGTAGAAGGGAGAGCATCAGATTTCTGATGCATCTGTCTTCACAGAAGAAGATACAGAAAATCTCCCAGAAATAGTAAGCAGTAAAGGGACTTCTGAAACTGAGGAACTAAAAGAAATTAGCATTAGTGAAAAGGTAGTACTCGAAAAGTTAACTGGATTGAAGGCTGATAAATCCTTGGACCAGATGAGCTTCATCCCAGAGTGTTGAAGGAGGTAGCTAGAAAGATAATGGGTGCATTGGTGGTTATCTTTCAAAATTCTATAGGTTCTGGAAAAGTTCCTGCAGATTGGAAAGTAACAAATGTAACCCCACTATTTAAGCAGGGAGGAAGAGGGAGAATGGAGAACTACAAATCTGTTAATTTGACATCAGTAGTGGGGAAATATTTGAATCTATTATAAAGGATGTGATAACTGGACATTTAGAAAAGAATGGTAAAATTGGACCGAGTCACCGTGGATTTATGAAAGGGAAATCATATTTAACAAACTTATTGGAGTTTTTTGAGGATATTATTTCTAGCATCAATAAAGGAGAAACAATGGAATGTAGTGTATTTGGATTTTCAGAAGGCTTTTGATAAAGTCCCATACAGGAGGTTAGTAAATGAAATTAGAGTGCATGGGATTGGGGGAAATATGCTACTATGGATTGAGAATTGTTTAACAGTCAGAAAGCAGAAAGTAGGAATAAACAGATCATTCCCAGGATGGCATGCTATTACTAGTGGGGTACCGCAAGGATCAATGCTGGGTCCATAGCTGTTCACCATCTATATAACGATTTGGATGTGAAGACCAATTGTAATATTTCCAAATTTGTTGATGACACCAAACTGGGTGGGAATATGAGTTGTGAGGAGGATGCAAGGAGGCTTCAAGGGGACTTGGTCAAGCCAAATGAATGGACTAGAACATAGCAGATGGAATATAATGTGAATAAGTGTGAAGTTATTCACTTTGGTAGAAAAAACAGAAAGGCAGAATATTTCTTAAATGGTGAAAAGTTGGGTATTGCAGGTGTCCAAAGGGACCTGGGCGTCCTTATTCATGAATCACTAAAATTTAGCATGCAGGTGCAGCAAGAAATTAGGAAGGCAAATGGTATGTTGGGCTTCATCATGAGGGGATCTGAGTATAGGAGTAAGGATGCCTTGCTGCAGTTTTATAGAGCCTTAGTGAGACTTCACCTGGAGTATTGTGTACAGTTTTGGTTCCGTTTCTAAAGAGGGATACACTTGCTATAGAGGAACTACAATGGAGGTTCACCAGATTAATCCGTGGGATGGCGGAATTTGTCTTATGAGGAGAGATTGAGGAGACTCGGTCTGTATTCCCTAGAATTTTGAAGAATGAGGGGTGACCTCATTGAAACTTACAGAATTCTTACAGGGTGTGACAGGCTGGATGTAGATAAGATGATTCCCCTGGTTGGTGAGTCTAAAACCAGGGGGACATAATCTCAGGATAAGGGCAGACCATTTAAGGCTAAGATGAGGAGGAATTTCTTCATTCAGAGGGTGGAGAATCTTTGGAATTCCCTACACCAGAGGGCTGTGGAAGCTCATTCATTGACATGTTTAAAACAGAAATCGAGAGACTTCAGGAGACTAATGGCATTGAGGGATACGGAGATAGTGTAGTAAAGTGGTATTGAGGTAGATGATTAACAATGATCTAATTGAATGGTGGAACAGGCTCGATGGGTTGAATGGCCTATTTATGTTCCTATGTTCCTAATCCTCACAAAGCCGTTTGCATGCATCACTCGCTTCCCTCTGGCAGCACTCTTTGAATACAAAACTTAAGTGACATTCCAGATGCAACAAGGGATGGTAAACTGAGCGATGCTGCAAATATTTCCTGCTCTAGCCTGGAAGCAGCCAGATGCATTAAAGTTCATGGCCATGGTTACTTTCACAATCACTAGCAGTGCTGCCCTCGTCCTGTTCTCAAGGTTGCGGTTGTGGATGTAGCAGGCAGAAAATTAATTTCCTTCATGAAGCTCAAACATCCAACACATCATTTCTCACTGAGCTTCAGGTGGGAGAACTGGGTGAATATGGCCTCTTGCTGAGAGCTCTTCTCCTGCTTCTCCCTCTTCCATTAACTTGTCCTGCTTTGCGTCACCACTGCTCATTATCGCTGTTGTGCTATAATCCAAGGAGAATACTGCACCTATGTCTGAGAGCAAGTAGTTTCCGGAGAGTCCTTAAAATCAAAACAAAGCACTAAAATATGTGCCATTCCCTGTAGACTTTAGCAACTTTTGAGAACTCCAGGAATCACCAAATGCTTCTAAAATTGTAGCAAGAGTCAGCAGCAAATAATCAACAACTAACCTAAAAGTAGTTGATGGTCTGTTCAAACAGCACGTGTTCAGCTATGTGAAGTGAAGCGAGGAGGCTAGCTGCAACATTGAGCTTCAATATAGCAGTGCTGGCATCAAATCAGTGTTAAATCTACCCTACTCTGTATACTTCTAGGATGCACTCCCTGAACACTCACTAATGCCCCCAGCAAAATGGCATCTGGCATGACTCATACCAGTAGCCTGTGCTTGCATGCTGCAGACATCATTTCAGAGCCAAAAGGGGATTTTGCGTATGCACAGTTTACAGAGGCAGCTGACGATTTAAATCATCAGCCACCTCCACTAAAGTGGGATTTTGGTAAGCCAGGAGTGTGAAACATGTGCAAATTAGACCAGTTAAGAGCAGGTCTGAACAATGTGGATCCATTTGGATAGCCAGGGTGCCCCCTTGGAGAGATAAGGTAACTTTTTGGATCTGGCCCCAGGAACCTGTGGGGGAGGTAAGGTGCCCTTTGGAATTGTTAAAATTAGACACAACTATCCATTAAAAGTGCATAAATTCATTAAGATCAAGCTCATTTGAAGCATCAACTGTCAAAATCAACTGTCAAAAACTGTCAGAAGCATTTGTTAAAGGGACCTTTCAAATGGCCTATCAAGCTGTCAAGGCATTTAAAAGACCTACCCTTTAACTTGCCTGTTTTTAAAAAAATATTGTTTGCTATTTCACTCTGTCTATTGACATAAGCCTGAGGGCTTCCAGACTGGATTACTGCTGCATGACTGGTTTCGCAACCATCCATTATCACAGTAGGGTGCCTGCTAGTTTACAGTTTGACAGCTACAAGTGGTTAGACTCTTTGATGTGGGACTTTGAATTCCAGTGCTTGTTGTGATAAGGATTGTGGGCTTAAATGTTTGTGGTTATAAGGCTTTATTCAGTTGAAGGAATGTAACTGAGCTTCTTATAAATGAAAGATTTTTTTCAATATAGTGAAGTTCGCAATAAACACTTAGAACGTTATTTTAAAGAACTTCATTTTATCTCATCTCTGCATAGGTCCTGAGGTCTTCCTGTGGTGGATACGAGGAGAATTGGCATGTTAGGTGGAAGGGCAAAGTGTGGTGAGTGGTGGGGGGGGCCTAGATTGACATGACTTGGCACTCTGATCCAGCCTGCCCACCCCAAGACCAAACATCAGATGTCGGGGCTGCCATTTTTAAAGGCCAGGTTCATGGAGCCAGGAATTCTCCAGGTCCAGGAGTGAAAACCTTGGCCAGGGGTTTAGTTATTTTGGAAATTTCAACCACTCACTGAATAAAGTAACTGAATCATTTAACAGTCACACTCAACTTGAAGTGGCATTGACTAAGGTATGGGAGCTGGTCCATCTGTATGCCCAAGATATTGGGTTGGGGAAATCCTATCCGAGAAATGAAAAATCAACTTACCTCTTCTTACAGGGTAAAATTTTATCTAATGAATTATGAAAGTTAATCTGTATAAAGAAAATCATTGCATACGTGGCTGAATTCTGAATTTCAGTCAATTCAGAAAATGTAACCATGGAATAAAATTGGGCCAAACCAACTTGCAAACACAAGTAGTGGGATCAAAGCATTTCAAGCTCAGAATGCCTCCCTTGTATCATTTTTCTGATGGAAAGGGTTGAACCCAAGACTTCCCTGGTCTCTGTGGCTTCTGCAATGTGGCAATTGATGTGGCTGTTTAAATAACCTTAAATCACAGGGCTGCGATTTGAATTTCTTAATAATCTCTTGCCAGAAAAAAAAATCTGTGCTTCAGTGATTCTGGCCTAGTCATGGCTGTGCAGCACTACATGACCAGCAGCTCAAAAGAACATAAAATTATAATCCTTACATTATCGGTTATGTGTGTAATTATCACCGTGAGAAAGGCAGCTAATTGGGTTCTTGCTCTTCTAATTAGGGCCGTTAGAATAATTAATTGTGTTTGTCTACAATGTTACTTGAAATATTCTCTTTTGTAAAATAATTAACATAACCAGACGCTTGAATTAAATAACACAGATAACCCTTGGGCTAAAATATCCTAAACATGAGTGACTCAAGAGGATAACAACCAGTTTTCATCGTTGCTTGGCATTTTGCTTCAGTGAAGTATATTATTCTGTCAGTGATGTGGGAAGGCAATAATTCAAAGGCTGTTGCTGCCTGACATCTCCAGTTGATGTCCCACGGTGGAAACTATTTGGAGTTTTGAAGGCTGCCGAAAATAATTGAAAGTCGTAATCCAATTTTGTTGAGTTTATCCCAAGGGTGTCATAAGTATTGACAGAATTCTCTGGCTTTGAGCGATGTAATATTGGCCTTTAAGTTAAAGATGTAGCCCTGAGCATGTGATAGCACATACCGGTACTCAGACGCTCAGAATCTCTCCAGGTGTTAATTTATTTGAATGGGCCCCAGATGCTGTCAATATTAGTGAATGACACTTATAAATAAAGTAGAATTACCAAATATAAGTAGCTTTTAAATGAGAATCTATTAAAGGGGTTTGTGGGTCTTTATTGAAACAAATGGTTTGTAATCGGTTGAGGGTGGAGAAAATAGCTTACATCATTTTCATCACAATACTGCTGCATTACTTGGTGTGTTTTAATAAGATTCCTGTCATCAGGCTGTGAACCATACAGCATAGAAGGAGGTCATTCAGCCCATTGTTCCCATGCCAGTTCTTTGATTGAGCTATCAAATTAATCCTGTTCCCATGCTTTTCTCCCGTAGTCCTGCAAATTATATATGTTATGTTTAAAACAATATTGGCAAATGATTTTCCCTACATGCCCTTCCCTTTGAATGTATTTCTCTATTATCTGGAGGATGATAAACAGTAGACAGTATTTTGAAAGGCATTAATTGAGTCAAGGAGTCCTGCTGAGGTGGTGATCGGTTCACAGTGCAGTCTGTACTCAGAGTTAAAATTTGCAGCCATGTTTCTGTTATGGCATTTTTCATAACACTTCTACAGAAATGCGTTTTTTTATACCATACAAAAGTGACAATTTTTTTTAGTTGTTCTGGTTCATTGGCCACTGTGGAATCTTGTTCACGAATGATTTAGTGCAAAGGGTAATTCAGACAAAGATTGTCAACAGAGCTAAGGCAAATCTATTCCTGTGACTGGGGATGTGGTAAACCAAGGATTCAGTATTGGTGATCTGTCTATTGCCATTCATTTATTTCATTATTGTCCACCTCTTTCCTGCTCCCTGTGCCATCCTCAGTTGGTGGGCTTCATGATAAACAGACATCTTGACCTTGGGCTTCTACCTATGTGTTTCCTTGGTGGCTTGGAGACCAGTGACTACTGTCCTGTCTTGAAGCATGGCACATTATTTCATTCTGGACTTTAGTCATCTGAAAAATTTCAATGCAGTACTTCCAGTCTACAGCCTGACTGCATCATATTACACATTGCACTCCATAATTACCTGTATTGGCTGTGTAACTAAACATAGCCTGGTGGATGACTCTTGTTCCCCCATGTCCTGCAGGTACAGCTACAAATCTTGTTAATTGTACAGTATGGTGTCACTAAACAGAGCCAAACCCCTTGTGGCACTGTGTGGGGTAAGTGAGGAGTTAATACCATTGAAACAGAATTTTGGTGCGGGTGTACCATTAATGTGAAAATCGTTTTGCTTTCTTCATGCATGGTGGAGTCAGTTATGGGCTAACCTGCCGATCAGAGCTCTGAACATGACACATCAATTTAAGTGGCAAACTGTTTAAGAATGGTATATTCTGCGAAAAGAACAAGCTGAAATATTTTAAGATTGCTTTATCTCTGTAAGAAAAGGGTGTAGAAAGTATAAATTGTCTTAAATCTAAGACTTAGTTTAACATTTAAAGCTTTCTTGTATTTATACCAAGCGTGTTTGAATTTACTTAAATTTAATTGCAACTGTTGAGAAAGTAAACATCAGAAAAGGGAATCAGTCACATGGAAAGGATGACCTAAAGATGGGGCACATTAAACTTTTCCAGTGAATTTATGTGGGTTGTTTGATTGTTTTAAAAAAAGATTGTTAGAAATTAGAGAAAAATACTGCACGATGAGCACCTAGCATATGCTTATGCAAGATTTTTTTGCTATATTGCTGATAAGCATTAATAAAATGCTCCTGTGCTAATCCATATACATCGATTTACCAAATGTGAGAGTACTTATATCTGTATATTTAATACAGTAGTGGTTCGTTGGATTTTTTTCTGTCTCTACAAGAACTATTTGCACTTTTATAGTACCTTATCCCATTGAAATATCTATTTTCCACACAATGACTTTTCAAGTGCATTGCTGGCTGTGTAGACATAGGTACAGCCATTCCGCCACAATAGCAATCAACAAAACTCAATTGAGATTAACAACTTGTATGATTATGCAATTAACGTGTCAAATGTAAGTGGAAATTGAAATACAAAATTCTACTGTTTTTGTCCCTTATCTATTGTTAATACATTTTGATGCATTATCATGGGTGTGGATAGATTATCAAGTGCTTTCAATGTACCTTCATATTTATGTTTTCAAATCAAGAGAAATATGAATCACTGAATGCCAAATTGAAGTGTCCTCAGCTACAAAACAATTCAAGCTGGTACTTTGGCATGGTGACATATTTAATATAGGAATAGATGGAGGCCATTCAGCCCCTCTATCCTGTTCCACCATTCAATTAGATCATGGCTGCTCTGTACCTCAACTCAATTTCCCCACCTTTGGTCCATATTATTCAATGCCCTTGCATAATAAAAATCAATCAATGTTCGTCTTGAAAATTTCAATTGATTCAGTGTCCACAGCCTTTGTGTTCCAGATTTCCTGTAACCTTGGTGTGAAAAATTGCTTCAGATTTCACTGCTGAATAGCTTAGCTTCAATTTTAAGAATATTCCCTCATGTTCTGGAATCTCAACAGAAGCAAGAGACTCTCTTCCTCTAGCCTATTTGATTTGTGTATTTTAAACACCAATTAGATCAATCCTCAATCTTTTAAAGTAACAGGACTATAAGTCATATTTACACAACGTTTCTTATAATTTAGCTTCTTCAGCCTTGATACCACACTGGTGAATCTCTATTGTATCTCTTTCCAGGTTCCTTCCTGAGTGCTGTAGCCAAAACCGTATATTCTTTTCCAAATGAGATCTGGTAAACGCTGTGTAAAACTGCAGCATTATCTCCCCTCCTTTGTATTCTGGTCCCCTTGAAGCACTTTTCCAATTCAAATTGCGTAGTTAATGACCATTTATCAGTAGGATTTGTTTTGGTTGTTTCTCTAATATTATAATCACTGAGGTGCAAAACATGTTTTATTAGGTGGATCACTGCTCAATTTCTGATGGAGAAAATATGGTCATGGCAATTAAAGTGTAAATCATGGACTGCAACATACTTGGAATCCAAACATTATAAACCTAGTGTAATGCATCAAGGTGGATACCATGGTTTGAAAGGTCATTTGTTCTCTTCTTGTCCTCTTGGTGAAATACTGGTTCTGATTGGGTGGTATGGCTGGGGCATGGGAATGTTATTTTGTGTAGGTGTGATGCTTACCCTCAAAGTAAATCGTAAATCTTTCAAATATCCCGCTGGGTATCCAAAAATAATACTGTTTTTTTTTTGGAGTAAGTCTCTGTTTGTTCATTTGTTTAGTTGTGCAATAAGAGACAGAGAAAAAAAGTGTAATAACACTAAATGTAGAAATGGAAGCTCTCCCACTAGGATAAAAACATTGGAGATCCAAGCTGAATAGACCAGAAGGCCACACGTTTCATTCCTGGTCTGGACTGAGTAAGATGATCAGCACAGCATGAGGGAATTGTCCACCATTGCTCTTGCATTTACATAAGAAAGGAATCAGCCAGGGCTCACGAATTTGATTTCCATCCTTTGACACCACAGGGATATCTCTGAGAATGGCAATCAGATGAGGAGTTGGGCTCAGCTGCGATGGCTTCCAGCACTAAGAGGGAGTTCAGCAGTTTGGATGATATTGAGCCACTGATGCCCAGGAATGGATGTCCACCACTGGCCACTGTGCCTTCAGTCAGCTAGGCCCTAATCTCTGGACTAAGCGCCCTAAAACTCTCTGACTCTTTACCCCTTCTTTAAAACCCTCCTTAAAACTTTCCTCTTTGACCAAGCTTTTAGTCATCTGTCCAAATAACTCATTTGACTCAGTGTCAATTTGTATCTAATTTTGCTCCTGTGAAGCGCCTTGGGAATGTTTTCACATATTAAAGCCGACATGTAAATACAATTTGTTGTTGCTGACATCATCCCCATGCAGAAGTCAGTTTCCTAGGAAGAGGGAAGAAAATGGCAAAAGAAAGGCAAATTGCGCCTGGGAAAATATCAGAAAGGACTCGTTATAAAAGTAATGGAAATTACTGTTTATATAAAAAACACTAAATTAAGTAACTATTTAGAGCACTCACTATCTGAGTGCTATCTCACCAACAGAACATGCTGTTACTGTCAGTCAATCCCCACATTTCGATGTATTCAAACAGACTGTTAATTTTCAATTAAAAATAACCAAATTTGTAAAAAATCTGGCATGGGTCAGACCAGATTCTTCAAACATGTCTGTAATAGTAGCATATTTTACATTGTAAGATTCTGTGATATTTCACAGTGTAAAAACCACTGTACTTGATTCTTTGGCAAGTGTTGTTCTGTTTCTTGTTTATATGAGACAGATTGTTTGACACATAAGTGTTTCTTTTTATAAAGGCTAACGCACAGAAACATCAATCATGCCGCTTATTAAAAATGCCATAGGCACCAATTTTCTAATGTTACTTTTGCCCTGTCTTTTTCTGTCATTTTTTCTCCAGTCACTTTCTACACTGTACTAGGATTCCTCAGGCACCTGACTATTATTATTCAGTGCTTTGAGACATTCTACTGTGTTAAAGACACTATGAAATTGCATGTACATGTTAGCATTGACCCATAATGTCAGCGGACTATTTAGCTAGAGGGCAAAAGGGCATATGAGCTTGATTCAGCCGTCAACTGATGTCCACACAGGTACATTTCCTGTCATGGGATCTGGAGCTGATTTCCTTTCCTTGTCCCAGTTGTATTGAAGCCAGTTGTGCCCTTGCCACCATCTTGGCTCAGGTCAACAAACTCAGCAGTGACCAGGATCTGATTTGCCTTAAATAACAGAGCAACCAAGAGGAGCCAAACCCCATCTCTTTGACCTATTAATTTTGCCTTATGTGGATTTTAAATCTCTCAACTCCATCAAATGTAAAATCTTTGCACACTACATTCTTAAATTGCAGCCTCACAAACACAATTGAACCTCCGGAAGCACATAGACACATAGTCATGACTGCTGCACTGCTGTGTATTTTAGCACATTGCTAAATTCTGCTCATTACAGATGTAAGGCTATGAGGAATAATCCCAGTGATGCTTGGCCGGAACATGTAACAGGAGCGGATGTTTTACCATTTGTTCTTATTTTGCATGTCCTGCCCCTATCTCCATGTATCATTATTAACCCCACCCTCTCCCATCAAATGAGCCATAAGACAATAAAAATTTGATGGGACCTCGGAGTAGCACGGAATATAATAATGGAAATTAAGTTCATTAGTCCAATAGCATACCATCCCTCGAATTCGCCTGACATAGTCTTCCTCTAGTCAGGCCCAATTGCCATCACTACAACCTCAACATTATTCATCTTAAAAGGGAACTTTATCTCTAACCAATCTGATAGAACAAAATTCTGACAGACAATATTGGAATAAAAGATTTGTGTTTCTTCTCCAAGAATTTGCATTGGTAGAAGCTTGTCAGAGTTTTACAGGAGCTCCCTCAGGGAATCACTAATCATTGTTCTTGCATCAGACAGCTAATTGTGAACTTTATTCTCATAAGTGGAACTTATGTTGCATTTTTTTCTATTCTATGTTGTTAGCTGGTCAGAACCAGGTCTGTGGGGGAGGAGCATAAAAAGTATCCATGTTTTTTTAAGGGTGGAGAGTGGTGGGGAGTAGCTGTTATCAGGATAAGGTTGGGCTCTTGTTACTCCCACCAGAACAGGCTACCAATACTCAATGTCAAGGCTTGTATTTAACAAATGGCCATTTGGCCAAGTTTCAGACAGTAGCCAGAATTAAATGAGAGGGAACTTTAATGCAGAGTTCCATTTACAGGCCTCAATAAATCCAATACATGCCTTTTCCTTACTGCTCACTTGCCCAGCTGGCCAATGCCCAAGATAAGCACCACCTGGCACCTCCCCATAGGGGTAAGGCTGAGATCCAGAAGTCAGCGGAGAGGTGGATTGAGCAGATGTGGTACCACTCCATGGTTGGTGTGCCAGAATATTGTGCTGTCTGGCATAAAATGTCTCTTCTCTAAAACCCTTGTGTACATTATCTGTAATAAACACACTTAACAGTCAGTTTTAGATTGTAACAGCTTCAGATGATGCTGCATCTTAATAAAAAAATTCTAAACATCTATTTTCCATTACTTAAAGGGACATTGTCAATTTCCTGGGGCATCCAAACAGATTTATTTTACAGATTGATTTGTACCCTGTAAACAGTTGGCTTTCCAACATATTATTATCGCATGCTGTGTAGAAGAAGTGTTCTGTGTTCTCATGTTCCTGAGTTCCCTAGGTCACCTTGCATGAATTATGGAAAATTTCTTCTGGTCGCTAGGTATTAATGACATTGTAAACAGAGCAGGAAAATTTGCTCACAAAACCATAAATTGAGACTTTTAAAGACTTTTGCAATATCAGCAAAAAAAGCAAGAGGGCACAGGAGATATTCTTACTGCATTTTCAGTGTCACCAAGCAGGTGCAATCTTGCCATATGCAAGTGCATGGTTCCTCTAGAAGAACTCATTGTGGAGGATAGTGATCAGTGAGGTGGCACATCCAGGAACAAACAATCCCATAGGAGACTAAGAATGGATATACAGCCTTACAATTCACAAAAATTGGTAGGGAATAGGGAGAGATGGAGGTGAGAGTAATTAGTATTGATTTCAAGGGCCTTTAATTTAAAATGATTTGTGTTCATACAAATGTACTTCACAAAATCAGGAAGATCTATGCAGTTGTTCTCATTATTCGAGCAATCAATGTAGATTAATATCTTGCTGGATCGTTGTTCACGGCTGTTTTAGCTCTTGGGGAGTGGAGGTAATTCCGTGCTCTGCACAAAATCAAAACCCAGTAACTCCCATCATCTGCTGTGTGTTTTGATCAGATGAAACATCTGCTTGAAAACCTTGTGCATGCTGTGCTGTACCTAGTGAGTGGCCGAATTGAATCTTTGATTTCTGTGGGGAACACAAAGCACTAGTCACAATAATTGGGCAAAAGCAAAATACTGGAAATCTGAAATGAAACAGAAAATGCTAGCAATACTCAGCTGGTCAGGCAGCGTCTGTGGAGAGAAACAGAGTTAATGTTGGTCTCTCCATAGGTGTCTGACCTACTATGATTCTTCAGCATTTTCTGCTACAATAAATGGGCACTGGACACCCATGCAGCGGTTCCTCGGAAAGGGCAGTGTGCTTGGTCTCATGCTGTCCTTCGTTGTAGTTACCTAGCGGATATCATCAAGCGAGGAAGGCAAGGGTGTTCTCGTTGATGATGCTGCCTTTTTACCAAGTGGTTAATTTGCCCCTCTCTACCAGATCAGCAGATACTGAATCACTGTCATCTGATATAGACAGAATTGGACAGCGCACTGATGAATAGTTCATTATTTTCAGTACAGCGAAAACCAAATCGATAGCTGTCAAGGGAAGTCAACCCGTCAACTTGCTCGCTTTGCTAACAAATATCCAGCTGCTTGGTAATTACATTCAAACTATCTGGAGGAAAATAAGTAATGAGATGGTTGAAAACACTGGGAGAAGTATAAGGCTCAAGAATGTCCCGCTCTTGTGTTGCGCAGTGAGGAGTATTTTGTACCTGTACTTTCCTGGTGATATTTTGCTCCTGGTGGGCAGACTGCTTTTCCTGGACTCTGTGTAATCCAAATCAGTGCAGACCATTGCATTAGGTGAGGTTGACCTATGCAGTTCCTGAAACCCTCCTTTGCAGTGTTGCAGGCTTTGACATTATGATTGGAGCAGCACTGCTGGTTATGACAGATTAACTCTATATATCTGTCAGGAACATAAAAAATACTGAATCTACATATCAGTGCTGAGTATTAACCTGAAAAACCAATATAAATACCAGTGATGGTTCAATTCATCACTTTTGCTTGTTGAATTCTACAACAGTAATCATCTATATTTGCCTAATGCTTATAGTGCAATGAGTATGCCAGTGGGGTAAAGTTTCCTCTATGTGCACAGTTTGCCCTAAATTGGCCAAATCAGTGCAAAAGATCGAAGAATTTTAGGCGCAAAGTTTAGGTCCAGCACAATTCAGTTTCTCAATCCTTTATGCTAATGAAGAGAACACCGCACTGGAAGTCAGCCATACTGACAAAATTGTTCAGGCCCCCAGATCCAATGAATCACCATGCTGAGTTTTCACGAATTATGCCTGTTTGTGGCCCTTCAAGTAGTTCTTAAAATTAAACTTTTTATTTTAAACACGGACACTAAAAGGCACCTTTCAAAAGTTTTAAAATGTTAAAATATTTTTAATTTGCTAAGCCTGATTAGTTTGGGGCATGAAACTAGTAAATTGTACTATATAGCTTTTTAATGTCATTTTAGGTGACTTAAAACCAAGTTAATTGTAGTGGTAGACTAGAAATTCTGATTAAAAACACTTATTTGTCAATAATTGTTGTGAAATCATGCTTTATAAAAATGACTTTATGAATTTACTGGCCGGAAACCACTAATTATTTTTTAAAAAGACTAAAGCCACATCCCAATGACTTGAAATCACAGTCAAATATGTTGAACATTTGCATCACTGTATTTTCTACATTCCAAAGCCATTGAAATGGAGACAGTCTTTCTGCAAAGCCTTACCAGGAACAATTGCCTTGAAGGAGTATGAATGGGGGCCATCTACTACCTCATTATCAGAACATCATAACCTTGGTATTCAATTAGGTGGGACTAACCATTAGGCATAATCATTTGGACAATGGGACTCTGGCTTTGAATGGAATGTGCCAAGACATAATCTAATCATGTAAGCCAGGCAACTGGAATCCATTGGCCATGGCCATATTTGGGTCACTGGACAATTGGGCAGAGGGCATCATGTGACAAGGCAGCTAACCCTTTGTGTGTTTAAGCACTTGTTTTTTTTTACTGACGAGCAGCACAAGCAAACACTGATGAAGCAAGATCCCTGTGTGGGTCTCTCTCTCTCTTTCCACCTGTTTCTACAAGTTTGAATCCTGTTTGCTGTTTGACTATCCATGGGCCACAGACAGAGATTTTTAAAAAATGCAACTCAGCAGCTGCTGTCTTCAGAAGAACAGACAAATCATCCATCTACATCTTTAAACTGCCTCTACACCAAACCCAAAGGACCGCTGAGTTTAGCTTGAAACCAGCTAACTCACCAACATTCAAGAACCTTAGGCCATTATTGGAGTTTAAGCTGATTAATCTTCCCTCCCACTCTATAAACTATTTGCGTGTGTATGAACCTCGCGTGTCTATGAACCTCAAGTGTGTATGTGCATGAAAGTTGGAGCATTTTTATTATTTTACTTAGACCTGATTAAGTACAATAAATACTATTCGCTTCTTTAAAAAAAACTCAAGGAAACTTGTCTATGTGTGTCTTTTACAGTCACAGCAAGTAAACAATTAAACACTCATTGAATTGGCAAACATATCCTTTTTTCGAAAATAAATAAATCTGCTGCAGTCACACAAGGAGTGGGAAAAGACGAAGGCCATCCTGTCCTTCCTCACCTGGTCATGATAATGCGATCACCATTTTCTGCTGTATTAAAAAGCTGCAATAGGTTACCACTCTTAAATAAATCAAGGAATATGTTTTAATGCAAGGAAAAATTAATTAACAGTTACATTCCAAAACACTGCCCAGCTATTCTGCTTCACGGAAGGTTGCACATTTGTGATTAAGCAGATTGAGTTGGAGCAGAAACTTGAAATATTCACTTTGGAAAACGAGCTCAATTTTGACTCGCAACTTGCGGCTGATTGCACCCAAAGGGGACACTTCTTTTAGAACTCAAACTCTGGTTGGTATCTTGTACCATTTGTCACTTAATTAGCTTGGATTAACGGGAGAACTAGACAAAGGCCAGGATTTTCCCGTCGGCGAGTGGGGGGACGGGGCTCGCTCGCCGACACGTAAAATGACGCGCGGTGACGTCGGACATTCACGCCCCATTTAAATTTTCAGGTGGCAGAGGCTCAGCAAAATCAGCTGTGTACCTGCCAACCTGTTGGTGGCCAATTGAGGCCATTGATAGAGTCATTTAAGTAATTAATGGACCTGTCCGTCCAACCTTAAGATTGGACATGAGGGGACATGTCAGGGATTTTTTTCTATTTTTAATATTTTTTACAGTAGAGCTGATCTCCCTGAGGCAGCACTTGGCCTCGGGGAGATGAGTGTGCTCTTTTGTGCGCACGCGCAAAGGAGCGTACTCTCGGGTTTAGGGAATCCCCTCCCCCGCCCGCACAAGGAGCTCATAGCGCTTCTGTGTGGACGTCATGCTAGGCAGGCCTTAACTGGCCCGCCCACATAAAATGACGGCGGGCCCCCAATTGGGGGCGCCGATTGGAGGCTCACCTCCACGCGCCTGCTCTTCAACTTCCCACCTGACGGGGTGGGGGAAGTCCTGCGCATAGAAATAGGAGTAGGCCATTCAGCCCTGGAGTCTGTTCTGCCATTGAATCCAATCATGATTGTTCTGTGCCTCAACTTCTTTTATGCAGTTACCCCTTGACACAGCACTACTTCCTCAACTTGTTAGTGTTCTCCTGAACCAGCAGGGTTGATTTTCTGGAACCTTATCCTTTTTTATCCCTGGTGGCTTTTGGATGTAGCCAGTAGTTCAGTCATGGATTCACACCCCAAGATAGGACTTGACCATGTAGTTTAGGCCAATGCTGTCGTGCAGAACTATGGGAATGATTTATTGTTGGAGATGCCATCTTGCAGATGAGATATCAACCTGCTGAGGTATGGCATTACTTGAAGAAGAGCAGGGGCTTTCTTACAGTTCTGACTATCTTTTATCTCTCAAAGAACACCACCAAAAGCAAATTATTTGGAGATTTATCTTATTGCTCTTTATGGGACCTTGCTGCCTGCAAATTGTGTACCAAATTTGCGAACAAATCAGCAGTGATTACACTTCAAAGATAAATCTTTGAATGAAAAGATCTTTTGGGCATCTCTGAGTATTAAAGACACTGTATAAATGCAAGCCATGTTTTCTCACTTACTATTCAGTACAGTTAAAAAAAAACTACCTTAACCAACTGAGCTACTGAGAACTCAAATTTTAAATGATTAATGTTGATGTGTTCAGGACTTTTTGAATTATCTCTATGAAATATCTTTTGTTAAAATTCCACCCTAGTACCCCTCGCTTTGCAGGTGCTACTGTATGGATTTAATCATTTCCTTCCCTGATAGGCATTACCTCACCAATCCCATCATGATGGCCTCTTCACTTGTTCAGTAAAATGTCTTGCAAGTTACTTCAGCTGAAGTGATGCCGCTGTTTAGACAGATCTGCCATCATGTAAAAAGGGATTCAAAAGGAAGCATGTCAGTAGTTGCAATGTACCATGAACTAGTTCTGCATTTTGCTGGAGAGAAAGTCAATCAAGATGTTAAATGCCTTCACTCCATGGGTGTTGCTGATGATTTCACTGCCCAGTGATTATTAATCCCTGTGATGAATTCTAAACTCAGTGATAGAGAATTGCTCTGCTAATTTTGAAATGGTTTTAATGACTAACCAACAATCATGACTTGTATGAATACACCCATTTCCCATCTCTTTTTGTATGTCAGGTAACTGAATAGACCCTATGGCAGTGCAATAGTCCACATCTATGCCTTTTTCCTAAAAGCGACTCTGTTAGGGAAACTTGGTAAGTCCCTAAGTGCTTTTTGAGTGTAACTCACTAACCAGCATTGGGATGCTCACGATAATGGCCCATAAGAGAAAAATTAGAGATTTTTAAAAAAGAGCTGAAAAAATAACGTTTAATGGATTATCAGGTAGATTTAAAATATGAATTGTGACACTGCATTCTGTGAAGATATATGTTCGAGTTGAAGAGGCTTCTGCTAGCCATCAGTGCGATTAGGTCTTGCAGCCAAAGATTCACTTATGGCAATGACAGATTGCTTTTTGGAATGCATTATGTGTGACTGCAATTGCAAAGGGTTACGGTTGAGATTCAATCATTAGCAACTGGGACCGTTCCTCACCATTTCCTCTGTAAACTGCAGAGACCTCAAATGATTTTTTCAGGAACACATTTTGTTTAGTAACTAATAAAAGCCTGTAACTGTTGTGAATCCCCAGGAGCAGATTTTATCTTGCTGTGGGTTTTCATATCTTTCAAGCAAACCAAATGGATTAGTGGCAAACAACCAAGTGAAATAAGCCCTCTCTAATTGTTAGTTTGAGGCCTTGTGGCGCAGTGGGTAGCATTCGTGCCTCGAGGCCAGAAGCCCTGAAGCCAGAAGTGGGTTCAAGTCCCACTCTTGGACTTGATGGCTAAGAAAAGTGTGTTCATACCATGGCCAAACAGGTTGAATGTCTACCTGTAAATCCATCCAACATACACCAATGGCAGGCAATAAGAACAGGAGAGATTCCTGGTCAGCCATGTGAGGGGGAAAAAAATGGAGCCTCTACAGTCATTACTCACAGTTCTGGACAACAACGTGGATGTTAGCATAGCAACTTGGACTCCTTTGGGAGCTGGTTGGCTTACTTGGCTGGATGGCCAGATTGGTGCCAAGAGCACAGAGTACAATCCCTGCTCTGGCTGGGGTGGATTCGGGAGTGTCTCCTTACCCTAGCCATGGTGGAGATTGTGGTGCTGTGTGTCGCACCTGCCTTTGTGTAAAGAACTGAAGAAGAATGATGTTTACTTTGTCAAAAGTAACTTGCAGAGATACTTAAATAAAAAATTAAATTCCTGCCTTTGACTTAGCTAAAAAATTATGGAGCAATCCCAACATTAGCAATGCTGATTCAGATTGGAAAAAGGATGCGCTTAATTCTAATTGTTTGATTTGCCCCTCAATTGACTTGAGTGAGGGACTAGAGATAGCTTATAAATATTTAGATATTAATTGCCTCGTCTTTTTCAGATGGTAATTATCTTGCGTTACTTGTTGTGTGATAAGATATGGATTTGTGCACACTTTTGTGTCAGGCCATTGGGAACAGATGCCTAATAAAGATGGGAAGTAAACTTGGAGAATGACAATAGGGTGGTAAGGAAGAACAAACAAACACAGATTGCACTCATCCAGCACCAATCGATGGTCAATCAGATAGTGACTGTGATGGATGCCTAGCCCAGGGTCATTCATGCATACACCCTGGGTACCTTCACCAAAGAGAGAGGATAAGAAGCAAATATAGAGCTGGGTCAAACATGATATTTACTATAGTTGCATTTCAAAAATACATGTCTGTTGACTATGAAAAAGGGTTGTTCATTTCCTTTTAGTTGCACTTGGTTTCTCAGCATCCATCTTATTTTCACCAAACTTTTGGTGCTTCTAAGCAAACCCAATGAGAGTCAACTCTGTCTGACCTCTCCAAACATTTCGTAAAGTGGGTGTTTTTATTTGAGAGGAGATGGGTTCACCATGAGTTTCGCACTTGCTTCCTTTGAAAGTTTAATGCGAAATCACACACAGTAAACAAAGAATGTCACAGACCTGAAGAGGTTGGACTGTTGCTTCCCTGTTTCTGTCAGTGTTGTATTTACCACCATCTGTTCACTGTGAGGATTGTGTTTCATGCTATTACCACAGACGGGAGGTGTGTGCTGAAACAGAAGGCTGGCTTTTTAGTAATGGCCTTTGGTAATGTCAAAGTCTGTAAACTTACACGGCGCAAAACATATTTGGAGAAAGCAAGTTCCACACCATTGAACTAAACTGCATTGCTTGATTGAGTAATTGAATGCAGTCGCTGTATCACTGTAATGTGTTATTTATTTCAGTGAGAGAGAGAGAGAGTTGTTCTGTGTCTGCCATCAATGCAGCTACAATAACAATGGACAACACAAATCCCTTAGAAATTTCCCAGTAAGCAACATCAAATTGTTTTCAATATAGCAGCATTAATAACCTCAGCCATTATCCTTAAGTTTAGATCATCGCCCAGGACCAGTTACCAGTCAAAGGAAAAACACAATGACATAGATCTTCACTTAGCAGGTTGGTGTAAAATCGGCAAGTCATCAACATTTTTTAATCCTTTCATAGGATGTGGGTGTCGCTGGCAATGCCAACATTTATTGCCCAAACCTAATTTCCCTTGAGAAGGTGGTGGTGAGCTGCCTTCTTGAACAACTGCAGTTCACGCGGTGTAAATGCTATTAGGAAGGGTGTTGCAGGATTTTGACCCAGTGACAGTGAGGGAATAGTGATATATTTCCAAGTCAGGATGGTGAGTGGCTTGGAGGGGAACTTCCTGGTGCTGGTGTTTCCATGCATCTGCTGCCCTTGACCTTCCAGGTGGTAAAGGTCATGGGTTTGGAAGGTGCTGTCAAAGGAGCCTTGGTGAGTTGCTGCTGTGCATCTTGTAGATGGTACACACTGCTGCCACCATGCATTGGTGGTGGAGGGAGTGAATGTTACTTGATATCACATGGAATGAATTCAATTAGCTGAAGACTGGCATCTGTAATGTTGGGGATATCATGAGGAGGCTGAGGCGAATCATCCACTCAACACTTCTGGCTGAAGATAGTTGTCTTTTGCGTTGTCTTTCACAATGATGTGATGGGCTCCCCTATCATTGAGGATGGGGATATTTGTGGAATCTCCTGCACCTGTTAGCTGTTTAATTGTCCACCACCATTCATGACTGGATGTAGCAGGACTGCAAAGCTTAGATCTGATCCTTTAGTTGTAGGATTGCTTAACTCTGTGTGTTGCAGGCTGCTTCTGCTGTATGACACACAAGTACCCCTGTGTTGCAGCTTCACGAGGTTGACATTTCAATTCTAGAATACCTGGTGCTGCTCCTGGCATGCCCTTCTGCACACTTCATTAAATAAGTGTTGATCCCTGGCTTGGTGATAATGGTAGAATAGGGGATATGCCGGGCAATAAGGTTACAAATTGTGATTGAATACAATTTTGCTGCTGATGGCCTACAGCGCCTCATGGGTGCCCAGTTTTGAATTGCTAGATCTGTTCAAAATCTATCCTATTTAGTACGGCGGTAGTGCCACACGATACAATGGAGGGAATCCTCAATATGAAGGCAGAACTTTGTCTATGGACTATGCGGTGGTCACACCTAAAAAGTGTCATGGACAGATGCATCTGTGGCAGGTCGATTAGTGAGGACAAAGTCAACTAGGGCTTTCCCTCTTGTTGGCTCCCTCACTACCTGCCACAGATCCAGTCTAGCAGCTATGTCCTTTAGGTCAGTAGTGGTGTTACCGAGCCATTCTTGATGACGGACACTGAAGTCCCCCACCCAGAGTACATTCTGTGCCCTTTCCACCCTCAGTGCTTCTTCCGATTAGTGTTGAACATAGTGTGGCAGTGAATCATCAGCAGAGGGGACCTAGTAGGTGGTAATCAGCAGGTTTCCTTGCCCACATACGACTTGGTGGCATGACACTTCATTGAGTTTGGAGTCAATATTGAGGAGTCCCAGGGCAACGCTCTCCCAACTGTATAACACGGTGCCATTACCTCTGGTGGATCTGTCTTGCTGGTGGAACAGGTCATACCCAAGGATGGTGATGTCCGAGTTTTTGTCTGTAAGGTATGATTTGGTGAGTATGACTATGTCAGGTTGTTGCTTGACTAGTTTGTGGGGCAGCTCGCCCAATATTGGCACAAGCCTCTTATGTTATTAAGGAGAATTTTGCAGGGTTGATAGGGCTGGGTATGCCATTTTCCAGTGCCTAGGTTGATGCCGGGTGGTCTGTCTGGTTTCATTGCTTATTGACTTCTGTCAATGTTTGATACATGTGAGTGGCTTGCTCAGCCATTTAAGAGTCAGCCACATTACTGTGGGTCTGGAGTCTCATGTAGGCAAGAACGGCAGATTCCCTTCCCTAAAGGGCATTAGTGAACCAGATGGGTTTTAACAACAATTGAGAATATTTCCATGGGCGCTATAACTGAGACTAGTTTTTAATTCCAGATTTATTAAATGAATTCAAATTCCACCAGCTGCCATGGTGGGATTTGAACCCATGTCCCCAGAACATTAGCCTGGGCCTCTGGATTTCTTGTCTAGTGGCATTACCGCTACACCCCACTTCCCTATAGCTTGTTAACATTTTACTTCCATTGAAGTCAATCGGAAGGGATACAACATGGGCTGCCAATTCACAATCACTTGTTTTACATTATCAGGCAAAGTCGAGATCTAAGCGAAAGAGCTTCAAAAGCACTCCTAGTCTGAATCAGCCATCCCTTTCTTAAATTAAAGATTGAAAGTTGTACTAATTGCCAGGGAATCGTTTTAAACCCATAATATGATCTGGGATGCAGATGACAGTTAAATTGGCTTAACTCACATGATGACAGTTTGATGTTACCTCAACCCTTTCATTCTGCTACAACCTTTCAGCTAAAAGCCAAAAGAAAAATTTTAAAAGTGGGAAAAGATAAAAATGAAAAGAGTACAGACACCAAGTTGGGACAATATTGTGAGGAAAGCAGCAATAGTTGTTCAGATTCAGTCTACCAGTTCTGCTAATTTAGGGAAAGAACAAATAATCCTGTTTCATGCAAGAGGAAGAATTACTTTGAGATTCAGATTTTTCAGTGGTTAGTAGTAATGTTACTGTGAGTCAGAATGTTGTCGGTTTAAGCTCCGCTCTAGGGACTTGAGACCACAATTTAGACTGACACTTCAGTCCAGTGCGGAAGAAGTGCTGCACTCTCTGAGGCACCGTTTTCCATTAATGCTGATTCACTTTTGCCTATTTGGATAGATTGTAAAGCGAGCTGCTGATTCACTACCACTGTTTTCGAGCTCCATCCCATTAAGTTCAGGCTTCATCTGCCCCTCATAAAAGATCCCATGGCATTATTCCAAGGAGGACAGGAGAGATCTGGTTTCCTGGCCAACAGTTAACCGGCGACACTTTAAAAAGAGATTATCTGGTCATTATCACGTATACAAATTGACTCCACCTTGCCACCATTACAGCAGTGATGACAATCTCTAAGTATTTCCTTGACTGTAGAGCACTTTAAGACACCTTGGGGATGTGAAAGGTGCTATATAAATGCAAGTACTTTTGGCTAATTCTATCATTCTGTACTGGATCCCTATCCTTCCAACATGCTACTTGACCACTGCTGAAGCAATTGTGATTGAAATGATGGACTCTTTTTGAATAGGAGCTAGATAAATATTTGGTTGGAAGAAGAATCAGTAGCTGCTGAGATGACAATAGTTTGAAACAGTCAACAACCGTACATGGTACAACAGTTTGGCTACTTTCCAAAGAATTTTTTTTTAATATGTGGAGAACAAGAGACTAGCAGAAAGAGTAAAGATTAAAATGTATTCTGATCACCTTCACTACAAGGTTGGGGGACTGGAGGTTGTTGTGATGGTCGAGAATTAATTCTGCAGTATTCTTAACTGGAGACAATTAATTATCCTTTTAAAGGATAAATTGCACATGATTCATGGAATGAACAGACTTGATAGAGCGACTGACCTTTTCTTGTTCCAACTTGGTGAAAATACATCATCTGTGAAATGCAGATTGGCAAGGTTGCTTGAAGATATTCTGTGAGATGTGACACTGCCAAGACATCTTTAGCCTTTGAATACTTAATAAATCCTTTGTATTAGGAGAGCAGGACTCACGAGCACTTCCCAACCTGTGACTTATTGTTCAATTGCACCTCAGTCGGTAGCAGCAAGTTCTTTGAGACGGCATCAACAGAATTCCAATGGCACACAGCAGAGAACTCCTCAGGAGACCTCTGATACTGTGATGTTGCAACCAATTCCAACAGGCAGACAGCTGGGGGGCTTCTGTAAATGGTTTGCCACTTGCTAACGTGCTCTGAAAGAGATGGAATAAACGTGAAAAGTAAAGAAAAACTGAATCCCTTAAAGGTGAAGCACCATCCTACTGTGGAGATTAGAGATGGGCCACTACTGGGATTAATCTAAATTTTCAGCAGCAAAATGGTGGCACAGGACTGTGAGCCTGCCACACACTTTACTATCGCACAGCTTTAAAACTCTTCTATGTCTCTCTTTACATTTTGAGAAGGGTGACATATCTGAAACAATCTTGTCGCAATAATCGCCTGATCTTTCTTTTAAAGTCTTCTCTAGTCTCTTGCCCGGCCCCATTCAAGGTTGATTGGGTAGCAAGATATTGATTCTTCTCTGTGTTTGCATGAACTGACTGTCCCCACATAATGAAGCACCTTTTCAGTCCTGACAGCTGATTCTGCACACCTACGAGCTTGGCCATTGTGGAAGGAAATAGATGCATAATAGCTTGGCATGTTCAGTTGGCTGGCAGTGAAGGTAAGTGTTCCAATGGCAGATGGTGAGATCTCCAAAATAAATTGGTTTATTTTGTCACTGGCAGTATGGAAGCCGTATTATTTATATATAAGACTGCGGTTAACCGTGCAAACAAAATCTGGCTGTCTGCAGTCAGAGGCACTTCATCAATGGAAAAGTGTCTGAAAATGAACAAAGTGTGCTGCGATCTTTGTAGAGAAGCCTTCTGGTAAAAAAAAATGATCATTCGAAGAGGGTGGGTCAATACCATCACTCCTGACCAAATATTAAATCCATCTGAAGAATTCCAATTGACATCCCTCATCTATGAGGCTTTATTGCTTTTTGGAGCATTGTTGGAACAAGTATAAATGAGAGCCTTGAGCTGGGCCTCAGGGGAGTTTTGGAGGCTGATGACATGATGGGCTGAGTCAACAGAGACAGGAGAACAGTCTTGCACTCGAGACTGCTAAAAGAATAAAGGAACGATGTAAGTACAGCTATAATTCAATTCCCTCATACAGACAGGAACAACAACTCCTCCCAAGTTATTCCGCGGGTTATATCACAGAGCTCATTGTCAATGAAAAGTGCTCAAAACAGAAATAGACTTTTGGGGGAAGAGGTAGGAAAGGGTTGGTGCAACAAATCAACATTCATTCTCATTTTTAACAGGAGGCTGCTAATGAAACCCATTTAAAGGCACAATGTCTTCATGACAGGATACCAAGGAACCTTTTCTCTTTTTTTGCTGGTGTTCTTTTCAAAATACCCCTTTATGAAGAAACCTTAATCACACTGAGCAACCATGGAAGCAAATTCTCTTTCAAATGGATGTCAATTTTGTCACTCATGCTGGAGTTGTAGTGGTTTAAAATTTGGAACACTGCGCTAGGCCATGATTGATGTTGCAGTGCTGTTAATTTTGTGTCTGTGGTGATATCATGTGGTCACTGCAGCACATTTGACCTGTCACAGATGCTCCATCCGTAGGAGTTTGAAACTCCATGAATCTCTCTCTATTTTTGTCTCTACATCATTAGCATTGTTAGTGATGAGCAGGGCTGGTGGCACCAAAACCTTTCAAGCTCTGGGTTGAATTTTTGAGGAATTTTTCATTCAATATTGAATTTCCTAGAGAAATTATGCTGCCAACACTCATGATTGAATGGAATCAATGAAGTGAGTGTGTTATGGCCATTCAGCAGCCAGCCATTATAGTCCTGTCCTCATGTTCAACAGCCTGTTTTAGGCTGCACAACATTGCTCAGGGTCCCATGTATTATTGTGCATTCACATTAACTGTTAAGCCTCATGAATTCTTCCCAGTCACCACTATTCATAGATTCAGAGAGGTCTATAGCACAGAAAAAGGCCCTTCGGCCCATCGAGTCTGCGCCGGTCAAACAAGTACCTTCTAATCCCATTTTCCAGCATCAGGCCCATAACCTTGTATGAAATAGCATCGCAAGTGCACATCCAAATACTTCTTAAATATTATGAGGGTATCTGCCTCTACCGCCCTTTCAGACAGTGAGTTCCAGATTCCCACCATCCTCTGGGTGAAAAAAATCTTCCTTACATCCCCTCTAAACCTCCTGCCCCTTATCCTAAATTTATTCCCCCTGGTCATTAGTTCTTCTGCCAAGGGGAAAAGTTCCTTCCTGTCTACCCTACCTATGCCCCTCATAATTTTGTACACCCCAATCAGGTCCCCCCTCAATCTCCTCTGCTCCAGGGAAGATAACCGCAGTCTATCCAATCTCTCCTCATAACTAAAACTCTCCAGCCCAGGCAACATCCTGGTAAATCTCCTCTGCACTCTCTCTAGTGCAATCACATTCTTCCTATAATGCGGATTCCAGAACTGCACACACCACTCCAGCTGTGGCCTAACCAGCGTTTTATACAGTTCCAGCATAACCTCCCTGCTCTTATATTTTATTCCTCGGCTAATAAAGGCAAGTGTCCCATATGCCTTCTTAACCGCCTTATCTACCTGTCCCTCTACCTTAAGGGATTGTTGGACATGCACACCAAGATCCCTCTGATCCTCGGTACTTCCCAGGGTCCTACCGTTCACCATGTATTCCCATGCCTTGTTTGTCCTGCCCAAGTACATCACCTCACAACTTGTCTGGAATAAATTCAATTTGCCACTGATCAGCTCATCTAACCAGCCTGCCTATATCCTACTGTAATCTAAGGCTAACCTCCTCACTATTTACCACCCCATCAATTTTCATGTCATCCACGAACTTACTGATCAACCCTCCTACGTTCAAGTTTAAATCGTTTATATATACTACAAACAGCAAGGGACCCAATACCGATCTCTATGGAACCCCACTGGACACAGTTACTCCTGGTTTTGTTCCACCCAAGTTTTTTCGAATCCTGCCTCTTCCCTGGGAAGTTAAGTTGTGTTGCACACATGTGGGCGTGACTTTGTGAGAAATCCTGTAAGCGGTGTTCAGCAGAGTTCAATTCTTTTCCCTTCTTTTCCAGCACCACACCCACACCAATGTCTACCACCTCCATCCCATTGCATCCTAAATGGCAGCATCAGGGAGCAGAAGGGATATGTTGATTGGAGGGGTTTGGGGTGAGGGTGGTGGGGAACTGTGGCAGCATGAGCTAGGAAAGGGTGGCGCAATATGCCAACCTTAATTTGTGGGAAAGAGTTGGTCAAGAAGAGTGCCAGTATAATCTGTTGGAAGATGGAGAAGAATAGCTGTATGAACAAGGCTGGGGTAGGCAGAAAATTGACAATTGAAGGGAAGTGGGGAAGGTCAATGAATATTAATCTGAACTGAGGAAAGCAAATGGAAAAATAATGCTGACATTTTGTACTATGTTTGTACAATTGGGGCTCTAGCGGGCACAGAAATCCATCGACATGTACCAGGCTTTGGACCAATGTACCCAGAAAACTGTTCCTTTAGAATTTCAATTTGCCTGCTAGAGTGCAGCACTCTCTTTCTGAACAGGGAAGCACTTTACTTCCCCATGTACAACAAGCTTCAGTTCAGATTAGCAGACAATTAATAAATGTGCAGAGATACTGGACTTCAACCAGCCAAAACCGCGTAGCTTGCCACTAGATAGTCCAGCAGCTTGTCCAGCTCAGACTACCCTGCATGTTAGGATATTGGATTCCAGGTTTATTTGGAGGCGTGTGGAAAGGATCCAAGTTTCAATGAACAACAGGGGCTAGTAAATTGTTAATAGTGCCTTGAGATTTGCTTGGTACAGGTAGCATAATACAGAACCAATGCTGCTACTGGGGGTTGATTTGATTCCAATTTTCATCACCAGAAAAAATTTCCTGGAGCCACTTCAAATTAACAAAGAGATCCAACTTATCTTCACCACATCCCAAGGGAGAGAGTCACCAGATGATTGTCAGACAACTGGCAAGTTTGTGGCTTGTGAGTCCTCACTAGTTACACAGGCAGTTACCAGGAGTGCCCACAAGTGGTGAGCAGCACAATTCACCATAAAATATGTCAATATATTACCGCTATCCTCCCGACTACAACACTTGCATGCATCAAATTCTGTGGGATGGTCAGTCAGTTCGAGGTGTGATGCTTCAGTCTCTCTGGAAACCCAATTGTGATAATAACCCAGCCCTGGAGATGTGAGCATGTGTTCTCGTATCTGTTCTCCGTCTGGCACCATGCAGGAGCTGCCCTTCCACACACGAGATCTTCGTCTGCCATCAGCATCGTGGATAGACCTACCTAGGACAGCTTGTGTCATGACAGCCATTTTGATTTTCTAGGCATCAGTACCTAATCATGGATGTCAGATTGAAAGAGCAACTGTTGACTGTAACTAAAACTTGTGTTCCATTCCTTTTCCTGATCAGTTGCAAACTGGAGTTAATAACATGATAGTGATCACTTGACATTGACTTATCTACTCAGACTTCTGAGGGATAAGGACTAATATTGGTTTATTTACCTCTCTGCTGTGGTAATATGCCTTTAAGGGGTAGCAGCATGTCATTACTTTAAGGGAAGTGGGTCATATGCTTCAGCCTCAGTTTCAGCCTGGAGCAAAACACAGACATACAGCTCTGCAACTGTATTGTCCTCAAGCTTTCTGTCCAAATATATCTGTACACATGTGCCTAGAATTAATAAATGAACCAACAACATATTTACCCAATCCCTTATGAGTGATTGGCACTTTTATACCATTATAACACACACCTCACAAGAGCTCCCAGCCTCCTGCATTACTTATGCTTGGGACATCAAATTGGCACGGCTGTTCAGTTCTGGAGGAGCCTTCAGCAGGGGAACACAGCAGCTAATCTATTGCTCTCCCTAAGTTGGCACCGATGTGCACCCATTTTTCTTTGATTCCTAGCACTGGACAACTGAGAGAAATGTTATCTCTTCGTGACCCCAACCATTCCTGTGACTGAGATTAACAAACTCTGCAAAATCTGGGCCCTTCTTAGGCTATATGACTTAGTACAATTGTAGGTGGTGAATTTACCCTGCAAAAGTAATTAAGGAAGTGAATGTCTTTTGTACCATTGCCCCTAACCTTTATCTTTTGTCCAGTGGTCCAAGAAAGCACAGAGCCTGATAATTTGAAGGGCCTCATAATAGGAGAAGCTATTTAACAACACTAGAGCACCCTCAGCTCTTCGTTCAAGCAAAACAGATAACTTTAATTGAGAACTTTGTTGAGGGAAAATTGATTCTGGCAGGAGTTTGGTGCAATGCTCAGTTTGGGAACACTTCTGTTCAGCTGATCTATTTAGAAATGTGTTTGTTTTTGAATTTATCTCTAAAAAGGGAAACGAGGTCACAGTATAACAGAGCTATTGTAAATTGGCCTATTTAACATTCATCTGTTGACATCTATGAAAAGGTTCATGCTGCAGTAGTAAATCTGATGCCAAATGTGGGGACATTGCAGTTTTAAAATGGTTTTAAAATGGACACTGACAGTGAGATGTCCTCTTCAACAGTAGCAATAATGATAACACCTCTTCCTGGATGGGTGATAGTGAAAAGCTGCTCTCGATAAAGGGACAACCGACAGTAAGATGCAGTCTTCTAAGAGTACTATGGTTGCAAGTCTCCCTCTTTAGAAACTGTATGTCTCACAGGAATTCCAGTTTAAAAGTTTTTAGTTCCTTTATTTTGTTAAATACACAAGTTTTTTATTTAGTTGTCTGATCTGGATTTTTTAAAAACAAATTCAGAATCACATTTTTCTTTCAACTGTACAAACAATCATGGCAGTAAATATAAAATGGAGAAGGTATAAGTGGAGCAGAATTTCCTGGAATTGTCATGTTATGATGCCCGCAATCACTGTGAATTATTAACCATTTTGTCAGCTGTACTTTCCAATTTGCGGCTGACTGATGTCTTTATAACACATGTTTAAGTATCTTGCATAATGCCGTCCCCACTAGAGGTGAACTTTCATTAGTCAACCTGACATCTGTTTTCTGTGAATTGGCAAATATGGTCTGTAGAAATTGATCAGATTATTGCCAAGCAATTGGGGAATATATAGCAATGTGACTAAGACATGATCACTGTGAACATCTGCTGAAAGTTGGAATTCATTCAGAAATATTTTGAGTATTTACTTAGTCAGTGAGTAGAGAATGGAAAGATGACACACTGTGATCCATGTGTCATTGTGTGCATTGTGAGCTTTCAGCAGTTAATAAAATGTGGTTATATTGTGCTTCGTTGATAACTGAGACAGAATCATACTTTAATTGTGCATGCATTTTTAGCTTGTCTTGAACCATTTTATTTAGGTGGGATCAGCAGGTAGCAATTACTCTCCCCCAAGTCAGTAGACTGTATGTTCCTCTTGGATTTAGCATATTATCTAAGCTGAAACTTTCAAGCAACACTAAGGGAGTGCTGCATTATCAGAGTAGCCTTCTTTCAGAGAAGACCCTAAGTCAAGGACCCTGGTGGATCTGTTAGCAAAATATCCTGTTGCACTATTCGAAGAACAAGGTGTTCTCCCAGTGTCCTAGCCAACATTCTTCCCTCTCAACAAAAGGTCAGATTAATAGTCGATGGCTGTTGTTGGGGCCTTACATGCACAGATTTATGCATTAGCCTAGGTGACAATAGTGCCTGTATTTCCAAAGTTGTGAAGCACGTGAGGGCTATTTTACTGAGGTTGTAAGAAAATGCCACCCAGGGCATTTCTTACATTGATTGTACTGCCCTGGAGTGGCATAAGGGAAGGGAAAACAGAAAGACTAGAACAGTTGGCAATGAATCATCCCACAAGAGACTTCTGGTAGCAGATCAAGAGCAACTTTGGCAGAGCTTTGAAACAAAGAGCAGGGAAAGGAAAAAATGGAAGAGACAAAGACAGTGAAGTAATACTTAATATTGTCCACTTATATAATATTTTCCAAGACATAGCAACTGGAATATGACTCCAAATTCTGATTTGAAATAGACAGAAGTGAGAAGAAAATGAACTGGGGATGGCTTGATTACTTAAAATGATATTCATCTGATAGATTTCCAGTACCGCAGGCATTATTGCAACTTTACAAATGCTGATTAACAGCAATTATGAGGCAGGTTCATGGGCTATTTACACCAACTGCACCATTATTATGGGTATACCATCTGTAAGATGGAGTATATAGCAAATCTTTTTGTTTCAAGTTATGATTTGTCCTTGTGAACAGCACTAGATCTTAGCATCTCATATATACAACAAAATATGTTTCTGTTTCAGTTATCAATGAAACACAGTATAACCATATTGACTGCTGAAAACTCACAATGCACACAATGACACATGGATCATACTGTGTCATATTTCCATTCTCTACTCACTTTCTAAGTAAATACTCAAAATATTTCTGAATGAATTCCAACTTTCAGCAGATTTTCACCTTGATCATGTCTTAGTCACATTGCAATATTTCACCCAATTGCTTGGCAATAACGTGATCAATTTCTACAGACCATATTTGCCAATTCACAGAAAACAGATGTCAGGTTGACTGATGAAAGTTCACCTCCAGTAGGGAGGCATGACTCATCCTTCCAAATGAACATACTTGTCAAACATTATGCTTCCTTTGAGCACAACTTGATTGCAAGAAAAATGATGCACGACCATTTTGATTGTTCAGCCTCCATGGTGATCAAGACAAGAATCATGCATCAGTGTTTTTGCAGATATCAGGTTTGGCATTAGTGAAAATTGCCAGATTAAAATTTCCCTTTTCTTGTGCCACAGTAATTGTCACCACATTCATCAGACTACACCTCAACTCAGTGAAACTTTTGAACTCGTTCATAAATGTGATGTAAAATTTTTTAAAAAGTAGGAAAATTGAATTCAACTGAGATCAATGTGACTCAGATTGGATTGAATCCCTATTGCAAACAAACTTACGCTTTGACACAACACTGGGACTCAGAGCTTTTGTAAGCAGATTGAAAAGAACCGACAGCATGATACCAAGGCAAAGAACAACACTACAAAATTGATTGATCTTGTTTCTTGAAGGCCATTGCAAGGACTGAAGTAACTTCAAAACAATATCTAGTAGGGGTGCAGGCATTTTAAAATATATCAAGGGAATTATGTGAGGGGTTGAGTCTGTACAGCACCAAGGACAGCAACCAGCTTTCCAAACCAAAAACAGTTCCTGAAGGTAAATATGGGAGGGACACAGCCTACAGTGTGTGCAACAGGGACAAGAGAGGAAGAGGAGGAGGCCATTTAGCCCCTTGAGGCTGTTATGTCAGTCAGTGAAGTCACGGCTGATCTATGACTTAACACCATATACCCACCTTTGCCCCATATCTATTAATACCCTTTGGCTAACAAAAATCTATTCATCTCAGATTTAAAATTAACAATTGATCATGCATCAACTGTCATTTGTGGAATAGAGTTACAAACATCCACCACGCTTAGTATGTAGAAGTGTTTCCCAATTTCACTCCTCTAATTTTTAGAGTATGCCCCAAGCCTTAGATTACCCAACCAGCAGAAATGGTTCCTACCTATCCTATCTGTTCCCTTTAATATATTGAAAATTGTGATCAAATTACTCCATCGCCTCCTAAATTCCAAGTAATACAAGCTATGTTTGTGTAATCTCGCCTTGTAATTTAACCCTTGGAGTCCAGGGATCAATCTGGTAAATCTACGCTGCACTCCCTGCAAAGCCAATATATTTTTCCAAAGGCAAGGTGCCTAGAACTGCTCACATTACTCCAGATGTAACTCTTTTGAGTACAAACCCGTTTCCAGCTGTTTCAGATGAAGTTACATTGTTTCATAGTTTGCCATTGTGAGATTTGAACTCTTGATCTTGGGGTTGCAAGCCCAGTACCATAACCACTTGGCTATTTAGGCCAAGCCTTACTCCAGATGTAGTCTAACCAGGGCTCTGTAAAGCTGAAGCATGACTTTATCCTAAGTATTTTAGTCCTCTAGGTATAAAGGCCAGCATTCAATTAGCCTTTTTGATTATTTTCTGTTCCATGACACGTTAATTATCTATGTATCTGGAACCCCAGGGGCTGAATCTTCTGGCTGGTGTGCGGGTGGTGGAGCCCACACGTCAGCACTTAAAATGTTGCACACTGACCTCGCGCAAGCGTCCCGACGTCAGCGTACGGCATTGCAATGTTTCGGTCGGCAGGCACGCTATACAATGCGACGTGCACCCGTCATTAATTAAAGGCCTTGTTAAGGCCATTAAGTAACCAATCGACCAGGATTTTGAGGGGCCCGTGCAAACTTCGGGTTGGTGCATAGGCCCAACGGGCAGGCGGGTAAGTGTTTTTTTCACAAACCTCATCCAGTGGTGGGATAAGGTTTGATTTCAGTTTTAAAATACTTTACTAAAGTTTTTGTGTACTTCATTAACATGTCCCATCTCTTGTGACATTTTCACATGAGGGGACATGTTAATGATTTTTTTGTTTTTCTACTTTTGAACTTTCACCACTTTTCAGCGATCTCCCTGAGGCACCACTTAGCCTCACTCTCGCATTTGGGGAACCCTCCCCCCTGCCCGCAGAGGAAGCACAGTGCTTCCCGTCGGGCAGCCCACTGGGCAGGCCTTAATTGGCCCGCCCACGTGAAATGGCGGTGGGGCCCGTTTTGTCAGCAGTGATCGGCTGCCCGTCCATCAAGGGCAAAATTATTCAAGGAATTATTCAATATGTCCCCAGTTCCTTTTTTCATTGCCAGTATCACTGTACTCTATCTCACCTGGATTCTTCTTTCACACCAACCCCCTCCTGACCCTGCATCTCTCTATAAAGTATGATCAAGAACTAAAGCAAACTGTCCAGATGCTCATATCCTCATCTATTATGTGTCAGTGCCTCCAACTTGCACTCTGGAGAGGTTCAAGGCAGAGACATCGATTGCAGAGGTGCTCACTTGGGAGAGTTTCACTGTTGACAAACCCTGAGGAAGACTCCTCATGGAAGTTGGCTTGCTTTGGTGAATTTTGTTTGGGATCTCAGGGGAGCTTCTTTTTTGAGTTGAGCTACCTTGAGTAAGATTCATCAGGGGCCTGGCCTTCATAAGCAAAGTCCCTTCAGACCCAGATTCCTTTGGGGAGATCTTGTTTGGCCTTTGGCCCTTCTGAAAAGTCGAGTTCCTGTGGGCTTTGTTCTCTCACCAATGAGATCTTAGTGCACAAACTTGTAGCAATGAATAACAATGGATAGTCTCAAAGATAAGACTTAACAAAATGAAATTATTGGATGAGAAACTGTCATTCTAATGTCTGTGCTTTTTTAGCTATGTTTGTTTTTGTTTTTGTAGCAGTGACTTTGTTGTTAGGCTAGCCTTTCAGGAGCTTTCTCCCACCAAATGTCTATTATGCCAGCTTTTCAACAACTATCTGTCTGTTTCCCACAGTTAGCCATACTTAACATATCTCTTATTGCAAAACTGCTGGCTATCTGCCCAAATCACTATCTGCCCATTCAAAGAAAGAGTTGAAAAAACATATTTATGTAGCATCTTTCATGGCCTCCAGACATACCAAAGATCTTAACAACAGGGTTTTTTTTAACTATATTCACCATTGTAACATAGTAAATATGTTGTGTGTGCTATTTTATGACACTATGAAATGTGGCAGCCAATTTGAAGTTTATGACCAGAATGCCAAATACCCTACTTTTCAAAATAGTGCCCTTGGATCTTTTACATCCACCTGAGAGGACAGCCAGTGTCTTAATTTAATGCCTTTGTAGTCCCTCTGACATTGCAGCACTCCCTCAGTACTGCATTGGAGTGTCAGCCCAGACTGTGTGCTCAAATCTATGGCGTTGGACTTAAACTCACAGCCTTTTCACTCAGAGGCAAGAGTGCTACCACTGAGCCATGGCTGATACTGCATCAAATTTGCTTCCATTTATGTCTGTAGTCCACACTTGTCCAGCTCATTTCTCCAGTCTATTGTCAGCTACTCCCTTTGGTCATTTGAGCAGTCTGTAACTCAGCTGCTGCTTGGGTGGCCACCTTGCTAATTATCAGTCTTCTGAAACACACACTTCTCAGGATCATTGCAAGGTTAGAGCACAAGAGGAGGCCATTTGGCCTGTCAAGTCTGTGCCAGTTTTCCGTAAGAGCAACTCAGGCTAGTCTGAGCTCTTTCCCAATAGCCCAGGAATTTTTTTTTCTCATCAGGTGCTTATCTAATTCCATTTTTGAAAGTCCTCTGCCACACTCTCAAGGCAGTGTATTCCAGATCCTAATGAGACTTGTTTTTCCATATGTCACCATTGGTTCTTTTGCCAACCACCTACACCCTGTGGCTCTCGACACTTCTTCCAATGGGAACAGTTTCCCTCTAACTACTCTGTCTATTCCCTCTCATGATTTTGAACACCTCTATCAAGTTTCCTCTCAAACTTCCCTTCTCCAGGGGCAACAGCCCAAGCTTCCCCAACCTATCCATATATCTGAAATCTCTCATCCCTGAAACCAGTCCTATAAATCTTTTCTGCACCCTCTTTAATGCCTTTACATCCTTCCGAAAGTGCAGTGCCCAAGCTTGGACACAATATTCCAGCTGAAGCTGAACCAAAGTTTTATAAAGGTTCACCATGGCTTCTTTACTTTTTTACTCCATGCCTCTATTTATCAAGCTCAGGGTCCCGTATAGCTTTTTAACTATTTTCTCAACCAGCTGGCACTTTCAATGATTTGTACACATATACCCGCAGATCTCTGTGTTCCTGCACCCCCTTTAGAATTGTATCCTTTATTTAATATTGTCTGTCCTCATTCTTCCTACCAGAATTTATCATATCACACTTCTCTGCATTAAGTTTTATCTGCCAAATGTTCAGCCATTCCATCAGCCTGTGTCCTCTTGAAGTCCATCACTAACCTCATTACAATTCAGAAATCTTTTGTGTCATCAGCAAATTTTGAAACTGTACCCTGTACACCTAAGCTTAGGTCATTGATATATCTCCAGGAGGACAGTTGTCCTCATACTGATGCCTGAGGAACTCCTTTCTTCAGATCAAAAAACAACCATTCACTAATACTCTCTGTTTCCTAAACAAAAATAAAAATACTTGGAAAAACTCAGCAGGTCTGGCAGCATCTGCGGAGAGGAAATCAGCTAACATTTCGAGTCCGTATGACTCTTCAACAGAACTAGGTAAACATAGAAAAGAGGTGAAATATAAGCTGGTTTAAGGGGGGTGGCGTGGGGGGGTGGGTGTGGGACAGGTAGAGCTGGATAGAGGGCCAGTGATAGGTGGAGATAGCCAAAAGATGTCATAGACAAAAGGACAAAGAGGTGTTGAAGGTGGTGATATTATCTAAGGAATGTGCTAATTAAGGGTAGAACGCAGGACAAGCAAGGTACAGATAGCCCTAGTAGGGGTGGGATGGGGTGAAGGGAAGGGATCGAAATAGGCTAAAAGTTAGAGACAAAACAATGGATGGAAATACATTTAAAAATAATGAAAATAGGTGGGAAAAGAAAAATCAATATAAAATATTGGAAAAAGGGGGGGGATCGGAAAGTGGGTGGGGATGGAGGAGAGAGTTCGCGGTCTAAAATTGTTGAACTCAATATTCAGTCCAGAAGGCTGTGAAGTGCCTAGTCGGAAGATAAGGTGCTGTTCCTCCAGTTTGCGTTGAGCTTCACTGGAACAATGCAGCAGGCCAAGGACGGACATGTGGGCATGAGAGCAGGGTGGAGTGTTGAAATGGCAAGGGACAGGGAGGTCTAGGTCATGCTTGCAGACAGACCGAAGGTGTTCTGCAAAGTGGTTACCCAGTCTGTGTTTGGACTCTCCCAATGTAGAGGAAACCGCATTGGGAGCAACGAATGCAGTAGACTAAATTGAGGGATGTGCAAGTGCAATGCTGCTTCACTTGAAAGGAGTGTTTGGGCCCTTGGACGGTGAGGAGAGGGGAAGTAAAGGGGCAGGTGTTGCACCTTCTGCGGTTGCATAGGAAGATGCCGTGGGGAGTGGGTTGAGGTGTAGGGGGTGATGGAGGAGTGGACTAGGGTGTCCCAGAGGGAACGATCCCTGTGGAATGCTGCCAGTGGGTGTGAAGGGAAGATGTGTTTGGTGGTGGCATCATGCTGGAGTTGGCGGAAATGGCGGAGGATGATCCTTTGAATGTGGAGGCTGGTGGGGTGATAAGTGAGGACAAGGGGGACCCTATCATGTTTCTGGGAGGGAGGAGAAGGCGTGAGGGTGGATGCGCGGGAGATGGGCCGGACACGATTGAGGGCCCTGTCAGCCACCATGAGTGGAAAACCTCGGTTAAGGAAGACGTGTCAGAGGAACTGTTTTTGAAAGTGGCATCATCAGAACAGATGTGATGGAGGCAAAGGAACTGAGAGAATGGGATGGAGTCCTTACAAGAAGCGGGGTGTGAGGAGCTGTAGTTGAGTTGGCTGTGGGAGTCGGTAGGCTTGTAATGGATATTGGTGGACAGTCTATCACCAGAAATTGAGACAGAGAGGTCAAGGAAGGGAAGTGTCAGAGATGGACCATGTGAAAATGATGGAGGAGTGGAAGTTGGAAGCAAAATTAATAAATTTTTACAGGTCCGGATAAGAGCATGAAGCAGCACCGAAGCATTCATCGATGTACTGGAGAAAGAGAAGTGGGAGGGGGCCGGAGTAGGACTGTAACAAGCAATGTTCCACATACCCCATAAAGAGACAGGCATAACTGGTGCCCATGTGTGTATCCATAGCCACACCTTTTACCTGGAGGAAGTGAGAGGAGTTTAAGGAGAAATTGTTCAGTGTGAGAACAAGTTCAGCCAGACGGAGTATAGTGGTGGATGGGGATTGTGCGGGCCTTTGTTCGAGGAAGAAGCGGAGAGCCATCAGACCATCCCGGTGGGGAATGGAGGTGTAGAGGGATTGAACGTCCATGGTGAAGAGGAGGCGGTTGGGGCCAGGGAACTGAAAATTGTTGATATGATGTTGGGCGTCAGAGGAATCACGGATGTAGGTGGGAAGGGACTGGACAAGGGGAGAGAGAATGGAGTCAAGATAGCAAGAAATGAGTTCCTTAGGGCAGGAACAGGCTGACATGATCAGTCTGCTGGGGCAGTCCTGTTTGTGGATTTTGGGTAAGAGATAGAAGCGGGCCGTCCGAGGTTGGCAGCCTATGAGGTTGGAAGCTGTGGAAGGAAGAATCCAGAGGAGATGAGGTCAGTAACAGTCCTGGAAGCAATGGCTTGATGTTCAGTAGTGGGATCATGGTCCAGGGAGAGGTAGAAGGAAGTGTCTGCGAGTTGACGCTCAGCCTCTGCGAGGTAAAGGTCAGTGCGCCAGACAACAACAGCACCACCCTTGTCAGCAGGTTTGATGATAATGTCAGGGTTGGACCTGAGAGAACAGAGTGCAGCAAATTCAGAGAGAGACAGGTTAGTGTGGGTGAGAGGAGCAGAGAAATTGAGATGACTAATGTCACGCCGATAGTTCTCAATGAAAAGATCAAGAGAAGGTAAGAATCCAGAGGGAGGGGTCCAGGTGGAGGGAGAATATTGGAGGCGAGTAAAAGGATCCATTGAATGGAGAGAGGACTCCTGCCCAAAGAAGCGAGCACGGAGACGAAGGCGGCAGAAGAAGAGTTCAGCATTGTGCCGAGCCCGAAATTCATTGAGATAAGGGCACAAGGCTTTGAAACTAAGTCCTTTGCTGAGCACTGAACGTTCAGCATCGGAGAGGCGAACGTCAGGGCATATGGTGAATACACGGCCGGGGCTGGGATTGGAAGACGGGATGGGGGCAAAGGGACAGGCAATGGTGGAGAGTCCTGGATGGGTGTTGGTGTCGATGAGTTGTTGGAGCTTGCGTTCCTTTGCACCTGAAAGAAAGAGACAAAGTTTCTTGTTGAGGCGTCGGATGAAACGAAGAATAAAATGAAACTGAGTACACGCGCAGCTTAGAAATAGGGTGCGGCGGTGCTGCTGGAGGGAGAGGTCGATTGTGTTCATATGGCGGCACATTGCACTGAGTATGGATCTCAGAATGCGACAAGAACAGCAGTCCAAGGAGCGTTCTATGTCCCTGAGATACCCGTAATCCTGGGTGGGTTCGAAACTCTGTTCTCTGTGACTCAGCCAGCCTAATGTCCATGCTGGTGACTTAACAACTTTAAGTACAACCAGCCTTTTACATACCTCCTCTTTTGTCAATTTATGTCCTATCTAATATCTCAACTACTTCCTCTCTCATCATTAACTTTGGCAGCATCTTCTTCCTTGGTAAAGACAAATGCAAAATACTAATTTAGTATCTCAGTCATACCATCTGCTTCCATGTGTAGATCCCCCTTTTTCCATAATTGACCCCAACCCTCCCCTTCCATTTTACTCTTTATTTGCTTATTGAAGATTTTTGAATTCCATTTTAGGTTAGCTGTCAGTCTCTTCTCATACTCTCTGCCTCTTTGATTTACACATTCTTTCAATTTCCTCTGAGCTTCCTATATTCAGCCTGGTTCTCACTTGCATTATCAGGCTGACACCTGTCTTGTGCCCCCTTTTTCTGCTTCATTTCACTCTCCATTTCTCTTGTCATCCAGGGGGCTCTGACCTTGGTTTCCTACCTTTCCCCCTTGTGGGAATGTACCTTGACTTTGTGAACCATCTTCTCTTTAAAGGCAGCCAGTGATCTGTTACAGTTTTGCCTGCCATTCTTCAATTCCAATTTAGCTGGAAGAGATCCATTCTCACCCACTGAAATTCCAGTTTAACATTGTTAGTTTAGGTTTCTCCTTGCCCTTTTCCATTGCTAACCTAAACCTTAAGATAATATGATTGCTGTTAGCTAAAGGTTTCCCAACTAATGCTTGATCCACTTGACCCACCTCATTCCCCAGAACAAGATCCAGCAAAGCAACCTTCCTCATTGGAAACATACTGATCAAGAAATTTCTCTGGAACAAACTTCAGTAACTCTTCCCCCTGTCTGGCCTTTACACTGTTACTATCCCAGTCTCTATTAGGATAATTGAAGTCCTCTCTCTCACCACTTCATAGGTCTTGCACCTCTCCATAGTTTCCCTGAATTTTTTTTTCTTTATCTTTCCCATCAGCTGGTTGCCTATAAAATACACCCATTAATGTAGTGGTACCATTATGGATTCTTAACTGTAACCGAATAGATTCTGTTCTTAGTCCGTCCAGATCATCCTTTCTTTCCAGTGCTGTAATATTCTCCTTCATTAAAATTGCCACCCCTTCTTCTTTCTTTCCTTCCCTTTCCTTTCTGAACATCTTGTTTCCAGGAATATTTAATACCTGTCCCTGTCCTTTTTTGAGCCAGTTTCTGGTATCACTACAACATTATACTTCTACATTGTTATTTGCCTGTAGCTCACCAACCTTATTTATCACACTTTGTGCTTTTACATACATGTACTATAAACTTAATTTAAGTCTTATTGTATTACCTTTTAATCTGACCCTTCCTTATATTCAGATCTCATCCCTTTTTCTATCTATGTCGTTGATACTAATATAAACCAATGTTCACCCTCCCCCTCTGAGTGCTGTGCAGCTGTTCAATGACATTCACGATCCTGGCCCCAGGGAGACAAAATATCATACTGGATTCACATCTCCAGCCATTGAACGGCCTGCCTGATGCCCTATCTATAGAATCCTCTACATTCTTATTTTCTGCATCATCTTCCTGCCGCCCTGTACAACTGGGCCAGCTGTGGTGCTGTGGACTTGACTCTGCCTGCACTCCCCAGATGATCCATTCACTCTCACCAGTATTCAGAGCTGAATGCCTCCCTGCCTGTGCACTCTTAAACTGCGGGCTGACCAAATCCAGAAACATGCTATTCTTGTAGCTCTCAGCCTCGCAGATGCACTGCAGTGATGCCAGCTGCTGCTCAAACTCTGAAACTGGGAGCTTGAGCTGCTCTGACTGACGACACTTCCTGCACACATGCTTGTCCATGAGGCAAAAAGCATCCTCGCACTCCCACATGGAATAGCATATCCCCCCCACTGAACCAAGATGCTCTGCCATGCCTCTTTATGAGGCTAACTAAACTTAACAGAAATAAACTAAATTACATTTTTTTCATATTAAAAAAACTTCACCAGCTACTCACTAACCTGCACCCTTCCTTTGCTGGCAACAGTTTTTTTTTTTACCTTGCTCCCTGATGCTCGCACACACTTTGCTCTGATGCTCTGATCCCCAAACTCCTTCAGGTCAGTACTTCTTACCTCTGGGCTCTCTGAACAACCAGTTATATACTGCTGTCCTCTCACATAACTCCTTGACTTTTTTTGTAGATTTGTCCTTGCAGTGCTCTTTCTGACTTCAGCCAACTCTCCACCGCTGCACTTACCTGTTGGTCTCCAGCATTATTTTCTTCCAGGCTTGCTCTCTCTGTCTCTCCCCCTCTTCCACTGACTCCTGTCTCCCACTTTTAGCTGTTTGCCTTTGGCACCTTTTTCTCTCAGGCTCACTCTCTCTGACTCCATCACTCCTTTAAACTTTGTTGATCTGTTCTCGGAGTGCTCTCTCAAATTCCTGCTGATCAGCTCCCCGCCACCACTTTTACCTGTTGGCCCCCGACACTGATTTCCCTCAGGCTCTCTCCCTCCTCCAAAACGAACTTTGTCGGTCCATATACTTCATTTTCCATCTGCTGTGCTTTCAGATATAATTATGGAGATGAGGTGTAAGAATCTCACTATTTCTGTTCTTTCCATTCCATATAATAACAACAGCAACTTGTATTTCTGTAGCACCCTTAATGTAGAAAAATTACTCAATCATTCTGCAGTTTTCACTTGATATACCAAAATGAATAGCATCACTTACCTGCATACTGTGGCCTGTGCTGCATATGGATTATTACATATGTAAGCACAATGCTTACACAATGCTAAATAGACCCTTCAAACAAGTGAAGAGCAGCATTCTATGTTCAGAGAACAGCTCCATTGCTTTTAATTATATATGCACAACAGTTAGTTCTGTTGTTTTTGCGTGACCCAAATATTAACAGTTATATCTTGGTATAAATAAATATTACATTTCTTCCATGTCATTGATATTAATTGAATCCCACACTACAGCTTCCTCATTTTCTGTGAATTAAATCCTTGCAGTGCTTTATAATCCTATCAAACTTATTTTTGTCACAGTCAATCAGAAAATTGGAAGGGAGAGAATGTGTGTATATATACATGTATGTGTATATCTAGATATATACATTTTTACATACATGAAATATACATGCATAAACACATGTAGAATACAGGATGTTTATAAAATACTTTTGCAACTTTGACTTTGGATGTGCACATAACAGAAGCAAACTATAAATAATATATGAGAGCATCATTCATAAAATTTTAATCTAACACTGTGCAAATTTCTAGGCTTCAAGGGGAGGTGGTAGCATAGTGGTAATGTCACTGAAATAGTAATCCAGAGGCTCATGCTAATGCTCTGGGGACATTGATACAAATCCCACCAGGGCAGTTGGTGGAACTTAAATTCCATTCATTTATAAAAATCTGAACTTGAAATTTATTCTCAGCATGGTGACCCTGAAACTACCATTGATTGTCGTAAAAACCCATTGGTTCACTAATGCCCTTTCAAGATGGAAATCTGCTGTCCTTACCTGGCCTGGCCTACATGTGACTCCAGACCCACTGCAATGTGCTCTCTGAAATAGCCAAGCAAGCCATTCAGTTCAAGGGCAATTAGGGATGGGCAATAAGTGTTGGCCTTGCCAGTGATGCCCAAATCCCATGAAAAGAATAAAAAAAACAGCCTCATGATATGAACATATGAATTTGAAGGAGGAGTAGGCCATTTGGCCCCTTGAGCCTACTCTGCCATTTAATATGATAATGGCTGATATGATTGTAACCTCCTGCCTACCCCTGATAACCTTTCACCCCCTTGCTTATCAAGAATCTATCAACTTCTTCCTTAAAAAATATTCAAAGACTCTGTTTCCACTGTCTTTTGAGGAAGGGAGTTCCAAAGATTCTTACCCTGTGAGAGAAAAAAACTTCTCCCCATCTCTGCCTTAGATGAGCTATCCCTTGTTTTTAAATAGTGATCCCTAGTTCTAGATTCTCCCACAAGAGGAAACATCCTCTCCACATCCACCCTGTCAAGTCCCTTCAGGATCTTAAAGGTTTCAATAAAGTTGCCTCTTACTCTTCTAAACTCCAATGGATACAAGCCGAACCTGTCCAACCTTTCCTCATAAGACATGGTTCAAACCGATTTTCCAGCTGCCTCCTTTTGCTTCTACTGTCTCCATTTCCCATTTCAGCATCATTAAATAAAATAAATAAATGTAAACACAACATTGAGAATAAAAAGAAAACTTTATGAATTAAGTTTTCATATGCCAATTACTGTTTGCTTCTATCATTTATATGTCCAAAGTTATTCAAGTCTTAAGTTGCACAAGAACATTATACACAACCAATATGAGAGGAGAATAAAGAGAGAGAGAGTCCACTTATTGGCTTTTGGCCTTTTTACGTAGCACCGTTACTTCAGGGGCCACTTGAACTACTGCCTAAAAATAGTACATCAAGAGTGTGATGTGCAGCCAGTGGACACATTTTATATTGCTGATTTTGTGCTCCAGTATTGCTGGGTGGGTGTGAAAAATGTAAGCCAGAGAATTAACAAGAGTGTAAGATCTGTTCAACTTGAAATAAAACTGTACTGTCATTATGCCACTGTGGTTGCAAATACTAAACAGTGTAACACTGCCTCCTGGAGGTAGCCTCACATCTCCTTGCAACATAATGCTAGAGATTTTTGTGATGGTATCTGCTTGAAACAAAAACAGATTAACACAAAAACAACAGGGTTAACCCTTACTATCAGGGACTACCAAAGCAACCAGGCTCCCAACATGTACGAAAGCAGACATAAATATCACTTCTGAACATAGCTTCACTTCAGCTTGCATTTGAGATGTTGTTAAGCAGAATATGACTGTAAAGCTGGCAAATAGCTAACAGAATTAGGGGTGGGGGCTGTGGAGGGCAGTTGTGGTGTAAATTTAGCCTAACTCATCCAATAGGAACATAATGTTTACATTTTTAAAAATTGGGTGGGATGTAAAATGGTAGAGAGTGAAACTAACCTGCTCTATTGCTGTTAGGTGAGTTAGTTAAAATTACTCCTTTATTTGAATTGTTTCATCTCCAATATAAAGAAGTAATTTGAATAAAAGCTGAAACATCCATTTACAATAATCTTGCAGTCAATGTATAGGTCACTTTCATAAACTTCAAATGAACCAAGGGTTGCACTGGGGCTGATCGAGAAGCAAAGATAGTGTTTCAGTGCTTAATGATAATAAATGTAATTGTCCTTAAAAAGAGCCTGGGATGAAGTAATTACAACAGGTCAAATGGGGCCAATGTAATTTTTCACATTGCTTTTGAGGTTCTTGCTAAAAATCAATGTACAAAGCAAAGATTACTGCAACCTGAAGATTAACTTTACTCAGAAAAAAGAGCTTTAACACACATTGGCATTGGGATAGAGTCAATTTCTCTTTTTATTATGCATGCATGGGGTGTGGGCAACACTGGCAAAGCCAACATTTATAGTCCATCCCAACAGAAGGTGTTGATGACAGTTGAGTGACTTGTCAGGCCATTTCAGTGGGTAGCTCAGAGCCAACTACATTGCTGTGGGGTTGGAGTCACTGGACTGGGTATGGACAGCAACAAGAAGGACAAAATGAAATGTCCCAAGTTGCTTCGCAGGAGCATTACAAGATAAAGTAAGACCATGAGGCACATGAGGAGATATTAGGCCAGATGTTTGGTCAAAGAGATAAGTATTAAGAAGTGTTTTAATGGAGGAAGTTGCAGTAGAGAGGCTGAGTGCTAAAAGGAGGGAATTCCAGAGCTTAGGGTCTAGTTAACTGAAGGCACTGCCACCAATGGTGGAGCAATTAAAGTTGGGAATGCTCAAGAGACCAGAATTAGAGGAATGCGGATATCTCAGAGGGTTGTGGGGGCTGTAGGAGGTTATAAACATATGGAGGGATGAGGCCGTTGAGGGATTTGAAAGCAAGGATGAGAATTTTAAAATCAAGATGCTGCTGTAGGTCAGTGAGCACAGGGATGATAGGAGAATGGGACTTACTACAAGTTAAGACAAAGGCAGCAGAGTTTTGGATGTCCTCAATTTTACAGAGGGTGGTATTTGGGAGACCAGTCAGGAGTACATTGGAATATTCGAGTCTAGAGGTAACAAAGGCATGGATGAGGGTTTCAGCAGCAGATGAGCTGAGATAGGACCAACACTGAGCAATGTTATGGAGGACAGCAGATTTCCTTCCCAAAACAATATTAGTGAACCAGTTTGATTTTTCCAACAATCCATTGGTTTCCTTCTCACCATTACTTTGATTAGCTTTTTACTCCAGATTTATTTAATTAACTGAATTTAAATCTCCCAGCTGCCTTGATGGGATTTGAACTCATGTCCTCCATATTACTAGTCCAGTAACATAACTGCTGTGCTGTAATTGAGTGGGGTGAATGGATAATTTGGGGTACATATTGCATTCCCCATTTATATCAGAGCAGAATGAAGACATGCAATGTGATATTTTGTAGGATTTTCATGGATAGTTTTAAACTTATTTTTCTAATTCATCCTGAAAGCACCATTAGCTAACATACTTGGTGGGATCTTCCAGTCTTCCCGCCAGGGACGATTTACCGGTGCTGCCAAAGTCAATGGACTTTTGGCTGGCTCAAACATCCCAGGCACTGTTCCTTCACCATTTACACCCTCTGGGGTAGAGAATTGCAAAGATTCACAGCCCTCTTAGAAAGAGTTTTCTCTTAATCACAATTTTAAATGGGTGATGCCTTATTATGAAACTATGCCCCCCACCACACCCCCCACATCCTCTCAACATCTAGCCTATCAACTCCCTCAGAATCTTATATGTTTCAACCAAATCAACTGTAGTTCTTCTAAATTGGGACATGGGTGTAAATACGTCCATGCCAGAAAAAAAGACTTGCATTTATATAGCACCTTCCACAACCTCAGAATGCCCCAATGTGCTTCACTGCCAGTGAAGTATTTCTGAAGTGTAGTCACTGTTGTAATGTTGGAAATGCAGAAGCCAATTTGTGTACAGAAAGTTCCCACAAATGGCAATGTGATAATAACCAGATGTTTTTATGATGTTGATTGACGGATGATGTTGTCCAGGATAACTTCCCTGCTCTTCTTCAAAATATTGGTAGGTGATCTTTTACTTTCACTAGTGCAGCATTTCCTCAGTACTGCATTGGAGTGTAATAAGCCTTGATTTTTGGGCTCCCATCATGGAGTAGGATTTGAAACACAGCCACCTGCCTCAGAAGCAGGAGTGCCACCAACTGAGCCATGTCTGCCAGTGAAATGAAATGTGTTCTTTACGTTGGCAGTAAGAGTCCAAAATGAAATCAAGCCTCCATTTCAGTTTCTCTCAGCTTCAAGTGTATTTTAATGACTCAAGCTGAGTGCATTGTCGCCACATTTGCTGACGATACAAAGATAGGTGAGAAAGCAAGCTGTGAGGAGGACGCAAGAAGCCTGAAAAGAGATGTAGATAGGTTAAGTGAGTGTGCAAAAAAATTGGCAGATGGAGTATAATGTATTGAAAATGTGAGGTTATCCACTTTGGTAGGAAAAATTGAAAAGCAAAATGTTATTTAAATAGAATAGGATTGCAGAGTACAGAGATCTGTAACACAAAATGTTAACACTCAGGTATAATAAGTAATTAAGAAGGCAAATGGAGTGTTGGCCTTTCTTGCAAGGGGAATGAAGTATAGAAGTTGGTGTGCCTTGCTACAACCGTACAGAGCATTGATGAGGTGACATCTAGAGTATTCCATTCAATTTTGGTTTCCTTACTAAGGGATATATCTGCATGAGGCAGTTTAGAAAAGGTTCGCTAGGTTGATCCTATGATGAAGGCATTGTGCTATGAGCAAAGGATGAGCAGGTTGGGCCTATGCTCATTGGAATTTAAACGAATTACAGTTGATTTGGTTGAAACATATAAGATTCTGAGGGAGTTGATAGGGTAGATGTTGAGAGGATGTTTCCCTTGTCAGAAAATCTAGAGCTGGTTGGTGTTGCAGGGGATGTGGGGGGTGTGGTGGTGGGGTGGGGGAGGGGGGCATATTTTCATAATAAGGCATCTCACATTTGAGATTGTGATTAAGAGAAAACTCTTCATTCAGAGGGCTGTGAATCTTTGCAATTCTCTACCTCAGAGGGTTGTGGATGCTCCACTGTTGAATATATTTAAGGCTCAGATAGATTTTTGAACTACAGGGGAGGTAAGGGCTATGGGGATCAGGCAGGAAAGTGGAGTTGAGGCCAAGATTAGATCAACCATGATATTGAATGGTGAAGCGGGTTCGAGGGGCCTAATGGCCTAGTCCTGCCCTAAGTCGAATGTTCTTATGTTCTTCAATGTAGAGTGTAAAACAAATGCAGCAATTTGAAAGTAAATTGGTAATCTCATTCCAAGATATCACTGAAAGCACTGCTCATGATAATGTGCAGCTGGGGATATTTGTGTGAAGTTCAGCATTGGCTATTATTAAAGCACTGTGGCATTTGTTTTTAATTTCTCAATGGGCATATGTTTAATGATGCCTACACTCTGCATTGTCACCTGTAATATGAGAGCCTTGCTCTGAGTCCATGTATGGATAGAAGTCTCCCATCCTGACTGGGGAATGTTAAGTTCCAAGTTCCCATTAAGGAATTTCATGCACACAACTGCCGCACAGCTGTACATCATTAAATATGACAAAAAAGAATCTTAATTGTTTGTGTTGACCTCGCCCCCACCCTCAGAAACTCTCCTTCTCTCTCACGCACACTCACCCTCATTCACAAATGAACATGAAACTAATTACTGTAAATTATAAACTATTTTTATATAAAAATGAATGTCCACAAATAAGGTGGCATGCCCCAGAGGTTAAAGGGCAGCATTCTAATAATTCGAATAAGCCAACCTCTTCTTCCTGAATCACATTTTTATTGCGTTTATAAAATTGGCAATGTGACAACTACCTGTCATTAATTACATTATTGTGCACCTATTGCTTACTAATTTGGTCAAATATATTATTTCAGCCAGCGACAGTGAAGGATGTGGTATAAGGGTATCTGGCAGAGCAAGGTTTAATATGGGACTGGGAAACTGTATCACCCACAATATGATTTAAAGAGACACTTAACATGAGACTAGAGAAAGTTGAGGACTGGATAGAGACCTCTGTAGAAGCAAGCATGGAGTTAGCTCATGGCTTTGGTTATACCCTGTATATATGTACATAGTTGTGTGGTATCAATAAACACTTAATGTTCAACCATACAAGACTCAGAACCTCTTTATGAGTCCGACTGAGGGGAGGTATGAGGCTTGTACTAAGATATAGGCCACACCACTGCCAATTCCTCAGCACTGACCATATGGCTATTAAGTTAGACACTGAGCATTGGTAAGCTGTTTGATGGGGGGCATCATATCTGAAGCTGGACCCTATCTCATCTGAGCTCCACTCAGCACAAGGGTGCAACTGGATAGCAACGTGTGAGCTGTGGAAATGTCTGGCTGATCCCTCAGCTGAGCTCATGGGCATTTGGGTTATTCTAGAGGAGATCCATTAGAACAACACCAGGAGTTAAACTTGCCGCCTTTCTGGATACTGCAGCATAGCATCAAACTAATTACCTTTTGAGCAATTTATGACATTTTGATTCTTCCCCCCCCCCCCCTCCCCCTTCAAGGCATTTTCTTTTTTTCCATCTTTACATCAGCTAAAATTTCCTTCCAGCCTACTGATTCTGCTGTGTGGTAGCTTGTATTTTGGACTGAGACAGCAGTATGAATTTGCTAGATGGTGGAAAGAGATGGTGTCAGGTTCATTTGTCATGATAATGGAAGTGCTTTTTTGGTATGAAGTATTGATCAAAGAATCATGGATTGATTGAATCTTACAGGAGGAGACCATTCAGTCTTTGAAAGAACTGTCCAATTCAGTCCCATCACCCAGCATTTTTTTGCAATAACCTTGCAAATTTCTCTTCTTCAAAAGCCCTCCCAATTGCCTGTTGAAAGTTCCTATGGACCTAATTCCATCACCCTTTCAGGTATCATGTCAATGTTATGACCCAGCAGATGATGTGCGCCAGGCAGATCAAATCCACAAGGGAAATTTGATCACGCGGTCACAATGATTTTGCAATTTGTATTTTATTTCAAGATGTGTGCCCTGAATTCAGTAGCAATAAGTCCATCAAGATTCGAGATGTTTTACAAAACTAAATTAAACATTTATTAACAAAAGAAAAGATTTCAAGCACATTACATAAGTCTACAAATTATTAGTATAATAACTCCTAAAGCCCCTAATTAATCTAGCTGCCAGTTACACCCCTGTTAAGGCAACAGTAAAAAAACAAATAGATCTTAAACAGATCCAGGCAAATCACTACACTACCCTAGACAGTAAAGTTCAAAATGGCTTTTCCCAGCTTTGGATTTTGTAGACAGCAGCTTAATGCTCAACTGCTGGAGGCTTTTCACGCTTTTGGTAGATTTTACAATCCCTTCCTCTCTGACACATAGCCTCTTCTCTTTTATACATGTTCTTCCCTTTTAGTGCAAATTCCATTGTTCCCATACATCTTTGGAACTTTACCTTTCTCATAATATAAATCTTTTCATGGTGTTAACACTATCAGTAATCTTCAGGAAAAATAAACACACTGTTTGGCCTAACTTCTCTGACAAGGTATAACATCCTACCGTCTCTTTGAAATTCAGACTACCCTGAATTATCTAAAAATGTAATTCTCCTCACTTCACATTATAAAACTTCGGCCATGTTTACCTATTTAGCATTTCAAACCTAACTTCTTTGATGAGTCAAAGTCTCCAGAACAGCTGTCTCCAATTCAATTAAATTCCGCGCCCCCCCCACCCACACACACACACACACACACACACACAAACTATCCAAACCCCACTATTAATCTACTTTTACAATAAATCACAATAATATTATGATAATTATTATACTTTAATGACTGTCAAGACCTTCACAACCTCTGAGTAAAGAAAATCCCCTCATTCCACCTCTAGTTTCCACCAGCATCCTTCAGCAACCTAGGATGCATCCGATCTGGGGCCAGGTAACTTATTAACTTTGAGTGTTGTCAACATATTTGAGATCTCCTTCCTATCTATGTTTTTTTTTTCCTCATCGATATTTCTTCCCTCTCCCCAACCCCCTGCTCAACTACAGCATTAATTTAATCCTCTACCTTTGTGAAGGCAGATGCAAAGTACTCACTCAGAACCTTAGTCATGCATTCTGCCTATACAAGAAGATTTCCTTTTTTTTTGTCCCTAATTGACCCCCCCCCCCACCCCATACCTTTAACTATACTTTTATTTTTTTATGTGTTTACAAAGGGTTTTTATATTCCTTGTATGGTACCAATTAATATTTTCCCACACAGCATCTTTGCCCTTTTATGAATTTCCCTCTGCATTCGGTGTGTCCTGGCCAGTTTTCCATCGTATTTTGTGCCTCACTTTTGGCTTAAACCTTTTTTTTTGCCTCTGTCTTAGTTTAACCTCTATTTCCTTTGTCACTCGGGGAGTTTATGCCTTAGATGTCCCATCTTTCCTACTTATGGGAATATGCAAATGACATCCACCTTGAAGACTTGCCTAATTTATTGTTTTCTAGCCCAGTCTTTGTTTGCAGTCTAGCTGTGCTAGATTCCTGCTCAAATCCCTGAATTTGGGTCTCTTCTAGTTTGGTATTTTCACTTTGTATTTTTCTTATCCCTTTCCATAATTATTTTAAACCAAATTTATATGATGATCGCTATTACCCAGGTCTGTTCTGTGTGCGTACTGTCCGCAAGCATTACCCAGACCTCCCTGTCGGTTGCCATTTCAACACTCCACCCTGCTCTCATGCCCACATGTCCGTCCTTGGCCTGCTGCATTGTTCCAATGAAGCTCAACGTAAACTGGAGGAACAGCACCTCATCTTCCGAATCGGCACTTTACAGCCTTTCGGACTGAATATTGAGTTCAACAATTTTAGATCACGAACTCTCTCCTCCATCCCCACCCCCTTTCTGATTTTTCCCCCTCCTTTTTGTTTTTTCCAATAATTTATATAGATTTTTCTTTTTCTTTTCCCACCTATTTCCATTATTTTTAAATGTATTTCCATCCATTGTTTTATCTCTACTTTTTATTCTTAGTTGTAAAATTCTTCTCTTTCCTATTTCCTTATTGTGTGCTTGTATGTGTGTATGATGTAGTTGTGATGAACATGCTCCAGTTTGAATGTATGAATTGTGATAAAACTCAAGAGAAACAAAAAACTTACCTGAATTGGGTTTGGGAACTACAGTTCCCAGTGGACCTCGGGACTTCTGCGCATGCGGCAGCTAAGAAAGGGCCGCACATACGCAATTAGTGTCTTTCACGTCTTCAGCCCGGTGCCGATGCGCAGTTCATTTCTTTTACATGTTTAGGCCGGGGGCCATCCCTGCACGCCTTCACCGAAGAAAAGTGAAACAGCGTGAAACTGCAGATCAAGAGAAACTGAAGAGAAACCTCATTTCAGAGAAGGTGTCCCAAGGACCAGGAGAGGGGGAGGGGTCAGGGAGATGGTTCCAAACCAAGAAAAAGGTCCCAAACCAGGGAGGTGGACAGAAAGAGGTCTCAAGAAGAAGCCCCGGGTAGAGACAAAAGCTGGGTTCAGAGACAGATCCCATTTTGTCTAGATAAATGATAAGAGCAGAGAAAAAGGCTCCAAATTAAAGAGAGAGAGCTGTTGGGAGCAGACTTGAAGCAAAGTGGGCTTGAGAAAATCCCAGAAGATCCAAGGAGGCAGCTGATGGTTGGTGACTCCTTACTGCAGGCCTCTGAGCAGTGGTGTTCTGCTTGAGACAGCCAAAGATCTGAAAGTCTGCTTGGAAGGTGAAGCTTGAGTATACGCAGAGATCCAGGAGAAAGGAATCTCAGAAGGGGAGATTGAAACCATGAAGGTGAATCCTGCTTGAAGCCTTCTGAGTGAGAACAACATGTGGAAGATTATTCAAATATGGAGATTGGAAACCCTCGTGATTAAGTTAAAGTTTCACTGAGATCAGTTGGCTTACAGTATGACAAGCTTCTGGGTGAGTTGTTGAGAAACCCATAGAATCTGCTTTGGTCGCATCAGTCATTTACTTTGGAGCGTGGTGTGTCTGTCCACAGTTCACAAGTTTGTTCACATGTACTGCATACTTACCCTGAGTTTACGAGTATATGATGGGTATAGTAACTTGTTTAATCTTTCCAAATTTGTTTGCATCTCTAAAGAGATAGCTGGGGTGAAGGAGTAATGAATATTTGAATCACTTTCTTGTGATTGTATTGAGATCTTTCCAACCTTTTTATCTGGTGTAATATAGTTCATTGTCCTTGTTTAATAAATGGTTTATTCTGTGTGTTAAAAGTTCATCAGCAGACTCCTGTGAATTTGTTCAGTTTCTAAAAAAAAAGTTAGGGTCGATCAAGCCAGGTTTCACTCTGGGAACTGACTTGTTCAGTATTAACATCAGCTGGGATCATAACAGAATAAACAATACTTCTGATTTAACCCTAAAGAGAGCTTGCTGTGAGTCACTTTAAAATTTACCTCATATACAGAGGATTTGGGGAAACATGCTACAGCCTATTTCAAAAAATTAAAACACCTCTGCTTACAAGATGACGAGAAAAATAAATGAGTTCAGTTTGCCTCTCTCCCTGTGCGTAACACAGCTGCTGTAAGAAACAGAAAAAAGAAAGATAACTGCACATTCCACTCAAACCCTAAAGCCAGGCAGGCCATCAATATGGATTGAAGATCACAGAGTAGAAGGGGTGAACTGCATACACTATAATGAGTTAATAGAATGAATCTGAAAATGAGTGATGTACAATGAAGATTTATCATAGACATCAGTCATCATGTGCCAGACTCTCTCTCAAGAGGATTGTGCTCAGGAGCAATGTTACCTACTGTGTAACCTGTTTAGATGTAGTGTTAATAAACTAGATTAAAGCAGGTACCAGAGCACGACTACAGTCTGTCTATGGGAAGATATGTCATGCACACCTGTAACCAAGAACCACGGCAACAGTCCACAGATCATAGGGCCTATCCAAAACACTGCATTTGACCACGGGCTTAACCACGGGTACCATGTGGTAGAGGATGCAAAAGAGTTGTGCTGAATCTTGTGGAAGGGGTGGGAGGCCTCAGCCACTGGCTAGAGAGCCACTGAGAGCCTTGAGTCACTCTTTTGGAGAAGGTTCACTGCATCCTGTTTGACTCAGGCAATTGACAGGCAAGCAACAAGTCTTCCCCTAGGATCATGGAACCTGGGAGTGGAAGTCCCACTCACCCAGAGCTGCAAGCCAATCAGAAGCCAACATCTCTATTGAACTGCATGGAGGTGATGCTGCTACTGGCATGACACCCAGCCAAGGCCAAGGATTGTCACTGGATCCCAAGACACATGTGAATGATGGCAGAAGACAAGCCACGGAGGAGGGGGTACAAAGGGATGGCTCTCAGAGGGCCCCCCTTTTCTGATGCCAGGTCCCTCAATCAGGCACCAAATGCCCCCAGCCCCAGGAGCCTGTCAGCAACACTGAACAGGTTTGATTGTCGTGCTCCCCTTATGGTGAGCCCCCCGCACACTGCTGGGTTAATAGTAGTGGTGGTGGGATGAGGCAATTAAGTGGAATTAATTGTTCATTTAAGGATCTCAGTTGGGAGTGGGCTGGGAAGGCAGTCCAGGGCGTTCCTGTCACAGACTTAATCGAGGTAGAGGTGAGAAGGTGGTGGAGTCCCCACCTGGCAATGTTCTGCTTGATTAAATGGCCCCTGCCACCAAGCTCAGCATGGGGAGGGCGCAGGATTCTATCCATGATATGTGAGTTGGAACCAGAAAGACAGGATACAGCAACCTTCAACATTAGGAGGTGGTGATGGGTTTGGGGGTGTGGGTTAGGGGGAAAGGGAAAGAAGCATAATTTAGATTTCACCCGAATCGTCTGGCCAAAAACATGTGCTTGAAGTGGACTATTTAGACCTTCCACATTTTCAGTTTTCATCACTCTGTCTTTATGCACATTATTTGTTTTGATGATTCTGATGTTGTCATTGCAGAGAATTTGCACGTTGGAAGGTGAGAAATACTGCAGTCGAAAGGAGGGACTTAATCCGGAACCCTATCCCACTAATGCCAGAATTCCAGAGAAGTATTCGCTTGCTTGGAAGAAGGCCCTCAACCCAGCAGGTGATTGACACCATCATCCGAAAATACGGAACACATGTCCTGTCATCTGCAGTACTTGGAGGTAAGCTTCTGCAGTTCTCTCCAGCGCTAATTAAATGCTGTTTAATGATGGAGAATCCTGTCATTTTGGACACTGTTAAATTGAGGGTGCAGCATTTATAAACTGAATGGGGTTAAGTTGTGACTTGAACATACACTAGGATTTCTTCATTATTGCTGAGTGATACTCCTGATACTCTCTGCCTAACAACACTATGAGATTGCCTTCAGCTCATGGACTGATGCGGTTTAAGAAGATAGTTCACTGCCACCTTCTCAAGGGTAGTTAGGAAATAAATTGGGGTCTTGCTAACGATGACCATATCGTCGAAACATTTTCTCTTGCGCTCATCAGGACAGACACAAGGATGCCAAATTGGTTGAGGCACTGCTATGGTGAATGCACACGGGAACCATTGTCCCCCACACTTCTGTTTAATTTAAAAAAGGTTTAATGCCTGGACACATTTCTTTTGCCTGCAGAGGACAATCCTTGTGTATGAATCTAGCAAGCAGTCAGAGTTGACTTGCCAATCAATCTACACCCTTTTCTCATGTAGTATAAATTGTTGCTCCCTTTGAAATTTGGCATTTTTGCATCTGTCCTGATGTGTGCAAGACTAAAGCTTTGACAGCATGTCTCCTTTTTCAGTAATACTCAACTTCTGTACTACCAAGCGACTATTTGAAACCATATCCCAAGAATGAATAAAAAACACTATTCTTACCAAGCTGCACGATATTTAAATGGATATTATCAGTGTTCCTTCTGAATGTGTTCCTTAAATTTAAAAATGTAAACATTTTACTTGCTTCAGTAGGGTGGATGGGCCTGGTTGATGCGTTATTTTTATCCTGTTCTGGTGAGTTGGTGTCCCACACCAGCAGAACAGTTTTATAATTGTGTTTTGCATTTTTTGTATTCAGGATTCCGTGTACGTTCTTATCCAAGTTCAAAATAAAATCACCTGGTTTGGGAGGGAAATTCTGAGTGAGGGAGTGGATAGTAAACAATCAAGGAGAACACCGAGAGAGGGATGGAGTTAAAATTTAGGAAGAGCCCTTGAGTAGGAAAGAAATGTTAAGAAACAGTAGCTGGAGAGGGTCCTCAGAGATAAATGCAAAACAAAGCATCCAGAGACCTCAAGGCATGCAGGAGTGTGGTAACCAGAGATACACTTGCTTTATTTTGTTTCTTTTTAAAGGAGAGCAGGCAATATACTGTACAGCTGACATTTTGACAAGTCTGTTATTACATTCATTTAGGTTAGTCCTTTGATCGCTATTAAAAAAGGCAATTTCTCTGTATTGCTTGACAGCAACATTTTATTGAAGAAACAGCATCAGTGACAGCAGGTGAATAACGAAAGAGCAGTTAGTTGAATTGAATAGATGAGCTGACGGCAACATGTTAATCCTTCAGCTGTGTATTGAAATGGAAAAATATAAAAACAAAAAACTATAACTTGATGTACATTTCATAAGCTTCAAAAACAGCTTCAATGAACCTGCGAGATCTTTGTTGATCTCTTGAATTTTACATTGTCTACAGTTTAAACAGACTGGCCATGTAGCAGTCCTTGTCCTCAGCTTTCAAGCAATTCTCCAGTAACATTGAGAAGGATTGATCGATAACTTCATGCACAATTCAGTCAGGTACACCTGCAGTGATCATTGCTGATCGCTTTGATTTAAAAGATGCAAAATGCTGTTACTTGAGTCAGACCTTGTGTTGATGAAGTGTGAATCTGGAATTAAGTGAGTGGCCCATCAGAAAATGTGAAAATCAGTGCTTCAATCTAGAAGACATCTAACCAGAATATTTTAACATCGAGTTCATGTTACTTGGGATTCTGCAAGTGTGCTTCATTTGACCAGTATCTGTTTGAGTGAAAGTATCAAAATGATAAGGAATACTATTAAATTTTTCTGGCATTCACCATGAATTCTCTCCTTTAATATCAAGAACTGGATTCAGATCCTATTGGAACAGAAATCACTTTAAGGGAAATGCCGCCTCTTTCCAAAGGTCCCAAGTTCTGATTGGTAATTGGTGGACAAGGAACTAGAGCCCAGACCTGCATTCAATATTTAAAGTCGGCACTGTGAGAATGTTACTTCCTGAGGAAAAATATGTTGTGAATGTTTCACTTGGGAGACCATGGAGTGCAGTGGACTTCTAAGCTGTTATTTCACTCAGACTAGGATTCAAAGCCATATTTTCAGCTGTCCAAGTTGTGACAAGTTCGGATAGTCAACCTGAGTCATGGTTCGCCTGGCTACATGTACGAAACTGTGCACTATTCAGCACTAAGCACCAATCTCACTCAAACAGGCTTTAAGGATAAATGATGAGTGGTGTTATTCTGAGGGTAGAGAGGAGTCACGTTTACTATACCTGACAATTCTTGTATTTGCTTGTTAAGTCATACCTTGGGTACAACATATGGAGAGCGCTTCATTCCCCAGCAGCGGGATTCTCCCTGATAAGCATAACAAAAAAAAATCATAGAATATTACTGCACAGGAGGGCATTCAGTCCATCGTACTTATACGAACTCTTTGAAAGAGCTTTCCAATTAGCCCAGCTCCATGCTCTTTTCCCACAGTCCTGAAATGTTCTACCATTTTAGCATTATCCAATTCTCTTTTTGAAAGTTATTATTGAATATGCTTCCACCACCATAATTTAGGCAGTGCATTACAGATCAGCATAAATTGCAGCATAGATAAAATTCTTTTCATCTCACATTGACTCTTTTGCCAATCACTTTAAATCTATATTTAAGATTTTACCTCAGTCCAAATCCAGCAACTGTTTTGGCAGTTTCCCCCTTCTCTTCAACCTGTAAATTTCTGAACATAAACCTTGAAACTTGTTTTTGTGCGAAAAAGCAGTAATCCCACATTCTACAAATTGGTGTTTTGTTTCTTGCAGTGAGATAGTGTATAACTGAAACACCTGAACTTGGAAGTGTAAAACACTGTTGACAACATCTGTACCTCTGCTGCTTGTTCAAGTTCTTAATTCCTGGAATTTGCATGAGAAAGTTAAATGTGGAAAGTTGCTTGTTAAACTTAATGTGCAAGTGTTCACAAGGCCTTCTGCAGATTGCAGGGACTTGTAATGAAGTTATGAACGTTATTGACGCTGGCAAGCTTATATTGTGGGTAAGAGAAAAGTAGTGAGGTGATATATAATGAGTATCAGTGGGATGGCAAGGTATATTGATGGTAACATTTCTGTTGTTTGACACCAACAGGTGACTGAGATCACAAGTGACCTCTATTCCAAAAACATTAATTGCCACTTCGCTGCAATGCTAGAATATGCTGCAGCTCCTCCGTTTGATCCCTCTCTTAATCTTATGTATGCATTATGTGACAGGGTTTGAACTCAAAGGTATTGTACACATTCAGCTGTGAATCACACATCACAGAGGAAATTGATTTTTCTGTTATAAAGTGCTTTCTATTATGCCCTAGGAATGTGATCATCAAATGTATGAATGTGCCAAAAAGAAAATGCTAGGGACTATTGTTTTCAATGTGTTGAGAATGTCAAGGTATGATTTATAACATCACAAAACCTCCCAAGTTTAGTATTCAGCTATTTCCTTGCCTGTTTTGGGGGATTTATTGTTGAGATTGTTACCAGAGTTATTGCATTGCCATTTGTGTGATCTTACTGTGCGCAAATTGGTTGCTGCATTTCCTATTGAACAACAGTGACTAGACTTCAAAAATACTTAATTGGCTCTAAAGCACTTTGGAATGCCCTGGGGTCATGAAGGGCACTAAGTAAATGGAATTCTTTAATTTCTTGTTTAACAAATGAACTCTGTAGCCAGATAATAATGTACAAATTTGATTCTTTTGTCTCTGTCCAAATGTCTTTCTCCCTTCTCCTCCTCCATTCTTGAAGACATTGATTGTTGCTCGGTACTGGTTTCATGGGCACTGACAGTTCTCCAATACTGTAGTCAAATGACTGCTGCTAACATGGAGGGCACATGTATCAACTGATGCGAATTATTGGGGAAACAATCCTGAGGCACACTGGGATTTTGGTTTCTTTGAGAGGGCAGGTTTCAGGACTGGTGGTTGCTTCAGCACATTCCCCGGTCAAAGTGCCAGTTTCCAGAGAGTGACATATTCAGACTTTGGAAGGCACCGACACAGCCAGAACAGGCAACCCACTTGAATTTCTATTCATTCAAGGGATGTGGGCATCGCTGGCTAGGCCAGCATTTATTGCCCATTCCTATTTGCCCTTGAGAGGATGGTGGTGAGCTGCCTTCTTGAACCGCTGCGGTCCATGTGGTGTAGGTACACCCACAGTGCTGTTAGGGAGGGAGTTCCAGGATTTTGACCCAGCGACAATGAAGGAACGGTGATATATTTCCAAGTCAGAATGGTGAGTGGCTTTGAAGGGAATTTCCAGGTGGTGGTGTTCCCTTGTATCTGCTGCCCTTGTACTGCTCGATGGTATTGGTCATGAGTTCAGAAGGCTGTAAGGAGCCTTGGTGAGTTTCTGAAGTGCATCTTGTAGATGGTACACTCTGCAGCTATTGTGTGGAGGGAGTGAATGTTTGTGGATGGGGTGCCAATCAAGTGAGCTGCTTTGTCCTGGATGGTGTCAAGCTTCTTTAGTGTTGTTGGAGCTGCACTCATCTAGGCAAATGGGGAGTATTCCATCACACTGCTGACTTGTGCCTTGTGGATTGTGGATAGGCTTTGGGGAGTCAAGAGGTGAGTTACTCACTGCAGGATTCCTAGTCCCTGACCTGCTCTTGTAGCCACAGCATTTATATGGCAGGTCAGTTTCTGGTCAATGGTAACCCCCAGGATATTGATAGTGGGAGATTCAGCAATAGTAATGCTATTGAATGTCAAGGGGCAATGGTTAGATTCTCTTTTGTTGGAGATGGTCATTGCCCGGCACTTGTGCGGCACAAATGTTACTTGCTATTTGCCAGACAGGCCTGAATGTTGTCCAGGTCATGTTGCATTTGGGCATGGACTGCTTCTGTATCTGAGGAGTCGCGAATGGTGCTGAACATTGTGCAATCATCAGTACACATCCCCACTTCTGACCTTATGTTGGAAGGAAGATCATTGATGAAGCAGTTGAAGATGGTTGGTCCTAGAAGACTACCAAGAGGAACTCCTGCAGTGATGCTCTGGAGCTAAGATGACTGACCTCCAACAACCACAGCCATCTTCCTTTGTGCTAGGTATGACTCCAACCAGCGGAGAGTTTTCCCCTGATTCTCATTGACTCTAGTTTTGCTAGGGCTCCTTGACGCCATGCTTGGTCAAGTGCAGCCTTGTTGTCAATGGCAGTCACTCTCACCTCACCTCCAGATTTCAGCTCTTTTGTCCATGTTTGAACCAAGGCTGTAATGAGGTCAGGAGCTGAGTGGCCCTGGCCGAATACAAACTAAGCGTCAGTGAGCAGGTTATTGCTAAACAAGTGCCGCTTGATCGCACTGTTGATGACCCCTTCCATCACTTTACTGATGACCGAGAGTAGACTGATGGGGCAGTAATTGGTCGGGTTGGATTTATTCTGCTTTTTGTGTGCAGGACATACCTGGGCAATTTTCCACATAGTTAGGTAGTTTGCAGTGTTGTAGCTGTACTGGAACAACTTGGCTAGGGGCACAGCAAGTTCTGGAGCACAAGTCTTCAGTACTATTGCCAGATTATTGTCAGGGCCCATAGCCTTTGTAGCATCCAGTGCCTTCAGCCATTTCTTGATATCACGTGGAGTGAATCAAATTGGCTGAAGACTAGCATCTGTGATGCTGGGGACCTCTGGAGGAGACTGGGATGGATCATCCACTTGGGACTTTTGGCTGAAGATTGTTGCGAATGCTTCAGCCTTATCTTTTGCACCATTAAGAAGCTTGTCAGCTCATTCAGAGGACATATCCGGATTTTCTTTTCATGGGTCGGGTTCAAGCGCCATGGTAACCACAATATGGAGGAGGTGGTGACATAGTACAAAGTGATTTAAAATGCTGAGACAGAGACAGAGACAGAGACCAAAGGCAGCATTGGAGAGAGAAGACTGTGAGAGGGCCCTCACAGTTTTAGTAGCAGCAATGATGCAGAATTGTTATCAACGTCAAATTACCAAGGCACACTGGAGAGACTGGATTCAATAGAGACCAAAATTAAAACAGAAAATTCTGGTAACATGCAAGCAAGTCTGTTAACATTTATAAGAAGAAAGGACAGGCTTGTTGCAATATCACTATAAGAGAATATGTATACATGTCAATGCAGAACCAGGGTGTAAAGCAGCATGTGACCAGAAGGCTGTGTTGCTGCTCATTTTGGTGGTGATTATTGTGTGTGTTGAATCCCTAGAGTAGAATCCCTGTTTGTTGAGCTCTCCTTATATATATATGTGTATATATATATATATAAATATATGTGTGTGTGTGTGTATGTATATAGATATATATATATTAGTTCCAGTCTTCAAATAAGTAGAGCCTAATTATTGTTTACCAATTATGTATGTGTGATTGGTGAGTTTGCATAAAGAAGCTGGATACACAGCAAGGCTAATATTTAAAATGTCAATAAAAACAAAATACTGCGGATGCTGGAAATCTGAAACAAAAACTGAAAATGCTGGAAAAACTGAGCAGGTCTGACAGCATCTGTGGAGAGAGAAAACAAAGTTAACGTTTTGAGTCCGTATGACCCTTCTTCAGAGCTCAGAAGAAGGGTCATACGGACTCGAAACATTAATTTTGTTTTTCTCTCTTCACAGATGCTGTCAAACCTGCTGAGTTTTTCCAGCATTTTTTTTTGAGTAAAATGTCAACCTTTCTTTTGGCCACCCTCCCTTATCTCTCCTTTGGCTTTGTGTTTAATTTTCTTCATGTCTCTGTTTAGGAGGTTTTTCTACATTAAAGGTGTCATATAAATGGAAGCTTTTGTCACCGTTACAACTGACTAGGTTCACATTCCTAATGTTAACCTGACCTTTTTGGGAAGTTTATGGACCGACTGCCTATTTGTAGGGCCCTACCTGCCCACTGCCCTTTGCTCAAGTTGTGCATTTATTTTCTGGATGAACGGCAGCCTCTTGTCCTTTCAATCAGACCTGCTTCTGGCTTGGTCCCATCTCCTTTCTGCACCAAACCCACTGCTCTGGGCCGATTAGGTGCTTTGCAAATCAAAATAGCGGCACATTTGCATTGTGCACATACACGTTGATGAGAGGCCAGGACCCAGAAGCCATCGCAATGTCTGGGTTCCAATCCAGGAAATGAAATCCCACCCGCTCTAGGTATGAAGACTGAAGGAGTTTTGGTGAATTCAGATTTATCATGTGGCTGCTTCCTTCAGGATACAACATTTTAATCTGCTGATTTAATAGTGAGCATTGAATGCGTCTGATGATAAACCACTCCTGATCAAGTCTTTGTTTTATATGAAGTGGGGTGTTTGTGACACTGGTTGGTCAGTACTCTGTTGAACCAATAGATTCAAATCCCTTGTTCTGGTGACCAAAGTTACTGATGGTGCAAACAAATTTCAATCTGTGGAGATAACTGAAATGCTAATGCAGACTGCTGAGTAACTGATCAACAAGTTCCAAACATAGTTAAAGAATGTGTGATGATCTCTGATTGAGAATGTATTGTATCCATAACATGAGCATTGTTGCTGTCTCTAGTGGAAGGATTCACAGATGGAAGCAATCCTATCTCTACCCATAACACTTTTTTTTAAGGATGGTTGCTTGGCAATGATCAGAACCAAGGGACTCAGTAAGACTATTCCTTCATTGATCCAGGAGTGTTAGCCAACCACATTTCCCCAGCTCACATGTTTGTTCCGACCTGTCTTCTCGTCTTTCCTCACACCATCAAAACATATGAACTCAGAAACTGCATTGGGGATCTTCATGCCAGAGTCCTGTTGTAACTCAAGTTGGAGCCTGGTGGAACTCCAAGGAAAGGGCATAAATGGTAGTTTTCAAATATACATGTCATTAACTGGACTAACAGATAGAAACCAAGGAAATTCCTATGCGGTTTCAGAATCGAGGGCTGCAATTTTCCTTCAGCCCTTACACCTGCGCACCAGTCATGCTCTGCTGGACATGGCTTATGCTTGCCTGTAATTCTCCAGTTGATGGATATAAGACCTAGTCCCTTTTGTACTGCTTCCAAAAGGACATCCACCCCATGTAGAGAGAGGACGTTGTGGGGGAGGAGAGGGGGTCTGTCTCATTTTAATGAGATTTAACTTTGTGGCTGCTTGAAGAGCAAGCAATCCATCCCTACACAAAGAAGGAAACCATGGATACCCCGGGACAAATATAATGGGGATAAGACCCAACAATGTTGGTGTCCACCTCTTTTACTTCTACATTTCTGGGCAGAAGGCAGAGGGAAACATATCTTAAGTGGTTTCAGGAGGTGCATCTTCATCATCTTAATCACCAAAAAGAATAACCAAAAATATCACTGGCCACTGCTTCTTGACTCCATCTCAAGTTTGTTCGACTCATTCAGCTAACTCAATAAAGATCAGAAATAGAGTCTATGACCTTCTGATTGTTGTGGTTCAGTTCCATGTATTTACCCATCATTGGGGAAGGCGTAAAGTAATTTATTTAGATCATGTCACACAATGGGCCAATGTCGAAGGAAGCACAAAAACTGGACGAAAGAATGGTAATCATATGGAGCAAAATTTAGGGTCAAGAAAGCTGCACTAACTTTATTTGACACAGTGTATCATTACCTGCTGCATCTGTAATTAAAAACAAAGAGAAGTGCAGAGTAACATGCTGAAAAAGAAAGATTCCTACCATCTTATTCATTAACCAGAAAGGTTTAGTTTCCCTTTGTTCATCGATAGCGCTGGCAGAAAATTATTATATGCAGTGTAGTGGGTGGGAGTGAAAATTATCTTAGCAAAGGATTCGGATAATTCATGGATCATTGCCATTTGAATTCTATGCGAGAATCATTTTCTCTGTAGTCGGTACCACCTACCCATTATATTTTTCAACTTTATTTATAGACCATTTTCAAGGATAAAACTGTAGGACACGTTAGAGTGTGTTTTTTAATGTTGATGAAAACCAGTGTGACTGGAAAGTCAGGCAGAGCTGATTCATACTCAGTTTGATGCTTAATCTAACACTATCAACTGGAGAAAATATACCTTCACCAACCGATATAGGAGGAGACCATTCAGCTCATTGTGCTTGTGCTGGCTGTTTGAAAGAGACAGCCAGTTGATTCCATTACACTGTACTTTCCCCATAACCCACTAAGCTTTTTCCCTTCAAGCATTTATCTGTTTCTCTTCTGAATATACTTTTATTCTTTCACAAGATATGGATATCACCACCTAGGCCTACAGTTGTCCACCCCTTATTGCCCTTGAAAAAATGATAATGAGCCAACTTCTTGAACCGCTGGGATGCATGTGGTGTAGATACAGTGCTGTTAGGGAGGGAGTTCCAGGATTTTGACCTAGCAATAGCGAAGGAATGGTGATATGGTTCTGAGCCAGGATGGCATGTGGCTTGGAGGGAAACTTGCAGGTGGTGATGTTCCCATGTAACTGCAGCCCTTTTCATTCTAAGTGGTAGAGGTTCTTGGTTTGGAAGGTGTTGTCGAAGGAGCCTTAGTGAGTTGCTACAGTGAATCTTGTAGATGGTACACACTGCAGTACTGTGCACTGGCAGTGGACGGAGTGAATGTCTAAGTTAGTGGATGGGATACCAGTTTAGCAGGCTGCTATGCCCTGCATGGTGTAAAGCTTTTTGAGTGTTGTTGGAGCTGCACTCACCCAAGTAAGTTGGAGAGTATTCCATCACACTCCTGACTTGTGCCTTGTAGATGGTGGACAGGCTTTGGAGAGTCAGGATGTGAGTTGCTTGCTGCAGAATTCCCAACCTTGACCTGTTCTTGTAGCCACAGTATGTCCAGTTCAGTTTCTGGTCAATAGGAACCCCAGGGTTTTGATAGTGGGGGATTCAGGATGTTATTGCCGTTGAACATCAAGTGGTGATGATTAGGTCCTCTCATATTGAAGATATGCCTGATTTGCCTGACACTTGTGGAGTGTGAATATGACTTGCCACTTGTCAGCCCAAACCTGAATGTTGTCCAGGTCTTGGTGCTTCAGTGTCTGGAGTCGTGAATGGTGCTGAATATTGGTGCAATCGTTAATGAAGATCCCCACTTCTGACCTTATTATGGAGGGATGATCATTGATGAAGCAGCTGAAGATGGTTAGGCCTAGAACACTACCCTGAGGAACTCCTGCAGTAATGTCCTGGGACTGACTTGATTGACCTCCAAAAATCCAATCATCATCCCTTGTGCTAGGTATGGCTCCAACCATTGGAGAGTTTCCCCCCTGATTCCCATTGACTTCAATTTTGCTGGGGCTCCTTAATGCCACACTTGGTCAAATGCTGCCTTGATGTCAAGGGCAGTCACTCTCACCTCACCTCGGGAGTTCAGCTCTTTTGTAAATGCTTGGTCCAAGACTGTAATGAGGTCAGGAGCTGAATGGCCCTGGTGGAACCCAAACTGCGCGTCAGTGAGCAGATTATTGCTGAGTAAGTGCTGCTTGATAGAATTATCGATGACACCTTCCATCACTTTGCTGATAATTGAGAGTGTACTGATGGGGCAGTAATTGGCCAAGCTGGATTTCTTCTGCTATTTGTGGACAGAGCATATCTGGGCAATTTTCCACATTATGGGTAGATTCCAGTGTTGTAGCTGTACTGGAACAGATTGATTTGGGGCACAGTTAGTTCAGTAGCACAAGCTTTCAATTTTGCTACCAGAATTTTGTCAGAGCCCATAGCCTTTGCAATATCCAATGCCTTTAGTTGTTTTGTGATATTACATGGAGTGAATCGAATTCACTGAAGACTAGCATCTCTGATGCTGCCAACCTTGAGAGGAGGCTGGGATGAATTATCCACTCAGCACATCTGTCTGAAGATGCTTGCCAATGCTTCAGCCTTCTCTTTTGCACTGATGTGCTGGGCATCATTGAGGATGGGGATATTTTTAAAGCCTCTGTTTCACCTTGAGTTCAGAATCTATGTGGGGTTTCTTTAGTGTTTGCCTGTTACTCTAAGAATACTCCCAGAGACTGTTATTCATAAAAACCATCCTTGTTTATTTACAGAGCTGTATACATCTCAGTGCTCTACACGAGATTGCACTTCTGCTTCCCATCAAATGTTAGTTAGATGCCATTGCATCGTAGTTACAGCAGCACCAGATGCTCCTGAAGTTAACCCTTTACTCTACATCTCCCCTCCAAGCCTTTATCCCAACTATTTACATACACCTACATCTCCCCTCCACAAAGTCTCAGACTTCACAGCATTAGTCTCTGTGGTGCCTTGACCAATCTCCCTGATTTGGTTCTGATTTCATTTCAAGACTGAGGATGAACTGCACACTTTTGTTGTTCAATAGGAGTGTCTTTCACCTGGGTGGTTGCAGAGTTTCTACTTGTTTCTGGTACCTTGTCTCCGTCCAGATCTAAATAGTATGTCCAAGTTTCCAGTGGTTTCCTGCCTAATGATATCAAGGCTCTTCAGTTCCCTCTGATATTTCCCTGGTTTGTATCAATTCTATAAGATCTTGGCTGTGGAGCTCTATCTATTACAATTACTTATTTCTGTTGATCTTGTATCCACACTCTCTCCCTGGGCTATAGCACTTTCAAGTCTCGTGCTCTGTGCCTGAAGTTGAAATTATGAGCTTGACTGTCCCTTTGTTGTTCCTGATGCTTCCTAACTCTCTCATAATCATCTGAGGTAATGTTATGTTGTCGTGTTTGTTGTAGAGCTGCAAATTATGTTCACAACCATCTTCCCATCAACGGTCCTTCTGGCGAGAACCAGTTTTTAGCAGTGAGGTTCTATAGTTAACAAGGGCTAAGTTAATATATTCGATCTTTTTCATCAATTTCTTGGTTATTTGAATTCCTCTTTCTGCTTATCTGTTTGACTGAGGATACTAGTCACACACATGAAACCATATTCCTGCGCAAAGTTGTAGAACAGTTCATTAGCAAACTGATGACCGTTGTCTGACACCACAATGTCCGGGATGCCATGTGTCGCAATGATTCATCTTACTGATGTGATGACTGCCTCCACCATGGTACTACTCAATCTGCTTACTTCAAACCATCTGGACTAGTAATCAATGACCAAGATGAAAATTTTGCCTTTGAACTTCATTCCCAGGTGCTGCCATGGCTTTGAAGGAGAAGTGGAGAGTGTCAGTGGTTCACTCTGCTGTTGGTTATTCACTGCCCACATCAAGCATTATGTAACTAACACTTCAATGGAGTGATTGATGCCTAGCTACCAGACTGACTGCTGGGCTCTTGCTCAGCATTTCGCTGTTCCCAAGTAACCTTGATGGATTTTCTGAAGAATGTCTAGTTGAATTCTTAGGGATATAGTTCATTTTTAAAAAATGAGAAATCATCGATGATCGTGAGATATTTTCTCGGTTTGAAGTATTGAGTTTTTGGGAGGATAATCCAGCCATCTAATCTGGCAATACTCTTATATCGTGATGCACTCATCATCCTCCTGTCTTTGCTTGCTTAGTTTTTTGTAATCTCTTCTCAGTGGCTGGTAAATTTTTGGTATTGAGTGAAGTATATACTTTTACTTCCTCAAAAAAATTTAAATCTTCCAGTTTAACTCCTTCCACTAGTACTCATAACAATGCATATGTTGTCATCTGGTACTTCCCTAGAACATACTCAGTAAATGAATCATATCTCAGCAATAAATTTTGAATTCTATGTGACATTTTTGCAAATTCCTTTGGGTTAAGAAGAGTAACCAAAGGTTTGTGGTCGGTTTCAATTTTAAACCTTAATCCCATGACCTAATCAGAGAACTTCTCGCAAGCCCATGTGCCTGTTAATGTTTCTTTCTCAATGGTTACATACCTTTTCTCCATTTCCATAAAAAACTTAAGGCATAATAAACTGGTATTTTTTTGTCCATCTTTTTGAATTTGAAAGAAACTGCATCCAAATCTGTGGATGATGCATCTACTGCTCCAATTGTTGGCAGCTCTGAGTCTTAGTGCACAAGAATTTCTGGTGAAATTAGGAGATTTTTGACCTTGTCAAAAAGTACTTTGCTGGTCCACATTCCAGCACCACTGTTGACCTTATCTCAACAGCTATTGTAACGGTTCATTGATTTCTGCCTAGTTTGGCAGGAACTTGTCCATCCCAAGGAATCTTTGTAATTCTGTAATGGTTTTGCCTGTGGAAACTCCCCAATGACCCTGATTTCTGTGGGTCCTCCGTAATTCCCGAAGCTTGGACAATCTTATCATAGGCTTTGCAAATTCACATTTGTCGTTTCATGTGAAACCTGCTTCTTGTAGGGCTTTGAAGACTGCTGTCACTTGAAATTCATGTCCTTCCCTTCATGAACAATGTACAAGAATGTCGTTCATATGGCATATTATTCCTTTCATGCCTTCCAGGGTCAGAGACATCATTCTTTGGAATATCTCGGGTGCAGACAGAATTCCAAATGGTAACCTGTAAAATAATAATGCCCAAACAGAGTAAAGAAAGTGGCTAACAATCTGGATTGTTTGGCCAGCAACAACTCCAAAAGCCACTAATAACATGTAATTTTGTGAAGAGGGTTCTTCTTGCTAAATTGGTGAGACTTTCACCCACTGATGCCATCGGGTAGACCTTGTGTTCTACTGACTTGTTTAATTGAGTCAAGTCATCACAGGTTCTGATTGAACCATTAGACTTTGGTACTGTGCCCATCCTGGAACACCACTCCGTTGGTATGGTTACTGGAGAGGTTATGACATGTATTCACTCTGGCTCTTGACTTTGCCTAAGAATGGCTGAGGGACTTTTCTTGCTGTGAAGAGACATATAGGCTCAGCATCTGTTTTCATCTTTCCTAAACCTGAAAATAGGGATGGTAATTTATTCCTGAATATCTCACTAGATGCTTGTCAGCAATTTCATCAACATTGTAAATGAGCTTCAGCAGCAAGCATTCTATTCTGCTCAGTAATGATGACTCCTAATTCTTTATCACATACAGGTGTTCCACAATTTCTTTATCCTTGTATCTTAATCTTGGCAAGTGTTGGCCTATTACTATTCGTGTAGTTCCTCCTGGACCTAGCAACTGAACGGAGGATGGCTGTAATGTGATATTAAGCCATTTTGCTTCATCAGATAATACTGAAAAACCAGTATTTACCTTAAATTCTGTGAAGTGTCCATAAGCTTCTAATATAGTATCTTAATAACTATTTCCTGTTTTGTTAACTTCTCCTAAGTAGGTTCTGTGACTCTCCCACTTCTTGGATTTTATTTGGTTTTGTTGTTATTTCCTCTTTCTTCCTATGAGTTGTAGGAACTTTGGATCTGCAGACTATTTTAAAATATCCTAACCTCACACAGCTTCCCCTGCTGGGCATTCTTTCCGCTTGTATAGGGGTTCTCTGCCACACCAAGAACATCTCAAGATGGTGGTTAGCACACGTTTTTCCCAATTTTGCAGGCTTTTTCGCCATGGTGCTTTTTCTTTTTTGTCTGACATATTGAATGGCGTCATTTGATATTTGATTCATTCATTCATTTGATTCCTAGGGACATCACTTTCTCCATGAACAATTGCTCTGTTTTGCTTCCTAGGCTCAGTCTGTTGTGCTACTTGTACTGACTTTGTGAGTGTTAAATATCCCCCCATCATTGCCAGAAGTTATGATAGGATTTCACCTAGGATCACTATATGATCATATATTAATTAATCTTTGAGGATCCCACAGTTACAATTCTCCACGAGTCTGCACAGGTCATTAATAAATGAATCCATGAATTCACCCAGTTTTGCTCCAGTGTTGAAGCCTGTTGTGAGCCTTCAGTGTTTCAGAAAAGTTTTAGACCTTGTGTTCTACAGACTTGTTTAATTGAGTCAAGTCAACACAGATTCTGACTGAACCATTTGACTTTCACCCAGTTTTTGCCTCCTCTTATTAAATTTTGCTCGCTCAATGATCAAATTTTTTCAAACACTGAAGTACGAATCGAATGCCTGGAGGATTTCCTCATAAGAGCGCAAAGCTCCATCGATGCCCTGCCTTGCAATAACCTCATCTACTGTGGCCCCTATTGTGCAGAGTGAAGCATCGATCTGGTCCTTCTTATGCAAACCTAAAGCTATTCTGTATCTGGAGAATCGCTTCTTCACATTGTCCCAGTGCTGAAGCCTGTTGTGAGCCTTATGCACTTCAGAAAAGTTTTGAGAGTGGCAATACAGACTCCATGCTTACCCTAAGCTTTGGATTGTTTGCTGCCTCAGTAGTTTGGTTTGTAAATTGTGATCTGTACTCACTACTGTCTGGACTACGGGTTTGTTTGTCTGCTTGCATCTGCAGCACCCAAGATGCTCCATTCTCAGGTGAATCTTCAATCTTTTTTCTTCTTGCCCTTTTTCCAAGGATTTTCTTTCAGGTCTGCAGTCTTCACTTGGAGTTTTTCTGGGTCCTTATACTCTGGCTGCTGTCACCATGTTTCAGATGGTGCACATGTACAGTCAACAGAAACCACCAGCTGCCATCATGTTTTGTCTTGGGTCCAGGGTCTAGATGGGATTTCTTTAAGATTTTCCTGTTACCCTAAGAATGCTACCAAAGACTGTTATTTACAGATCAATATACATCTCAGTGCTCTACTGCTTCTCACCAGGTCTCAGTCTCTTAGTCATGTGACTTTGCATCATAGTTACATCAAATCAGGTGTTCCTGCAGCCTCCTCCTCAAGTTGATTGTTTCATTGTCCACCACCATTCATGACTGGACGTGGGCAGGTGTGATGTTTGTGGGATCACTTAGTTCTGTCTGTCGCATGCTACTTCTGCTGTTTGGCATGCAAGTAGTCCTGTGTTGTAACTTCAGCCTGGTGCTGCTTCTGGCATGTCCTCCTGCACTGTTTATTTGAGCCAGGGTTGAACCCCTGGCTTGATGGTAATGTTAGAGTGGGGGATAGGCTGGCCATGAAGGTACATATTGTGGCTGAATACAATTCTGCTGATGCTGATTGCCCACAGTGCCTCATGGTTGCCCACTTTTGAGCTGCTAATCTCAGGATCAAACCAAGATGACACCAAGGTTGTGAACAGACTGGCTTAATCTCAGGCTGTCATCAGGGGAACAGGTTGAGTCAATAACTTGGGAACGCAGCTTGGCATGGGGTCGGAAAACAATGGCTGTCGCCTTCCCAATATTTAATTGGAGGAAATTTCTGCTCATCCAGTCCTGAATGTTGGATAAGCTGTCTGATAATTTAGGAACAGAGAAGAAGCAGAGTGAGGTAGTGGTGAGGTAGAGCTGGTGTTGTCAGCATACCTGTGAAAACTAATGGTGTGCCTTTGGATGATCCTGCTGAAGGGTAGCGTGTAGATGAGAAATGGGAGGCAGCCAAGGATCGATCCTTCAGAGAAACCAGTTGTAACTGTGTGTGGGAGCAGGAAGTGACAGCATTGCAAGTGATTCTCTGGCGAGAATTAGATAAATAAGAATGGAAGCAGGTGGGAGCAGTCTCACCCAACTGGATGGCAGTGGAGAAGCATTGGAGGAGGATGGTGTGGTCAACCTTGTCAAAGGCTGCGGTCAGTTTGAGTAGGACAAGAAAAAAAAGTTTACTATTGTCACAGTCACATTGGATATAATGTGTGACTTTTTTGTGGTACTGAGGTAGGAGTGGAAACCTGATTGGAGCAATTCACACTTGGAGTTCCGAGAAAGATAGGAACAGATTGGTAGAGGGCAATGGGTTCAAGTACTTTGGGGAGGAAAGGGAGATTGCAGATGGGATGGTAGTTTGCAAGAATGGTAAGATCAAGGGTTTTTTTTGAGGAGAGGGCTGTTGATGGCAGATTTGGTGGGAGAGAGAGACAACACCTGAAGACAGAGAACTGATTACAATATTAGCTAATGTTGGGGTCAGGAGGGGAATTTGGGTGATCAGTTTAGTGGGAATAGGATCGAGGGAAAGGAAATGGGTGTCATGGAGAAGATGAGCTCAAAGGGGGCATGTGTTGAAATAGGAGAAAAACTAGAGAAAGATGAGAGTTCAGGGTTGGGGCAAGGTGGGAGCATTAAAGGACGTTTGGCTAGGTGAACTAGTGGATGGGAGCGATGCAGCAAAGGCAGTTGATTGAATTGTCTCGGTCTCAGTGGCAAAATCCATGAGCTTCTCACACTTGTTGAATGTAAGGGTGGAGGGGACAGGGAAGAAGGGTTTCAAGAAGATGGCTTGCAGTGGAGAAAAGATGCCAGGGGTTATCTTCGTATTCCAGGAAATCCTGGAATAGTGAGGAGCTTTTAATCTCTGTATTGAATCTTTATTCTCATGGAAAGTTGGCATAAGCCTTTGGCAACCCCGAAGCCGAAAATCAAATTTCCAAAACCCTCACATTGTACACAATGATTCCAACCATCTAAGTGTACCAATGAGTCACCGTGAAAGTACCTTGACAAACTATAATTTCCCAGGAACCTCTTTCATCTGCTCTCGAACTGTCAACCGTCTCAATTATCTGCCAGAATTTTCACGAGGCAAATCCTTATGAGAGACATCGCCTAATGTTATGCTTCTTTAAATTTCACCTTTTTTGTGACATAAAGGGAAATGTTACTCTTTCTTTCAGTTGTTTTGACAATAGCATGCCCAAAATGGAGCATACCAAGCTGACCAAGACACAAAATCAAAGGTAGCTTCTCTGACACTGGGAAACTCATCACTAACAACACATTTTCTCTTATTTGTGGGGGAACAGATTTAGATTTGATCTGCATTTTGACAGACAATCTAGATTGCAGCTAGATTGGGAAACTACGTTAAAAGATATGATAGTACACAAGCAATGGCTAGCATTTAAAGAACAAGTACATGATTTGAAACAAATACACACAGAAAATGCTGTCCAAACATATCAGTAACAAAGATAGTATTAGATCAAAGGAAGAGGCTTATTGTTTTGTCAAAAAGAGGATTAAGCCTGTAGATTGGGAGGATTTCAAAATTCAGAAAAAGAGGATCCAAAAATTGATAAGGAAAGAGAAAAGAGAGCATAAGAGTAAGCTCACAATAGATATAAAATCAGATTGTAACCATTTCTTTAAGGATGCAAATAGGATAGGATTTGTGAAAGTAAAAATGGGTCTATCAGAGAGGGAGGCAGTTGAAATTATAATGGTAATTTAGTAAATAATGGTGAAAATGGTAAAGATATTAAACAAGTACTTTCTATATGTCTTCACAGGGAAAGACACAAAATACATTCCAGAAATAATGGGGAACCAAGGCTCTTATTTGCAAGAATCAGGAGCTTAAAAGAAATCAGTATAAGTAAAGAAATAGCACTGAAGAAAGTAATGGGGCCAAGTGGTGACAAATCCCTTAGACCTGATGACCTACATCCTACTGTTGAACGTTGGAGCAGGCTTGAAGGAGCAAATGTTCTATTCCTATTTCTTATGTTCTTATGGTCTTAAACATAGATGTTCCCATTGCTTTTAATTACCAAGCCATTGACAAAATTCATGATAAGTAGAACCCCGATTTACAGACAATATGTGGAAAAACGGCTACAGTTATCAGCATTTAATCTACACAATGTAACACAGTTGACATTTTTTTATTTGACTTTATAATTCAGAAGAAAAATGAATACTAGAAAGCAACTCCAACTTCCACAAGTTTTCAATACTGCGTTCTATTGAGGAGTGGTGAAATCATCATGTTTGATGTTGAGAACCTACAGCAAAAGAAAATTAAAACAAGTGAATGACACCTTTCTTTAGGAGGTGCAAAGTATGCTTTAAATAGACTGTGCCCTCCAAATCAGGAAGCTGCTAATCGATATGGAAAACAACATGGGCATATTCCACAGGACATTCACATGAGGCCCAGTCACTGAAATGGTTCAGGCTTCTTGCTGGCTATAATTGGGAGGCAACATGATTAACTCCTCCATAGCTTGTCTGACCTGCATCACACACCAAGATCTACCCTCAACAAAAACAAACCCATGCTAATGGGATAATATCTCACCCCATGCTCACTGTAAAATACAATGAAATATTTGCAATCCACTTCTGATTTATTTAAGCTGTTACTTGCAACTCTGGGCCCCAGTCTAATTTTCCTAATGTGAGCCTTGACCTGTTTGAATTAGCACATACTATCATGGAATATTGTTGTATGAAGGGAGCACAGATCACCCTGAATGATTTTCCCCACCACCCCCACACCTTCCCCCTATTGTGCCCAAAAGTTTGACAAAGCTCCAAGTGCACAATCTACCCATTAAACAAGCCTTGTTTATCATAGAAATGAGATGACACACACAAGCTTAGTGAAGAGGCACACACCATAGCTGTGACATTTATACTGAACAATTGAGACATTGAGATAAGTCATGGTTTGACCTTTCAGCAGCGATGCATGGGACTTATAATAAGAATCAACAGTCTTTCGCAAACAAGTCGGACCAGTGCCATGCTTTGAGCAGCAAGTCTTTACACTAAGAGTTTGATATGCTGAGAGTGATATGGCTGATGAGGGAAAAAAATAAAAACCACATCCTTCTACCCTAGCTGTCAGAAATTACCCAAAATGTATCCTGAAACCTGTAAACAAGGTTGACTAAGCAGGCAAGTTTAATCAACCTAACAAATTAGTTACTGGGATAACGGCCTGTTGAATTATATTGGTATGCTTTGACCACTATTGTGCAGCATAAAAACTTATTAATACCTTCATTGTTTTATTAATCAGAAGGAAAATTTGCACTTATGTATTCTAGGAAGAGATTCAGTTGCCAGGTTTAAGATAATTGGCAAAAAGCCAACAGGGGAGATGTGGAGAATGTTTTTATACACAGCAAGTTATTATGAATTGTAATGCACTGCCTGAAAGCATGGTGGAAGCAGATTCAACAGTAACCTGCAAAAGGCAATCACATATCTGCTGTAGAAAAGGAAGAAAATGTGCAGGGCTTTATGGGAAAGAGCAGGGCAGTGGGCCTAATTGCAGAGCTCATTCATAAAACTGACACAGCTAGGCCCAATGAGTCAAGGGATTCTATTAGGCCATGAAAGAGTTGTGTCAGCCTTACTTACTGCTGTTACTGTGCTTGGGTCGGATTAGTTTGCTGGGGCCCCTTAAGCTTGGCTGGGTCAGGGTGAAGCTGAGAGTTGTTCCTGCATTGAGAAGACAGTTTGGTTATTACAGTCAATCAGGGAAATGTTTTGCTAGTGTGTGACATGTTAAGTTAGCCCTTCTTAGCTATTTGAGAAAGAGCCCAGTGAGAAGAGGGGATATCTAGCTCATTAATATTCCAGACAATATACCTGCCTGGCATCCACAGAGTTTGAGGAGCATGGCACATTTCCCTTTCTGATTATCAAATGTCCTGTTGCCACTTCTTTTGGAGGCAAGGTGTAACTTTCTCATAAGTTTAGCCCTGCAACTTGCACTGACAGCTGAAGTACTTTAACAATTCTTTAAGTAAAAATAAAACCATCATTTTATGTATTCAATAAAGCAATGATTTTAGTGTTAAGACACAGAAGCTGGCCATTTTGGTGTGTTTCCTCCAGTAATCCATCATGTCCTGTACCTCGAGAGGTTGCCCCATGGTTTCACTGCTCTTCATGTTTTCCAGTTACTTTCACTGAAGTGTTCATTATTCTTCTCTCTGTAGGTGAAGAAGCACTTACCATGTACATGGACAAAAGCAAGTTAGATAGAAAGTCAGCAAACGCCAGTCAGAGTGTGGAGGCCCTCCATCAACTAGCCTCATCCTACTTCATCGATCGTGACGGGACCATGCGGCGACTTCATGAAATACAAATCTCTACCGGAGCAATCAAGGTACTTAGCTTCTACATTTTACAAGATAAATGAAACCCCTGTGGAACGGGTATGACAATAATCAGCCATCAGGGTCTCTGAGGTAGAAAAATCATCATGGACATAGCACAAATAGAGTGGTAACTAAGTGGTTGCTTATTAGATGCCCCGTCATCAGCCCTATTGGACAGGGCACATAAAAATAGTCAGTGTGATAATGCCCATTGGGCACTATTGCCCAAAGAGAATTTATACCCCGAAGTATGGTGTCAGTGTTACTTTGAATGAGTTTGTGATTGTAGCATGGTCACTTGGATTTGTGTTATTGGGATTGTGCTCTTGAGCCAGCAATTTCTGTGCAAATTCAAGTTGGGTGGTTTTGTAGCAATTCCATAAGCATCTGTATTACATTAGTTTGGAATTCAGATTGCTGTCCATCATCATTTAGGCAGCTTCAGAGAGTATCAAGATGGTACAATGTCACAGGATGTTAGTACCTCAGGATTCATATCCAGTTTTCCAGATGATAGGAGAGGGAGAAAGAAACTTGGAAAAAGAGAGAATTGTTCTTGCATATCTGTCAGCCTGAGAGAGGTTGGCTGGATGCCATTTCAATCAGGAATTCACTTGGCAGATTCATAATGTATAAAGGCTTTGTATGTGGTATGCGTTGTTCACACTCCACAGGCCAACACCATGTTAAGTGATGCCAATTGACCTGAAGACTGAAGTGTACCAGTAATTTACTCACCTGGTAACATCTTCCACAATTTACAAGCAGTTGTCATTCCCGGAATACTCACAAGGGAATATTTGGATAATAAACTTAAAAGGTCAGGCCAGGTTAGCAGCTAAACTGTACAACTGTGCTTCAGAGTCCACACAACCCGATGATCAACACCCTTGGAAATCAGCTTGTAGATTATTGAAAAGAAATATAAACATTGTCTTTAAATTTAAATTTCAGGATGAATAGTGACATCAGTGAGGTATTTGAAGTTTCCTGCTTTTCCACAACCTTAAAGGACAGTTTGTATTGGCTTTCTTGGCAGCTAGCCTGAAAGAAGTTGAAGCTTCCTTTCAGTGATGCAAACATCTGCACCACAAAATATAAACATCTTTAATGCTCAATAGTATGGCCTGATTGACTGAAATTTCAGCTTTCCTTTCAAAAATATCTCTGATCCTAATAAAGTAAATGCAAATTAATAATTTTTAAGGTGATATATTGTGATTCGGCCTCTCAGTGATGCGGATCTGTAATTCCCATGGTTGGTATCCAGTCCGTGCCAAGTTGGCAAACTCCGATTCAGGTGCTCCTTGTGGGAATTGGTGCAATAAGGTTTTGAGTTCAGCCAGAGTTGAAATGCTCTTCCGTATGGGAAGTGTGCATGCTCAGAGCTAGTTGTTAATGTCTGGCGTCAACAGGTGGATGGGGGTGGAGGGGCGGGGGGTGCTTTAGGTGGGTGGGGGGATGGAAAGGAGGTCCAAAAAAAAAAAGGGAATTTCTTTCTCCCTTTCTGACATCTCTGATACTTTAAATGGACAATGATGTCTGGAGCGAAAAGTAAGAAGACAATCTTGCATTTAGATCCCGCCTTTCATGACTTCAGGACATCCTAAAGTACTTTACAGCCAACAAGATATTTTTTAAAGTGTAGTCCCAATAACACCAAGAACTTGAATAGAGTGCCTTTCATGTGATAATATGATCCAAGGCATTTTATAGGAGCGGATATCTGACAAAAAAATCACACCAAGGAGACATTAGGACATGTGAACAAAAACTTGATCAAAGAAGTGGGTTTAAGGGGAGCCATCAAGGAACAGAAAGTGAGGTGGAGGGGCAGGGAGGTTTCGAGAGGAAATTCCACAGCTCACCATTGCAGTGTAGTGTGATGGCATGAGTGTGATGCTTGCTTTCTAAAGTTCTGTTGAATAGATGTTGGATACAAATGCAATGTCACCCTGTCAACAAGAGAAACTTAATTGCCAGACGTTGACCTTGAAGGATTTCCTCCATAATTCATGACTTTTCCCAGTGATTTTTCCCAAGCAATCCAACCCTTTAAATAATTACTGCTGGATACAAGTTATTTAGAACTAAGTTATTTAGAAAATGAAAGTGAGAAATGAGAGGATCTGTAACTGACCAGCTCCTATGTCTCAATGTATCACTGTGTCTGACATGTTAAAAGCTTAAGTGTTGAGTAAATAGTTGACTTAAAAGCTTAACTCAGTGTAGATAATGAACAGTGATTGCGTGTTTTTTTGGAGGGGGAATGTTGTCACTCAGCCACATTCAATGCATTGAAAATGAAGTTTTCCATTCGGGATATGTATTGGAATATTGGGAGTGGTGGAAGTCTGAGGGAGACATTGCTGATGAAAAATTTGATATGTCATCATTGTGATTTTGTGCGAGACTCAAAATTAATTTACAAGCTGTACTGGCTGTGTAACTGTCTGTTAAATGGCTGTATTTTATTGCTTAACAAGAAAGAACTTTTCACATTATCAAAATCATTAATGTTTCACACATTAATTGAATAGATGAATGGTGCCCATAGCCTTCCTTCTCCTCACCATTGATATCCCACCCCCTCCAGTAGATAAGCTGCTCCATTTGAACTGTGATCTCAGACACAAGAATACTAGCGTTTTTGAACCCTCGAGCCTGCTCTGCCATTCGATAAGATCATGACTGATCTGATTGTGGCCTCAACTCCACATTCCTGTCTGCCCCACCAATGACCCCTGGCTCCCTTGTCGATCAAACTCAGCCTTAAAAATATTCAGTGACTCAGCCTCCAGTGCTCTCTGGGGGAGAGAATTCCACAGACTGATGACTGCCTAAAGTAAAACAAAAATCTCCTCATCTCAGTCTTAAGCGGGAGACCCTAATTTTTAAACCATGTCCCCTAGTCTAGACACCCCCACAAGGGCAAACATTCCCTCAGCATATGCAAACTCAGAATGTGATTGTCATGACAAGAAACCTTGGTGTGATCATCCCATTGGTAACGGCTTTACTGTACTTAGCACATTCAAGTAGCAAAAGTCTATCATTGAAACATTTGAAACAATTGAAATAAATGTAACTCCACCAAATCATGATAGGTATTATTTTATGAGACATTCAGCTCTTGAGTTGATCCAACAGCCACAACTCACAATTATACAGCACCTCTGACTTAGATAAATGTCCTAAGGCACTTCATCAAAGCAAAGTTAGACAAATATCGACACTGAGGAAGGATATATTAGGACAGATAGCCTATTGTTTAATCAAAGATATAGGTTTTAATAAGCAATTTAAATGTGAAATTTAGAACACTCATGATATTCCCGAATGTGAATATCTTGTAAATTCTCACATTAAAGGCATCATAAAATGAAGGCAACTTGGGTAAGTTACTACAGAATGATTGGTGTCTATGGAACCATACCCAGGATGTCTCTTAATGGGCTGGATTTTGCATTGAGGGGTGGCCCAGCTCATCCACACAGCTTAAAAGTCATGGAGAAGCTTAGCTCCAGTTGGTTGGGAAGTTTTGAACGATTTTACGGTCATCAGGCCCTTAATTGGCTTAGGGTGAGACTTATGCCCCATCTGGGAGAAAGTCCCGCCTCTGAGGGCCACCTGCCAATTGGATAGCCAACAGCTGTCATTGGGAGCAGTGGCCGCTGCACGGACTGCAGGCAGTGTACCACACTGGTGTGTCATGGAAGCCAGATTCATAAGTGAGTGGGGGGTTTTGCTGTGGCCGGTTGTGCAGGCCCTGCTCAGAAGGTTGGAGGACTGGGCTCAGGGAGGGCCAGAGTGGGCCACATGAAAAGAAGGAATAAGGTTGGATTGGGACCCCTGGTGGACATAAGATGCCCAATCAGGATGGGCGCCCCATTAGCCCACCATAAGGCCTCGCCATATGGCCTTACGCCACCCAGCCAACCCCCTCCCCCCACTGGGCATCAGAGATGGCAGCAGGAGGATTAAATTGCCATTAATTGGCCACTTGGGCTTCAGTTGGCCACGCCTCATCGGCTGCTCGTAAAATATCAGCAGAGATGGGTAGGTGATGGGCAATGTGCCACACCATGGTGCCCAAATTCATGCAGCCCCCTCCCCTATGACTGACTGCCAGTCTGCTCCAGGGGGCTGTGTAAAATTCCACCCAACTTCTCCAGAAAAGGAAGGAGAGCAGGAAAGGAAAGAAAACACCGACAAGTGATTTCAAGTCTCCTTGTGTCTTAGATTATTTATTTTTTAACCTTCAAATTTGTTCCTTGCATCAGTCTTGACTCAGTGGTAACATGCTTCCTCTAGCTTGGAAGATTGTGAGTTCAAGTTCCGCTCCAAAGAGCTAAACAAACAATCTAGGCTGACATCTCAGTGGCATTGCACTTTCGGAAGCACAGTAATTTGGATGCAAAGTTCAACTGAACTCTGCCCTTTCAGATGCATGCAGAGGCTGGCAGGACCCTAAGCAAAGAAAAGCAAAGGAAATCTGCAAAGATTCACACACGGTAGTTTATATTGTCACACATATTTGATTTTGCCACACCTATGGTTTGATTAAAACTATTGCAGGGGATTAAGTAAAACTGAGGAATGGAAGACTGAAAGAGAGCACTAGTCAGACACATTGGGCTCAGCTTTCTGCCTGCCCCTGCCAATTTTTCAGTGCACCTGGAGAAAACTGCAGTGAACAGCAACTTGGGACAAGTTGGGCTTCTGCCATCCTCCTGCGATTCAGCTGCAACAGCAGGGACCGTGTGGGACTGTATGTGACTAGGCACATGCTCGCTCAATGCAGGCTGGGCAAACGCAGCCTCCACCATAGGCAGAATTTTCACCTCGTTGGGCAGGTGCGGCAGACGGGCGAAACAGTCCTCCGCCCACAATTGGGCCCCGACCGCGATTTCACGCTGGCTGGCCAATTAACGGCCAGCCCGCGTGAAACGCACGCTGGGAGCCACAGCACTGCTGGGGTGGGGGTGGGAGGAGCACGAGCGCTGAAGTTTGCGCTTGCGTGGGTGTGCACTCACTGAAAGCTTCCTGAAGGCACAGAGCTGCCTCAGGGAGCTGAAGAATTTTGAAATGAAAATTGAAGAATCTACAAATAATATAAACGTGCCCCCACATGTGATATGTTAAAAATGAGTTTAAAAAAAACTTTCTTTTTATTCACTGTTGGAAACCTCATCCTGCCCATGGATGAGGTTTCACAAAAAATGCAAAGGCCGCCTGCCCTGTTTGCCAGCTCGCCAGCCGTAAGGTTGGACAGGCAGTGAAAAATTCTGCTTAACTACCTGCTTAAGGGCCTTAATAGGCCTCTTAACTGTTGCTGGGCACACTGCCAATTCTTGCACATGCCTGACGACCAAAATATTGCACAAGTGCATAATGTCATCGGGCTTGCATCCACACGCTGAGCTAAAAACCCTGGCCCATGTTTTTTTTCCCCTTTGCACTGCATAAACTGCTGGGTACTGGGGAAGCCTATCATGTCTCAACTTGCAATATCCAGAAGTTCACAAAACGGCCGGGGGTTGGTCAAGAATGCCACTCAGCACAAACATGTTCAAGCACGAGCATGATTCTCCATTTATGTTTCAATGGGTAACTAGTTGGTCACCCTTTCTACCAGATGCACCCAGAAAGGAGCACTCCTTCATTGAGGTCAAGGCCCATGGTCCTTATGTCTTAATGACCTTAGGTCTGAAAACCTGCTAAATTCAGGGGTTGAGACCTAAGCAAAAGTGCCCACCACCTCATTTGACCAGTACAACCAACCAGCAGAAAGCCAGCAATGACATCTCTTTCTATTGGCACTTTCCCTCCACATGCCTCCTCCTAACCCCAGGTCAGAGGCATGAAGTTGAGTTGCCCTTAGTAGTCACATGCACCTCCTGAACTGCTGATCACTGCCAAATCTCCAGTCCACAAAAGTCACACAATCCTCTTCAATTCAGTCAGTGGCCACATTTTTAACAACGTTATGTGAGCTCAAAAGTACGCAGAAATGGCCAGTGCTCATCAAGGGAAAATGAATCATTGGGCAGACTTTTCCCAGCCCCAGAGGTGGCAGGCTTGGAGGCAAGGGACTAGGGTGGGGGCCATGGGCTTGGAAAATAGGGGGAAGCCACATCAGGATGGCTCCCCAACACATTCTCACCACCAAGGAAGTTTCCCAGGGGCAGGCAGGAATTCCAATTGGCTTCCCGCACCACAGAGGTAGGCAGACAATTTAAATAATTAAGGCCACAATTAGGGGCCATTTAGAGGGCTTCTTGGCACTTTCCCAGCAGCGGAGCAACCCCTGCTACGTGGGGAAGCCTGCAGACCCATGGAGGCAACCTCTCTGTGGATGTCCAGGGGACCTTCGGAGCCAGAAGTTCCATCCAACGACATATTCAGAGGGGTTTACCCTCTGACAGGAGGGGTCTGTGGTCCTTACTCCCACCCCCAAAAATAATTATTTATTTTTACACTTCTGAGGGAGCCCACCTCCCCCAGTGGATCTACCGAGACTCTAGACCTGCCAGCCCCCATGATTGGGCCATCAGCATCAGCAGTCCACCCACTATCTTTAACTGGAATCTCCAGGAAAGTGGATCCCCCAGGTAAGGCTCCAAGCAAGTGCAGTTTCAGGACTTCCATTTGGTCCCAACATCAGGGTAACAAAGGCCATGGGAAAATCCTGCCCCTTGATTGTGGTACCATTATCCACTGAGCAAGCAGGAAACTTCCGTAGAGGCGGAAAAGATTTTAAGGCAAAGGCCGTGACTTTATGGGCCCGGCTACCGCTGGGATCTTCCAGTCCCACCAAAAGTCACTAAACTTTTTGCTGGCCTGGCCAGCCACAGCAAGGCTGGAAAATCCAGGCCAGAGTCTTCAGGCTTCTTTATTGAGCAACACCTGGGTAGACCAAGAAAATCTTAATATCCTCAAGATCTTTACAACACCAAGAACAACTTGTACTTATATAGCACCTTTAGCATGATAATACATCTCTAGGCATTTCACAGAGGCTTTACAAAACAAAATATGACACCAAATCACATAAGGAGATATTAGGGGCAGGTGACCAAAAGCAGAGTGCCAATTTAGAGACAGTTGTGGGATCAAGAGAGCTGGTGAAGCTGGATGTCATCAGTGTACATGTTACTTTTTATTTTTCATTCATGGGATGTCGGCGTCGCTGGCTAGCATTTATTACCCATCCCTAATTGCCCTTTTTCAGAGCGAACCACACTGCTGTGGGTCTGGAGTCGCATGTAGTAAGAAAGCACGGCATATTTCCTTCCCTAAAGGGCATGAGTTTAACAGATGGGTTTTTAACGACAATCAACAATGGTTTCACGGTAAAAACAAAAAAACTGCGGATGCTGGAAATCCAAAACAAAAACAGAATTACCTGGAAAAACTCAGCAGTCTGGCAGCATCGGCGGAGAAGAAAAGAGTTGACGTTTCGAGTCCTCATGACCCTTCAGCAGAACTGGGTGAAGTTCTGCTGAAGGGTCATGAGGACTCGAAACGTCAACTCTTTTCTTCTTTGCTGATGCTGCCAGACCTGCTGAGTTTTTCCAGGTAATGGTTTCATGGCCATCATTAGATTTTTAGTTCCAGATTTTTATTGGATTCAAATTCCATCATCTGCCATGGCAGGATTTGAACCCTGGTCCCCAGAGCCTTACCCTGGGTCGCTGGATTGCTAGTCCAGCGACTATATCATTATGCCATCGCCATTGGAAATTGAAATTGTGCTTTTGAATGATGTCATCATAGGGCAGCATATAGGTAAGGAATAGGACATTAGACATAACTGTAAGAAGTTAATGATAGGAATATAGGAGCAGGAGTAGGCCATTCAGCTCATTGAGCCTGCTCCGCCTTTCAATCAGATCATGGCTTATCATCTACCTCAATGCCGCTTTCCCGCACTATCTCTGTATCCCTTGATGTCATTAGTCTCCAGAAATCTATCAATGCCTGTTTTGAACATGCTCAATGATTGAGCTTCCACAGCCCTCTGGGGTAGAGAATAGCAAAGGTTCACCACCCTCTGAGCACAGAAATTCCTCCTCACCTCAGTCTTAAATACTATTCGGCTTCCTAATTCCCTGCTGCACCTGCATGCTAACTTTTAGTGATTCATAAGGACTCCCGGGTCCCTTTGGATGCCTGCACATTCTAACCTCTCACCATTTAAGACATATTCTGCCTTTCTGTTTATTCTACCAAAGTGAATAACTTCATACTTACTCACATTATATTCCACCCACCGTGTTCTAGCCCATTCACTTAGCCTGTCCAAGTTCTCTTGAAGCCTCCTTACATCCTCCTCACAACTCACATTCCCACCCAGTTTGGTGTCATCAGCAAATTTGGAAATATTACAATTGGTCCCTAGATCCAAATCATTTATATAGACTGCGAACAGTTGTGGACCTAGCACTGATCCTTGTGGTCCCCCACTAGTAACAGCCTGCCATCCTGAGAATGATCTGTTTATTCCTACTCTGTGCTTTCTGTCTGTTAACCAATTCTCAATCCCTACTAGTATATTTCCCCCAATCCCGTGCACTCTAATTTTATTTACTAACCTCCTGTTACTAAGACTAGATAGATAAAAAGGAAAACAGGCCAGTGCAATCCCAGCCAGCTGGGTGATGACAGAAAGGTGTTAGAGAGAGATGGTGTGATCCACTATGTCAAAGCTGCATTCAGGTTGGAAAGAATGAGGAGGCAGAGTTTGCCTTTATTGTCACAGTCACGCAGGTTATCATGTCTGTCTTTAATAAGAGCAGTTTCGGTAATATAGCAGAAGCAGAAACCTGATTAGGGGAACTCAGACATGGAGTTCCAAGAAAGGTGGGCCTAAATTTAAGAGACAGCAATGTGCTCAAGGACTTTAGAGAGGAAAAGGGGATTCGAGGTGGGCAGTAGTTGCAAGGATGGTGGGGTGACAGGTTGTCTTTTTGAAGAGGGGATAATGGCAGATTTGAAAGCAAGAGAGAGAGAACTGTTGACGATATCAACAACTAACATGGGAAGGAAAGGGTAGTTGGATAGTCAGTGGTTTTGTGGAAATAGGGTTGAGAGAGGAGGAGGTGAGTTTCATGAAGATGAGCTTGAAGAGGGCAAAAGGGGAAAATAGAGAAAGCTACAAGTATTTGCCTATGTCAGGAGGGAGCCTTAGAGGAGGTTTGGCCGGGTGGATTAGTGGAAGGGAGGAACCTGGCAGAGGCAACTGATCGCATTGTCTTGATCTTAGTGACAAAGCTATGAGCTCCTTGCGTCTGTTGTTTGAGGTGGGAGTGGAGGAGACAGGGGAGAGGAGCAGTAGAGAAAATAAGCCAGGTGTTATCTTTTCATTCCAGGGTGATCCAGAACAGTGAGCAGTTTTCACAAACAGGAACAGGACCTAATGTCTCCAGTCAGTTCTGGCGGTGAATAGCTAAACCAGTTGTCTGTCATATCCTTTCAAGCTTGCATCCCATTCACTTAAGGGAATGGAGATGAGGGCTGTACTAGGGGTAACAGTCAGGGTAAGAGAGAGAGTAATAGTTTTAATGGGAGTGAGGACATTGAAGGTTGAGCAGATCTGTAACTCAGAAATGTTCTGGTGAATGGAGGCTAGGTAGCTGAGATTTTGAGAGTACAGTTGTAAGTACATTGGGAGAGAGTATTTTTTTCCATAGGTGGATACAGAAGGAAGCAGGGTTTGCAGGGGGAAGCAGGTTGTGAATGGAAAGCGATACAAGGAAGTGATCAAAAATGACCATATCTGTGATTGACACAGCGTGGAGAACAAGGCCATTTGAAAAGGCGAATATGGGCTGGGGAGTGAAGTGTTTTCTCACTTCCTAACAATTAAGAATACACACAGCTATCTACTTCTGAATCCCAACTTCCTGTGTAAAGAACAGAAGGTTCCTTTATTCTACACCAGACGGCAATACATCCGGGAGTTAGCACACCCTGTCAGGTTTTTTATATAACACTTCAACTAAAATGTCCTTTTGCAAAAAAGCATAAACATTAAACACAGACATCACATCTCCTCCCCCTTTAGCCAGGAAAAGATCAGCCAGGCGGCTTGCAGATTCACTTTGGTCTAGAGAGGAGTGTTCACTTAGGTATCTCAGTTTGTTTGCTTAGAAGTTCTGCTGTTCCACTTGTTTCTGTTCAAGTTCAACAGTTGCAGCTACAGATGCTACAGATTTGTCAGTTGAATCAAGTCGGGTTTCACCAAGTGGAGCAGATGTTTCCCAGAAATCTTTCACTGTGACTGGAATCCCCTGGAAATTTAGTTCCTTTGATTTGGCTTCTCTAATCTGGTCAGTGTGTCTCTTCTAGATTCCACAGGAAGATTCAACATCATAGGTCAGTTGTCCTCAATGCTTGATGATTCTTCCCAGGATCCACTTTGGTGTTCCACAATAATTTTGGACCCAAACAGACAGATCCAAATTAAACTCACAAGCTTGTTTACTTGTGTCATGTGGCCTTTTCTGATCAAGTTGCCTTGAACCAATCTTTCCTTTCAAATCCGGACACAGCAAATCCATTCTGGTACACGGTTGTCTTCCAAACATCAGCTCAGCAGGAGATGCGCCTGTTGTTGAATGTGGAGTGTTACAGTACATCATCAAAAAGTTCTTCAGCTTCAACTTCCAAACTGTTTGCATCCTCCCCTTCAATATGGTCGCTTTGAGTGTCTGGACAAAGTGCTCCATTTCACCATTTGAGGATGGGTGACAAGACGAGATGAGAATCTGCTTGATCCCATTGTTTTTCAGGAATGTTTGAAATTCACATGATGTGAACTGTGTGCCATTGTCAGACACAATCTGCTCCGGCAATCCAAAAGTAGTGAACACATTCCGGAGAGCATCAATGGACATTGTTGAAGTAGTCAGCTTCATGGGAATATCATGAGGCTACTTTGCGCAGGCATCCACCACAATCAGGAACATGTCCAAGAAGTGGTCCACATGAAGTCTCTGCTGCGGGTGGCCAGGCCAAGCACACGAATGTAATGGGGCAGGTGCAGGAGAAGTCTTCATTTCTTGGCATGGAAGGCAATCGCTGACCATGCCATTGATGTCTTTATCCAGGTGTGATCACCATACATGTAGACGAACTAATGCTTTCATTTTGATGATTCCCATGTGAGAGTTGAAGTTCTTCTAACACCTGTGCTTGGAAATTTGCAGGAATAACAACTCTGATTCCCCATAACAAACAACCATCTTGCAGAGTCAGCTCAAATCTATGCAGGTGGTAAGGTTTTAAGCCCAATAGTCACTTCTTGAGGTACACACCAACCCTTCTGTGTGTACAGATAAATTTTGGAGAGCACAGCATCCCTCTGCATTTCAATTCGAAATTGATCCGCTTTAACAGGTAACATGTGTATTTGGTTCACATTGAAAGCAGTGACTTCACTCTGGGTTATGAGCTGTGGTGTACCGGAAGTCTGGAAAGTATGCCGCATTTCCATGATTCTCAGTACAGCGAAATGTAATTTTGTCCTAATAAGCAGATAAGGTCAGTGCCCACCTTTGTGGATGTGCAGCGGCAAGTGTCGGGATTTGTGACTTCAGGCTAAGCAACCAGGTCAAAGGTTTCTGGTCTGCAATTAACGTGAATTTATGCGCGTACAAATATTGGTGGAACTTCTTGACTCCATAGATTAGTCCAAGAGCTTCCTTCTCAATTTGTACACAATTTTGTTCTGCCTTAGACAATGCACAAGAGGCGTATGCAATGGGCCGTTCACTGCCATGTGAAATGTGTGGGAGATGACAGCTCCAACACCATATCCGGATGCATCACAAGCCAGGCTGATAGGTAACTTTTCAATGAAATGTGTCACTTTAGCAGAATTAAGCTCTTGTTTGAGTTCCTTGAAACTTTCCTGACAGGCTTGTGATCAATCCCATTTTGCATACTTCTTCAGCAGATTATTCAGTGATGCTGCGTTGGTAGCCAAACTGGAAATGAACCTGCTGTAGTAATTCACAAGTCCCAAAAACGAACAAAGCTCCTTAACATTTTTGGGCTGTGGTGCATTCACAACTGCCTCCACCTTTCTGGGTGAGGTTGAGAGGCCAGTTTCGTCCATCACGTGTCCCAGGCACTCCACTGAGGGCTTCAGGAACAAGCATTTGGATTTCTTACAGCGGATGCTGTATTTTTCCAATCTATGCAGGATCCTGCCTAGGTTCTCTAAATGAGTTGGGAGGATTTTCCTGTGATGAGCATGTCGTCTTGGAAGCAGGTTACACCAGGGAGGCCCTACAGTGTTTTGCGAATGGCCTGGTGGAATGAGGCTGGTGATGACACGATTCCAAATGGTAGTCGTTTGTATTGATATGGACCTCTGTGTGTGCTGATAGTTGTATACTTCCTGGAATCTTCACTCAGCTGCATTTGCAAAAATGCCCGTGATAGGTCAAGCTTTGTGAATAATTCACCTCCATTAAGAGCAGCAAACAGATCTTCAATTTTTGGTAGTGGGTACTGATGCACTTCTAGGAAAGGATTAATGACAAGCCAGTAGATAAAAGCTTTAAAGAGCTTGTGGATGTTTTGAAAATAGAAGTTATGGGTTCGGATCAGGAGCCGCAGCCAAAGTGCACATGTGAATAAACACAGAAAAGACTTAAATTACATAATGTGGTATGAATTAGGATGCAAATATCCTTGTACTGAATGGGGAATTAATAATGGGAAACAAGGAAATAGCAGAGATTTTGAGAAAGTATTTTGTGTCTGTCTTCACAGTTAGACACACAAAAGCATCCTAAGAAAAGTAAAAAAAAAATCAAGCGGCGGAAGGGAGGTTAGTACTTAAACAATCACGATCACTAGAGAAAAAGTACTTGGAAAACTAATAGGTTGACAAACTCCCTAGACCTGATGGTCAGCATCCTAGGCTCTTAAAATAAATGCCTACAATGATAGTGATTGCATTGGTTGTAATCTTCCAGAATTGCCTGGATTGGAAAACTGTAAATGTAACACTTTTCTATTCAAGAAAGGCGGGAGGTAGAATTCAAGAAACCATAGACCAGTTAGTACATCATCTGCCATTGGGAAAATGCTACAATCTATTATTAAGGAGGTAATAGCAAGACAGTTCAAAAATCAAGCAAAGTCAGCATGGTTTTGTGAAAGGGAGATTGTGTTTGACAAATTTATTAGAGTTCTTTGAAGACGGAGTAAGCAGAGTGACTAAAGGGGAATCAGTAGATGTGGTCTACTTGGATTTCCAAAAGGCATTCAACAAGGTGCTATATAAAAGCTTACTGCATAAGGTAAGAACTTATGGTGATAGGGGTGATTTGGGAGCATAAATAGAGGTGTAAAAATTTAGACATGATTAAAATTTAGGTCTATTGGTATCTAGTCAAAGTAACTTTATGTCCCAAATTTGCAATCTCATTGAGCTGATCCACAAGGTAGAATCAAGTGATGGAGACAATCAGGTGCGGTGAATCAAAGTGGAATTTATTAAACGAGAATGGTAAATATACTTAACAAAAGGCAATGGAGACAGCATGAATAAACCCTGAAAGGACACTGATGCTCTGAGTGCTGGCAGCACAGCCGAAGTCTGTCTTTTTCCTAATTGATGTTGAGTTGTGTCTCAGGAGAATTGCCACCTTGTGCAACAGTGTGCCAATGATACCTTGAAACCTTCAATATTTATCCTTAATCCTGAGGGTCCATGTGTCATATTTGGACATAGCTTGTATTAGCCCTTTCAATTGGTTAGGAATGAGGTCACGAGCTTTATCCCCACCTACATGGCTCAAGTCACGTAACCAGTGACTGACAACAGATGTTTATTCTTTGTACTCAGTGCTATCTCTAGATCTTACATGAATTAGAAGTACAAATGACATTCCCATAAACCATGTTGCATCTTATCACAATATTAGCTATTTGGCCTTCTCAAATTGTGTTCACACGCAGCAGAAACTAATCATGCATGTCCTGACAGCCATTAGTATTAGATGGTAAGCGATGTCTCTCATCGTGAAGCAGGAAAGGTGAGCAAAGAAGATGTCTTAAATGATTTACACTATTGATACCATTAAATGATCAATATGTTAGAAGTCTACTCTAATTAAGGGGTAGGTGTGTTGCACTAGCCATTATCACTGTAGGGAGGGATTCATGCTGAGGGCAAAACAGTTATTCTTTTAAAAAGGCCTTGAGCTAGTTCTTAGTGTAACTTTAAAACAAAGGGATGCTATGAGCATCATTAGAAAATTAGGTACCTAACTTTTATCAGGAAGACAGTTCTTCACGTTACTGACAGCCTTGAGTTGTCTTAAACTGTTTCATAGTAAATTGCTGGCAGTGTGGTTAATATGAGATCTCAAAAAGTTAGTCCCAATTCTTACAAAATCCTACAATTAGTAGACTATCACAATTTTACAATATTGCGAACTAACTGGAAACAGAGAGTTGGGATAAATGGAATATTTTCAACCTGGCAAACTATGATGAATGGGTGTCATAGGAATCAGTGCTGTGACCTCAGCTCAGATGCTGCAGATACATCTGTCCATGACTGTATCGGTAGCAGTGACTACCACACAGTCATTGTGGAGACGAAATCCCGCCTTCACAATGAGTATACCCTCTATCATGTTGTGTAGCACTACCGCTGTTCTAAATGGGATAGATTTTAAACAGATCTAGCAACTCAAGACTGGGCATCCATGAGGTGCTGTGGGCCATCAGCAGCAGCATAATTGGACTCAAACATAATCAGTAACCTCATGGCCCGGCATAGCCCCCACTCCACCATTACCATCAAGCCAGGGGATCAACTCTGGTTCAATGAAGAGTGCAGGAGAGCATGCCTGGAGCAGCACCAGACATACCTAAAAATGAGGTATCCACCTGGCAAAGCTACAACACAGGACTGCTTGCATGGGAAAGAGCATAAGCAGCAAGTGATAGACAGAGCTAAGCTCTGCAGTCCTGCCACATCCAGTCATGAATGGTGGTGGACAATTAAACAACTCACTGGAGGAGGAGGCTCCACAAATACCCCCATTCTCAATGATGGAGGAGCTCAGCATGTCAGTGCAAAAGATAAGGCTGAAGAATTTGCTGCAATCTTCAGCCAGAAATGCCAAGTGGATGATCCATCTCGGCTTCCTCCAGAAGTCTTCAACATCACAGATGCCAGGCTTCAGCTAATTCGATTCACTCCACATGATATCAAGAAATGGCTGAAGGCACTGGATACTGCAAAGGCTATGGGCCCTGACAATATTCCCGCAATAGTACTGAAGACCTGTGCTCCTGATCTTGTTGCGCCCCTAGCTAAGCTGTTCCAGTGCAGCTGCAACACTGGCATCCACCCGGCTATGTGGAAAATTGCCCAGGTATGTCCTGTACACAAAAACCAGGACAAATCCAACCCATCCAATTACTGCCCCATCAGTCTACTCTCCACCATCAGTAAAGTAATGGAAGGGGTCATCAACAGTGCCATCAAGTGGCACTTGCTAAGCAATAACCTGATCACTGATGCCCAGTTTGGGTTGCGCCAGGGCCACTCAGCCCCTGACCTCATTACAGCCTTGGTTCAAACATGGACAAAAGAACTGAACTGAGGTGAGGTGAGAGTGACTGCCCTTGATGTCAAGGAGGCAAGTGTGGCAACAAGGAACCCTCCCAAAACTGGAGTCAGTGGGAATCGGGGGGGGAAAATGGTCCATTGGTTGGAGTCATACCTAGCACAAAGGAAGATGATTGCGATTGTTGGAGGTCAGTCATCTCAGCTGTAGGACATCACTGCATGAGTTCCTCAGTGTGGTGTCCTAGGCCCAACCACCTTCAGCTGCTTCATCAATGACCTTCCTTCCATATTAAGGTCAGAAGTGGGGATGTTCGCTGATGATTGCACAATGTTCAACACCAATCACAACACGTCAGATACTGAGGCAGTCCATGTCCAAATGCAGTAAGACCTGGACAATATCCAGGCTTGGGCTGACAGGTGGCAAATAACACCTGTGCCACACAAATGTCAGGCAATGACCATCTCCAACAAGGGAGAATCCAATCATCGTCCCTTGATGTTCAATGGCATTACCATCACTGAATTCCCCACTATCAACATCCTGGGGCTACCAATGGCCAGAAACTGAACTGGACTAGCCATATAAATACTGTGGCTACAAGAGCAGGTCAGAGGCTAGGAATCATGCGATGTGTAACTCTCCTCCTGACTCCCCAAAGCCTGTCCACCATCTACATGGCAAAAGTCAGGAGTGTGATGGAATACTCCCCACTTGCTTGGATGAGTGCAGCTCCCACAGCACTCAAGAAGCTTGACACTGACCAAGGTAAAGCAGCCTACTTGATTGGCACCACATCCACAACAATTCACTCCCTCTACCACCGACACACAGTAGCAGCAGTGTGTACCATCTGCAAGATGCACTGCAGGAATTCACCAAAGCTTCTTCGACAGCACCTTCCAAACCCATGACCACTGTCATCTAGAATGACAGAGGCAGCAGATAGCTGGGAACGCCACCACCTGGAAGTTCCCCTCCAAATCCCACTCACCCTCCTGACTTGGAAATATATCGCTGATCCTTCATTGTCGCTGGGTCAAAATCCTGGAACTCCCTTCCTAACAGTACTGTGGGTGTACCTACACGACATGGACTGCGGCAGTTCAAGAAGGCCACTTATCACCACCTTCTCAAAGGCATCTAGGGATGGGCAACAAAATGCTGGCCCAGTCAGCAAAGCCCACATCCTGTGAATGAATAAAAAAAAACTATTTACAATCTATATTAATGACTTAGATGAAGGGTATGACTGTATTATAACCAAATTTGCTGATATTACAAAGATAGACATGAAAGCAAGTTGCTCGTAGGATACAGTGTCTGAATGGAGAAAGGATGGATTAAGTGAGTGGGCAAAAATGTGTCAAATGGAGTATAATGTGGGAAAATGTGAAGTTGTCAGCTTTGGCAAGAAGAATACAAAAGCAGCATATTATTTAAATGGAGAGAGACTCCAGAATGAGGTGGTGCAGAAGGATCTGGATATCCTTGTAGATGAATCACAAAAAGTACAGCAAGTAATTAGGAAGGCAAATGGGATTTATTGTAAAGGGAATGTAATATAAATGTAGAGAAGTCATGCTACAACTACCAGACACTATAGGGTGACCACACCTAGAGTACTGTGTACAATTTTGGCTTCCTTACTTAAGGAAGGATAGATTTACATTGGAAGCAGTTCAGAGAGGGTTCAGTAGGCTGATTGCTGGGACGAAGGCATCATGTTGGGGGGAAAGGTTGAGCAATTTGGGCCCATACTCATTGGAGTTCAGAAGAATGAGAAGTAATATTATTGAAACATTTAAGATTCTGAGGGGGCTTGACAGGGTAGATGTTGAGAGGATGTTTCCCCTCGTGGGACGATCTAGGACTAGGGGGCACAGTTTCAAAATAAGGAGTCTTCCATTTAAGGTGGAGATGAGAAAGAATTTCTTCTCTCAATGGGCCATTAGTCTTTTGAGTTCTTTTCCACAGAGAGCAGTAGACATTGGTTCATTAAATATATTCTAGGCTCAGTTGACAGATTTTGAATCAACCAGGGAGAAAAGGATTATAGAGGGCAGGCAGGAAAGTGGACTTAATACCACAATCAGACTAGCCAAGATCTTATTGAAAGGCAGAGCAGGCTCAGTGGGCCGAATGGCCTACCCCTACTCCTGTTTCTTATGATATTAGGATATGAGAGCGCCCAGAGTTAAAGTCATAAATTCCGCAGTGGGTCACAGGTAAGACAGGTCAGGAAAACAGGTTGGACAATTTGAAATTCATTTTCTCAAATGTAATAAAATCATTAAGAGGTCTCAACATGCCTCAGGTTCCCCCATGGCACAGAGTGGGATGACAAAAATTGTTAAATTGAATCTGTTCACATGTTTATATTGCTATTAATAAAAATGCAAAAGATGATTGAGATTGGCAGATAGGTAATCCTGAAGCAGACGTAATCCATTTTAACTTCTACTGCTGCTCATCCAAACGGCCTGTGAGAGCTGAGCCTCAGCTAATGGTGGACAATCCACACGTGACTTGATTCACAGATTTAGGTGGGTGCAGCATAGATTTTACAGCACAAAGCAATGCCTCGGGTAGCAAAAGACCAAGAGCAACATTAACACAGAATGCATTGCTCCGGCAACGCTGTGTTGATAAAGCAAATGCTTTTGACAGGGCATATTGCGGCTTTAAATATGCATCTTTGATATACTACAGATGGACCATCAGTGTTCCTGATAATTAAACAGCCAAGGGGAATTACAATATGTTTTTAATTAATGGGTGAGTGCTGATGAGGAATGACCACATCAAAGAATTTGGCTTGGTAGAGTTTCTGAGTCTGACACTGAGAGACGTTGAAATATCACCAGCAGAGAGGCAGCCATCAACCCGGCTGGTTCAGCATGTATGCAGATCCCAATGTGCATATTAGTCCACCTCCCTTTTGCCCTGCTCAGCTCAGCTCTTCATGAACTCTGGGTAGAATGCCACCGGCGTCGCTGCATGCTGCACTGTTTCACTCCATGGCAGTTTGGGAACCTCTGAATTCAGTAGACCACCCTGTCCATCACCAGTTGTACCAGGCCTCTGCCAATAGTTTAAGCTGAAGAAAACTGAAGAAGCCATTTGAAGGCACCACATCGAGATGCATATTCTCCTGCCTGCCTCCTACAAGTCAGGTCTGCTGTGACATGATGCCATGTGCACCAAAAGTCCTCTGCTACCACATTTAGCTCACCAATCCAGACTGCCAAATGTTGTCAGATTTCTTCAAGATGGGGAACAGCTAAGAATTAGGAAAGGTGTTCTTTATAACAAATGAAATAAAACAAATCCTTTTGGATTTCAAAGTTTCATTTTTTGATTTTGATGGGAGAAAATCAGCTGGGGTAAAAATTAACTCCAAAAACCTAATTTGCAGAACATCAATTGAGAAAATCATAGCAAATATTCAATGGATTAAAGCCTGTCTTGCATCCATACACAAGAGATTCAGCAATGAACTGTATTCTAGGTAAGCCACTCACAGAGCACAGAACAGTGCCAGAACACTAAGTGTGAGGTAAATAATAATTAATAATTGGGATGAGATAGTGCAGAAAGAATGATAACTTTTAGCTTTTAAAAAAAACTGTTTAGGTTAATAGAACTTTGGGCAAGAACAGAAAGTATTTTCCAAGTCACTAATCCTTTCCTTTATGGACCCAAGCACAAAGCAACACCTGCATTATGTAGGTGAAACATAACTTTGCCTCTTTGAAGCTTTATAGCTTCATTCCCCTGCCCTCCAGCATATAATAAAATAGTTTTATTATGTGGGAAATAGCCAATAATGAATTGCAAAAAATATTCAGATAACCTCATGATGTGGCAGAAAGAAAACATTAATAAATAGGATTGGAAGGTGGCCAAGTGGGCTGCAAGTTTTTTATTAAAAAATGTAAATTTAATTTCCATGCACATTAATTATTACTGGTGGAGGAGGAGAGACAATCACATACAGACCAAACACATCTGTCGCTGCTGCAACACCATAAAACAACATTCAGTTCAAAAATCCATTGACAGAATTTGTCACTGATCACTCTTGTCTAATGTATTTGTGGCATCTTCGCACTTATTGACTAATGTATTGTCATGCATCACACTCTGCACTGATGACATATGTTTTTCAGTGTTAAAACCTAGATTTCTTTTTGGAGAAGCTGCATGAATTTTGCCAATCCAACAATGATGGAACTTGTATAAAAAATGACTTAAATGATCCCCAGGGACAGAAAAGCTAAGTTGGACCTTGTCCGCATCTATGGACTTCAAGAAGAACAAGTCCTAAATGCAACCATTTACCTCAGTAGGAGAGTTATCCATGTGAATGCCAATGGAAATAAAACCCAATATTATTCATACATTGAACACTCAAGAATAACGCAAAACATTCTGTTTATAATCATTTATCTATCACTGCATTTGTGTTTCATTCAGAAATAGTGTTTGAAATCATGAGGATGGCAAATGGTATGAAAAATCCAACAGCATTTTGTCTTTGAGGTTACCTTCAGAAGAGCTCATGACTGGTTATTCAGTGTGTGTGTGGGTGGAAGGTGAGCAGTTGTTTCAGTTGGATTTTTCTGCACATCAACGTTGGTGAAATTTGTGCCAATGAATTGAAGTCTTTTTCACTTTAGCAGCATCCAGCATTGCCAGGTCCAAAAATATTTGTATGGAAACAGGAGCCAAAGTGATAAGTAAAGAGGTTTCCTGAAGTATTCAGATGTTCCACAGGATACAGTGATTTTGATTGCAGAGGAGGGTAGATTTGAACAGTGGAGATGTGAGAACAGGTAAGTTTTCTGATATTTTTCCAATGACTCTTACCAACAGGGGATATTTATGCAGCCTGTCCCTTTCAAAAGTTAAAATAGATAAGGAGTGCTCACTATGCAGTCTGAAGTAGTGTGTGGAAATAATAGGCGTGATGGCTAAATAACCTTATTTGCTTGAATTCTTAGCACTAGAGTAAGTCTCACACAAAACTACATACAATGTACTTAAGTCAATCATTCAGAAAACTACCCCAAATTTAATATTGTGATATCCCATTGCCCACGCCATCCACTTGGATGTACAGTGTGAGTAAGAAGTCTCTCGGGTGCTAATTTATACCAGATTATCAGTGAATATTGTGCTATCGGCAAATGTCCAGGAGGTGCTGAGACTAAATCTGAGATCTGATCTGTATCTTAATTTCATGTAGCTCAATTAAAATCTTGTATGAGTGGAAATCCAATCAATCGGTGGTGGATTTAGACACAGGTCCCATAGGTGAAAGACAAACTTGACCCATCTTCCATCATCTTGGTCACTTATCAGTGCTGTTGTTGTCTGTACCTTGATTCATTATGCAATTAACTCTCCCCTGCCACTTATACTCAGCCAATGTATTTTAATTATTTATAAGGAAAGTACCAACAGTAATTGGAATTTACTTTCAATTGTAATTGAAATTCATTCATTTTACTCTGCATTTGGCAAGTCTGTTTAACTCAGCTACCATCTTACCTTGCTGTTGCTGTTTGGCCTCTGCTGTGTGAGATATGGTTGCTGTTGTACCCAGCGTACAATGCCAACAGGCTGTGGTTTACAAATGTTGCATCTGCTGAAAATCTCAACCTTCCATGAGTATTTGTTTGTATTTGTTCAGTATCTGGACATGAAAAACACTTTCTGCAACCTGACAGCGAAGGTAGAAAATAATTTATTATTGGCTGAATATATACTTTGCAGTTACATCATAACATAAATGCTTATCAGTTCACTTGGAGTCAAGTTCGAGTCTTTTGGCACTTGGTCAAGTCTGTAGTATGTCCTTATTTTGGTAATATCAATGTGTGTTTCAAGGCAGATGTGTATATCTTAATATTCAAACAGCATTGACACACTTTGAATTCAGAGCTGGTGAAATGTGTCATCTGAAACCTTTTGTCAAGCAATTACCATTTAAAATAATTTCCAGGTATTTGCTCCATATCTACTTTCAAAATCAGCAAAACGTTTTGAGAATGAAAGCAAAGAGCGAGAAAGAAAATTATTTAACACTTCATCTTGTGTCTCAGAAACGTCCTAAAGTGCATCACAAAAGGTGAATTGGTTTGAAGTGCAATCACTGTTGATTGTTGGTGAACTGAGTAGTTGAGTGATGCTTTTTGAAATGATTGCCTTCTGATTTTAAGCAACTTTAGGAGTATTTTTACACTAGAGCCAGATTGCTAGTTTTGTATTTGTCTTCGGGATGCCATCCCAGCCAATTAACCCCAGCACAACAGTTGCACTTGGTGCAGCATGAAGACTGAGTATGTGGTTTTCTGAACCTGAATCACACTACAGAACATAAAGCTGCTGAAAACCCAAAAAACAATCTGCTTGATCCTGCCTTCCCTATCATTCCAGTGTCGAGTCCTCCAAATTAAACATCGTGGGTATTAGTGGATGCTTTGGATGAGCCTCTGTTCAAGAGGGGCCGTACTGTTGTGGCATAGTTTCTAGTAGTCTAATTTCCTGCCTCCACCGCAATCTTTGCTGTCAGGTAGCTTGGTTGGTAGTTGGCAGCAGATGGTTTACTTGCCACTGCCTAACACTTTCAATCCTTTGTAGGGAGGGGGCATTGTTTTTGTATAATTTATGTTGTGATATGATGCACCTTTCAGAGGGTGTATCTTAATCTACTGTCAATCATTACTATCTCAACAAGGTGTGGTGTATTGCTCCCACGACTTGTAGTCAGTTAGCAAGCAGCAGCAGTAGAGATTAGATGTACTATATACCTAGACTCCTAGTTAACTCTATCTGTGTATAGTATTACGCTCAATTAAAGAACTCACATTATTGTTTTGCCATTACTTGCATGTGATTGGTACATTTATGTCAAAGAGAAGAAGAACATAACATGGCCGGGTGGCAGTATATTTTTTCAAGGGTTTGACTGAGCACCCTCAACCCCTTCACAACTAGCAGAAAATAAGAACTAGTGTGACAATGAAAGAACTATCAAAACTCAACATGTAAGTTATTCTGCAGCTCTGTGGGAATCCTACATACACCATCCCTTTGTTCTGGGATTGCATCCCTTCCAAGCAGCAGGCATTGAGTCCTGATAAGATTGTCCAAATTTGGGAGAGCTTAAATAGTTAAATTCCACTTGCTGCGAGTTTAAGCAGGGACAGAAATTAAACAGCAGACTCACTTTAAGCAGAGCACACACAGGAGAGAGTCCATTACTGTTAAAGTTAAATATTGCAGACTGAGCTAAAAGGAAGAACCCATCCAGTAACAGCTCTTAACAGTCAAAAGAAAATGTTTAAAATGCTTTTTTTCGCTGTTTGCTTTCACCTTTGAAGCCCTGCAGCCATTTTCCCACCTAAATCACTGTTTTGTGGTTGGAGCTAAAGTAAATGGGAGACAGTGATGTAGTGGTAACATCACAGAGTTAGTAATCCAGCAACTTAGGCTAATGCCCTGGAGGCATTGATCCAAATCCCACCATGACAACTGGTGGAATTTAAATTCAATTTTAAAAAAATCAGGAATTGAATGCTAGTCTCAGTAATGGTGACATACGAACAAGGAGCAGGAGTAGGCCTTTTGGCCCTTGAGCCTGCTCCGCCATTTAATTAACTCATGGCTGATCTGATAGTAACCTCAAGTCTGCATTCCACCTACCCCAAGATAACCTATCACCCCCTTGCTTACCAAGAATCTATCCACCTCTGCCTTAAAAATATTCAAAGACTTTGCTTCCACTGCCTTTTCAAGAAGAGAGTTCCAAAGACTCACAACCCTCTGAGAGGAAACATTTTGTCTCATCTCCACTTTAAATGGGTGACCCATTATTTGTAAACAGTGAACCCTAGTTCTAGATTCTCCCACAAGTGGAAACATCATCTCCATATCCACCCTGTCAAGACCCCTCAGGATCTCATATGGTTGAATCAAGTCACCTCTTACTCTTCTAAGCTCTAGAGTAACCATGAAACTATCATAAAAAACTATCTGGTTCATTAATGCCCTTTAGGGAAGGAAATCTGCGCTCCTTACCTGGTCTTCTCTATGTGTGACACCAGACTCACAGCAATGTGGTTGACTTTTAACTGCCCTTTGAAATGGCCTAATAAGTTATTCAGTTCAAGGGCAATTAGGGATGGGCAACAAACACTGGCCTTGCCAATGATGCCCACATCCCATGAAAGAATAAAAGTAAAGGAGCTCAACAACTCCACAGTTGCAGTCAACAGTAACCTATGACCAGCTAAGGCAGTGGCAACTAAAAGTCTTGCAACTCAGAACTACATTAACTCTAAAAGAGCTCTCCAGCACCATAGATGCCAGCCTTCAGCCACGTGATATCAAGGAATGGCTGAAGATACTGCAAAGGCTATGGGCTCTGACAATATTCCAGCAACGGTACTGAAGACTTGTACTCCAGAACTTGTTGTGACCCTAGCCAAGCTGTTCCAGTACAGCTACAACAGTGGCAACTACCTGGCCATGTGGAAAATTGCCCAGTTATGTCCTGTACACAAAAAGCAGGACAAATCCAAACCGACCAATTATTGCCCCATCAGTCTACTCTCGATCATTAGTAAAGTGGTGCAAGGGGTCATCAACAGTGCTATCAAGCAGCACTTGCTTAGAAATAACCTGCTCACTGATGGTCAGTTGAGTTTCCGCTAGGATCACTCAGCTCCTGACCTCATTACAGCATTGGTTCAAACATGGATAAAAGAGCTGAACTCCAGAGGTGAAGTGAGAGTGACTGAATTTGACATAAAGGCAGTATTTGACCGAGTGTGGCATCAAGGAGCCCTAGCAAAACTGGAGTCAGTGGGAATCAGGGGGAAAACTCTCCACTGGTTTTAGTCATACCTAGCACAAAGGAAGATTGTTGTGGTTGTTGGAGGTCAATCATCTCAGTTCCAGGACATCACTGCAAGAGTTCCTCAGGGTAATGCCCTAGGCCCAACTATCTTCAGCCACCTTCCTTCCATCATAAGGTCAGAAGTGGGGAAGCTCGCTGATGATTGCACAGAGTTCAGCACCATTCACAAATCCTCAGGTGCAGAAGCTGTCCATGTCCACATGCTGCAAGACCTGGAAAATATCCAGGCTTGGGCTGACAAGTGGCAAGTAACATTCGTACCACACAAATGCCAGGCAATGACCATTTCCAACAAGAGAGAATCTAACCATCGCCCCTTGACATTCAATGGCATTACCATCGCTGAATCCCCCACTATCAATATCTTGGGTGTTATTATTGACCAGAAACTGAACTGGAATAGTTATACAAATAATGTGGCTACAAGAGCAGGCCAGAGGCATAGAAATCCTGTGGCGAGTAACTCATCTCCAGACTATGCAAAGCCTGCTCACCATCTACCAGGCACAAGTCAGGAGTATGATAGAATACTCCCTATTTGCCTGGTTGAGTGCAGTCCCCGCGATACTCAAGAAGCTTGACACCATCCAGGACATAGAAGCCCGCTTGATTGGTACCCTATCCACAAACATTCACTCTCTCCACCACTGACACACAGTGGCAGCAGTGTGTACCATCTACAAGATGCACTGCAGGAACTCACCAAAGCTCCTTAGGAAGCATCTTCCAAACCTATGACCACTACCACCTAGATGGACAAGTGCAGAAGATACATGGAAACACAATGAGCTAGAAGTTCCCCTCCAAGCCACACACCATTCTGACTTAGAAATATATCACCGTTCCTTCTCTGTCGCTGGGTCAAAATCCTGGAACTCCCTTCCTAACACCACTGTGGGTGTACCAACACCACATGAACTGCAGCAGTTCAAGAAGGCAGCTCACCACCACCTTCTCAAGGGCAGTTAGGGGTGGGCAATAAATGCTGGCCTAGCCAGCGAAACCCACATCCTATGAATGAATTTTTAAAAAACAAGCATTAAAAATCCTGCATAATGTTAAAAGCTGACCACAAAATTTCCAACGCATAGGAGATCCGATGCCTTCCAACTATCTGAATTATTTTGGCCTAACAACATGTAAAGCTGTGTTTTCAGGATCTTGACATTTCTGAACCAGATAAAAACGCCATTAAAATTAAAATTCTATAGGCAATGAAGCCTCCACAGACTGAACACGTCAGGTTTGTCTGACCAGAGTACACAGGAAGCACCAATGCAGAAAGCTAAGGCCAACACAAGTGGCTCAACGTCATGAGAAGCCACAACCAGAGGTCAGACAGGTACAGCATTCTAAACAACTAGAACATAACATAAGAAATAGGATCAGGAGTAGGCCATTCAGCCCCTCAAGCCTGCCACACCATTCAATAAGATCATGGCTGATCTGCACCAGGCCTCAACTCCTCTTTCATGCCAACTCCTCATCACCCTCAACTCCCTGATATTTCAAAAATCTATCCACCTCCCCTTTAAATACTTTCAGTGACCTAACCTCCACAACTTTCTGGGGAAGAGAATTCCAGACATTTGTTACCCTTTGAGAACACATACCAAACAGCGTCAGGACAAGATCCACAGAATGTCTGTACAGGCTACACAGTCAGATGATGAGGATGACAAGCACATTGACGTACAAAGGGAGCAGATATTCAATATGGCAAATGTCAGAGAATCTTTTGGAACAGTGGTACTGAGAGAAGCCTTTGCCACTATCCAGATTGTTTGCAAAACTAGAAACCACTGCAGGTGCAAACATCCTTCCACTTTGCACACTGAAATATATGTACCCTCAGAAGTGGCCTGCAATAATTCAACCAACCACTGCCAAACTCACCACATACAATGGCTCAGAAATTTCATCCCTGGGATCCATTACACTCAAGTATTGCTACAAAAACTCACTATGATCACTCCAGATATTTTATGTTCTGGACACCATGGGTCCAGTGCTCGCAGGCTTATTGGCGTGCCGGTTTACCATCCACAGTGCCCATGACTTGATGATGAATACAACAGAACACAAGGACACCCTGATCATATTAGTAGCCAACCTAACACCACTCTACCTGTACAGATTCTATAGGAATTGGAAATTCCAAGGGCGCTGCAGCATTGTATATGCATGTAGATACTACTCCAGTCATCAGTCTGTCACGTAAGTGTAGCATTCACATCCAGAACAAGATGAAAGCTGAACTGGATAAAATGGAGTGAGATAGCAAAGTCCAAAAGGTCCAGCACCACACAGGTTGGTGTAGCTCCATCATGAGCGTCATCAAGAAAGATGGTTCTGTGTGCTTTTGTTTAGACCCAAGGTGACTGAACATGGCTCTAAAACGATGCCCTCACATAAATTCCCACACTTGAGAAACTGTTTCCAAGTTTGCAAATGCAAAATTCTTCCCTAAGCTCAATGGTAAGAATAGCTACAGGCTGGTGCACCTAGAGAAAACATCCCAGCAGATAGCGATGTTCTGTACTTCCTTTGAGAGATTCTGTTTTCAAAGGTTCCCATTTAGGCTTTCCATAAGCCAAGACATTTTCCAACAGCATATGGACAGGATCACATGCGCAATCCCAGGATACAAATGCCTTGCAGAGGACATTGAGGTTCCATTGGCACAACAAAACAGAAGCATGATCAAAACTTGCACCTTCTGATGGGGGCTACATGCAGAAAAAGTCTGATATTTAATAGTCAGAAACGCAACATCAACGCAACACAGATCAACTTTTTCAGATCCATCTATTCTGATACAGGCATCCGTCTTGATCCGAGCAAGCTAGAAGGTATCAGTGCAATCTCTACTCCACAAGACAAAAATGACCTGCAACGGTTTGTTTAATTCCCTTCCCCCCTATATACCTAATTTTGCCTAGAAAGCCTCTTCACTTTGCGAACTTCTGAAGAACGAAATACTTTTTGTTTGGTTGGAGGACCATCAGTTTTTAGTGCCCTTCAAAATTCATTAACTGAAGGAACGTCAGCTCTTCAGTTTTACGGCCTGACTGATGAGACTGCGTTTGTGATCGATGCATCCCAAAAAGGACTTGGAGTGCGTCTTCTCCAGTAAGGGATGCCTATTGTTTTTGCCTCCAAGAGTTTGTCCACTGCCCAGGCAAATTATTCAATATAAAATGTGAAACCTTGGCACTGGTATTTGGCATCCAGCAGTTTCACACCTAATTTAAAAAGAAGTTCATTGTGGAAACCCACCATAAGCCACTTAAAATTATCTGGCACGAAACTCTAACTTGAGCACCACCAAGGTTACAGCGCTTACTAGCCATAATACAAGGCTACGCTGCCAGCTGGGTAAATCCCTGATCACATTCAACACTCTCAGCCATCTCCCTAGATCTCCAAGTAGATCCTGTGAACATTGTAACAGAAGATGTTCTGCACATTGACCTTATTCATTTTTGCCAATCTAAGTGCTAATTGCTGCAGTTGGAATTATCCAATGATGCTGTACTACAGCAACTCTGGAAACAGTGACTGACGGATGACAAGAGTCCTTCCAGGACGTTCCAGTGCTGTCAGACCATTTTAGATCTGTAGAGATGAACTTGGAATAACTCAGGGAGTTACCATTAAGGAAAAGCAAGTCATGATATCCTTCAGTAGATGCACCATGCACACATGGGAATTGATCAAACCAGAAATTTGGCCAGAGAGATGGTATATTGGCCTGGAATCTACCAAGACATCAAAAAAGCAGTGACAGACTGTGAAACATGTCAAACCTTCATGCCCAGCAGCCAGAAAGAACCACTATTGCCTCACGATGCACCTACACATCCATGGACAAGACTCACAACTGACCTCTTCAGTGTCCATGGAGATGATTTCTTGATTATAACAGTTATTTCTCCAAATTTTCCATTATCCATCAATTACATGATGCATCTAGTACAACCATCACAGACACATAGGGCTGAATCTTCCAGTCGGCGTGTGGGGTTGGGCCCTACATGCTGGCGCGTAAAATGACGCACGGTGCTGTTGGGTGTGTCCCAATGCCATTGCGTGCCATCGCGATATTTCATTCAGCAGATGTACTCTGGAGTTGGCTGCATGCCCACTGAAATGTCAACGGCCTTTTAAGACCTATTAAGAAAGTAATTAAACTAATTAAGAACCTTAAGGTTGGCGGGCAGCCGAAATGGCCAAGCGGCCTTCACGTTTTTCAGGAAACCTCATCCATAGGCGGAAGAGGTTTCCTGAAGCTGTTATAAAATTAATTAATTAATTTTCCCACCTTTAAAAACATATCCCAACTCATGTGACACAGTCACAAGAGGAGACATGTTTAAATAAAGTTTTACCTCATTTATTGGAGTTTTTTATTGTCTATTCAATCTCCCTGAGACAGCTCCGTGCCTCAGGGAGATTGCTGCACTCGCAGGCCCTGACTCTCCCTCCTCTCCCAGCCCACACAGGTGGTGCTGAGCGCTACTGGCCTTGTGTTACGCTGGGCGGGCCTTAATTGGCCTGCCTGCATAAAATGGTGGCAAGCAGCCAATCACGGACGGTGAACGGCCCCGTGCCGGCCCCTGCCCACTCACGTCCAGCCTGCCTGTCATAGGAAAACTCCAGGCCATTAAGTTTGATCTTCAGTCTCTTTGGGGTACCACAGGAGGCTGTTTTCAACAACGGGCCCAAATACATTAAGCCAATGTGTGAGAAGTGGGGAGTCAATCAAATCACTTCACCACATTACCCCAGATCTGATGGAACCGCGGAACATATGGCTCGAACTGTAAAATCCCTAATCATGAAATGCCATGAACCAAAACATGATCTATGTGGGACTATGTTGAAGGAATTTCTTCTCTCAGAGGGTAGCTCATGTTGTATGTTGGTTAGTTTAGCTTCGGAATGATTACAGAGACATTGGTATGTCCAAACAATAACTGGTTTATTATATACAAGTGAACTATGCACAGCTCCTCATGACTAAGTGTTACACTGCTGAAGCCATGAACATTCTGCCTCTTGACTACTCGTCACGTGTTCTCTTACATCATCATTATGGGAGGTCCTGTTTACACAGTCCCACACATTAACCCTTACAGACTCTAATACTGCAGTTTGTCTTTGGAATTCTGTCCCCCAGTGAGCCATGGAGGCTGGGTCATTGAATACATTCAAGACTGAGTTACACAGATTTTTGATTGGCAAGGGAGTCAAGGGTTAAGGGAGATGAGCATGAAAGTGGAATTAAGACCAGGATCTTAGGTCATCCTTCTCAACCTCAGCCCTCGCCTGAGGTGTGGTGACCCTGGGGTTAACTCTCTAATGAGAGAGCAGCCTATGGTCCTCTGGGACTACAGTGAATTTCAGATTGACTGGCGGACCAGGTTCGTGGAGCCACATGGCCTACTCCAGCTCCAACATTTTATGTTCTTATACTCAAAGAGCATGCTGAGGCTGCAATAGGCTCTACTTCTAAAGGTGAGAGATGAGAAAGCCAGAGGAATAGAATATTTGGAAGGGCATGAAGAGCGGAAGGAAACTTGTGCATTGAGGTGGGGTAAGATCATGTAGGGATTTGCAAATGAAAATGCCAACTTTAAATTTAATGCAGCATGGGCAGCTAGTGTAGATAAGAGAAGACAAGAAAGGTGGAGTAAGGAGATAATTGAAATAGTCAAGTAGAGATAACAAAGGCATTGATCAGGGTTTCACCAACAGGGAGGCTTTGACGTAGACAATCGTGTCACTGTTGCAGGGTTGGAAGTAATTGGTCTTAAACAAAAACATAAAATGCTGGAAAAACTCAGCAGGTCTAACAGTACCTGTGGAGTTAATGTTTTGAGTCCATATGATTCTTCCTTAGAGTAATTGGCCTTGTTCTATTTTAGTGATGTTGAGTGAGTGATAAATATTGTCTGGGTCAGAGTGGAGAATTCCCCTGCTCCTCTTTGAAATAGTGCCATGGGATCTCTTACATCCACCTGAGAGGCAAGCCTGACCTAGTTTCCTGTCTAGTCTGAAGGTACTTTAGAATGGTTGGTGGTGTTGTAAAGAAGAAGTTCAAATTGCAGTTTAGTAAACTAATTTTTCTTCGACTTTACTCATCCATCAGTATTCACATTAGTATCTCCCCCAGTCCTAACAGAAATATCAGCATCTTTTGCTCAGCTGATCATTTATTAATTTTCTCCAGTTTTCCACATTCCACTAGTCACTCTCTACATTAAACAAAAAACAAAAAAGCAGCAATGAGCTTACATTCCCTGTGAGCATTCCCTCCATTTAAAATGCACAAAATCCTACCACAATTTCATGTTACTGTTGTTATCCCCTGACTTCCTGGCCACTTAGTTTTGTAAATGGGAATGATTTGCTTATAGGATAATTATCAACCATATCCCTGTTATCTTCGGCTGCTCGAATTATCAAGGTACCACAACTTTCAGTGGGAAGTGCGAACAGAGCTCAAGTTTATATGGATGGGGTTCTATCATACACACAGATACAGTATAAGTTACCAGAATTAGTTCGAGGCTGTTTGGGCATGTGCATGTTCTGGGCAGAGGAACACAAAACTGGTCATTTCTTTTTTAGATTTCATGGACTGGCTTAGGATTTCGTAACACACAAAACAGAGGAAAACCTCTGCAGTATATTTGAAAGATTAAATTCCCTGGATCAACATTCTGTTAAAAGCTCCCACTCACCCAGCGTATGTCCCTTTCCAAGTTTAATGTTAAGAGGGAGGCTTTACACAGAGCATGCCTGATAGTTAAAGATCTGCTCTGTGCCCTAACAGCATCCAAATTTGATTGACGCAGCAGCCTGAAAGGGCTCTAAGGAAGGATCATATGGACTTGAAATGTTAGCTCTGTTTCTCTCTCTGCAGATGTTGCCTGACCTGCTGAGTTTTTCCAGCATTTTCTGTTTGTGTCTGAACGGGCTGATCGGTGCTCGGATCCAGAGGAGGCTAATTTGTTCCCCAGGCCCCAACTCCTGTCAGTGTTGCTAACTCTTGCTTTTTTTCTCATCATTGGGAACATTGTGGACATCTGACATTTACTGACCTAAAACACTCCAGCTAACCTTGCAGATCTCCCACTCTTCCTCTCCCTCCCCTTCGCTCCAGTCCAAGCTCGCAAACTGCGCAATGGTTTGTTTTAGCGTCTTGAGAGGGGGAAACTGCCAGGAGATTTTTTTTTGTGTAACAGCCGAGCAGACAGCTTAACATCTCAGCTGAAAGGCAACAGTTCAGTACTCACTCATCATTTTGGGGCTCCCTGTCACAGCACGGTGTGTTTCATTGTAAACCTGCCTGCCAAAAATAATGTTAAAAAACTGCTTAATTCCTCAGCATTAACAGCCTTCACCTTCAATTCATGCAAAACCACAAGGAATTAATCCTTATTTGGTAGGCCATCAAATAATATGTGATTTGAGTAAACTGTAAGTTGAAGACAGGTATTGTTTTATGAAGCTTCAGTATTAGAATCCAGGGTATTGCCAGCTGATTGTAAATGGAAATGTAAAGGCTTGAGAACTACACAAATTAAATACTGGTGATTGATGGTTTGAATTTGACTTGCCCTTCCAACAACCAATAGATTTTTGTGAGAATGTGCAGGCACAGATCTTGCACAGCCTTGTTGGCTGGCTTGTGTTAACAATGAGAAAGTATTCTGTCCAAGGAGATTGATGGCAAATGGAGCAGGCAGTTTATTAAACACGGTATAACACATTGTATTCTGAGTCAGCATGGTAAGCATGTTCAAGGGCATGTATCAGCAGGCCCCAGAACTGAAGGAATACAGCCAACTGATAGGAAATGGTGTTTTGGTAATAAAAGCATTAATATTGCAATCCATCACATCCCTCCCTAATGTCTCAAAAGCAATTCACATGTAATAAACTACTTAAATATCCAGTGACTTATTATGTAGGCCAGGAGTTTCAAACATTTTCGGGAGAGGGCCCTTTTTAATGACAGAGACTCTTCCCCGCCGCCATCAAAATTATAATCCTCTGCAATGCTGTATATAAGGAGGATTTTAATATGTTTTCTTCAGAAAACAGGTATTTACTTTTGAGCCACACTCAGTGCTCCTCCATGAACACTCCCTTTCTAAGTTAACGGCCATGCCACTCTGCACTGTACATGTGGTGGCTGCACTCTAGTCCTTCCGAGTCCACCTCTGGCCACCGTTCTCTTGCTTATTCTTGATCACAGCACCTTCTCCTTACCACCAACCATGGTGTCCTGGACAATTGCTCAGCCGTAAGACCAGCCTCGTTCAGTAAGTGCTTTCACATTCACAAACCTCCTGGAAAGTTTCTACAGACCCCAAGGAGTCTGTGGATCCCAGTTTGGAACCCATTCATGCAGGCAAATGCAGCAGTCATTTTGCACCCTGCACGACGCCACAAACAACAAAAGAGATTTTTACTGGACAATTAATTTGTTTTGGATGATGTTGGTCAGGCCATTGGGTATGCTCCCTGCTCCTCTTTGAATAGTTCTATGGCACCTCACTGTAACATCCCAACCTTTGACAAGATCAGAACAGAGAATTATGTTACTCCTAGCCTGGAGAATTGTTTGAGAAATAGGGTAGAATTCCATTATGTGTTTCAAGCTTTTGAAACTGAGAACACTTTCAGTTATAACCTAGAATGAGCCAATTGCAATTATTTAGATGTTGCACATCTATGTTTTGTGCCTGATAATAAGTGCAGGAAGCACTCATGGTGTTTTCATAGATCTCATACAGCACAGGGTGAGGATAATGTTCTGGTCTCTCCAGTCTGATCTAGGTCTGGTTGAATGTCCTAATGCACTGGAATGCAGTCTCTTTGGGTATAAGTTATTATTTTCTTTATTTCACGGGATGTTGATGTCGCAGGCTAGGCCAGCATTTATTGCCCATCCCTAACTGCCTTTGAGAAGGTGGTGGTGAGCTGCATTCTTGAACCGCTGCAGTCCATGTGGTGTAGGTACACCCACAGTACTGTTAATTGACTTGTTTTTATTGGTTTGATACAACTGAATGGCTTGTTAGGCCATTTCAGAGGGCATTTAAGAGTCAACCACATTGCTGTGGGTTTGGAGTCACGTGTAGGCCAGACCAAGTAAGGGCAGCAGATTCCTCCCCTAAAGGACATTAGTAAACCCAGTTCCCCAGAGCATTGCCCTGGGACCATGGATTACCAGTCCAGTGACAATACCACTACACCATTGCCTCCCAAATTTGCACACACACGGCAATGAAGGGTGGCAGGTAAAGGTACCAATCCTGCATTCTACATAATTTGAATCCCCCCCCCATCCCTTTTATGTTTGATTGCTTTATAAGGTTATGAGCAATACATATAGTAAATCCAAGACACAACCAGGATCAATGGGATCTGAGACCTTCAGTCAGTGTCGAAATAGTTGTTGACATCAGTAACTTCTAATGTAGTAGATTCAACTCTCACTTTTTATTTAAATTAATTGGAATGGAAAATAAAATTAGCACCAAGAATGGATAGATTGATTTGCGCATTATGCATTCCTTAGTTCAGTGACCATGGACCTGAATTTGTGTTCTTGGCTAAGGTATAAGTAGGCTGGATCCTCCGTTAAGGCAGTAGAAATTGGTGTGGAACCTGGATCTGTCCTGATCTTACCTTTATAATGTATTTTAGTGAGGAGGCTTGGATGAATCCTCTGCCCCTTTACTGTCGAAGTGATGTATCTGGGAAGGATCTCTGACTATCCTGAGAATTCCGCCCATCTTATCCTGTGGGGATCTAAAAATGAATGAAAATAAATGCTTTAATAGGTCTTACAGCCCTCCTTTTCTGGTTTAGATTTGCATGGGGCTGCTTCAGTTTTCTGGGCTTCTAACTAGATGGTCACATTGTTGTTCCCTTCCAGGCAACTACAGCCCACAGTGCCCATGCAGATATCCCGATTCCTGTGATTTAGGACAGCACCTGCTTCATAATATGTTTGTCAAACTTCCATTGGTTTGTAGCAGCAGTTAGAATTATGCTGTCCAACATTTTGTGGGAAATGTCATCAGGCGTGAAAATCCTATTTTAAACCTATTTGGAAGAAAACTCCCCAAAAAAATCTTCATCACAATGTACATGGAATAGCATCATTTAGACTGAAACCCCAAACTGATGCTGGAGTGGTACCTATTATCCCAATTCTACTCTGCTGGTGACGAGTTTGAGACAGAAAATTGTTTTTTTAAAAAAAATCTTTCTTTGTAACGGAAGAGCATTGAACTTCATTTAAAGCCCAAGTTTGACTTCCGGGTTGATTTGATAGTTGAATTGGACTGCCATCTATAGGTGGAATAGTTTAATTGTCTCCTGTAGTGCTCTGGCACTGCTTCCTTTGCCTTTGGCTGTCAGGCTTCCTTTGTGTGACAATAGGTGAAGTCTACTTATGCATTTTGTGGTTACGGTTGTTTTCGCTCACTGAAATGGATTTAATCCCATCTGGGATGCAAAAAAATAAGCTCGTAAAGATTTAGCAGAGTCAAGCCTTGCTAAAGGCCAAAATTCATAATTTCATCTTTTGGTAAGAGTTCAGTGCTCTCTTGCACAGTGGGAAAGAACTTCTAAGAATCATTAACTCCCTGCAATAAGTCTAGAATTAGTAGAACCAGTTCTAACCTTCAATGATTGCCTGTTTTTTCTACTGTCAAAAAAGTAGAGCATGAAGCACACTTAATAGGAAGCTTTTGACTGTCTGCAAAGTGAAATAGTGCAAAAGGATATGTGTTTGGAAGTATATAAATCCTTTCAGTCCCTTTGCCCTTCCATTCAAATCAGACATCTCAGTCAAAACAAGTAACTAATGTGTTTCAACACATTGATGTATTGGCTTGACTGTGAGAGCCTGTAGCATATTGTATAAATAATGATTGACATTCACTTCATTTTTTAAAACTTACTTTAGAAAGAATTAATAAAACAATTGTACCAAGGATAAGAGATTGCAGTTATTTGCAACATTAGACAAACTAGGGTTGTTTTCCTTAGAGCAGAGAGATTAATAGGAGATTAAATAGAGGTGTTCAAAATTATGAGAGATTTTGATTGAGTAAATAGGGAAAAGCATTTCCCTTAGCAGGAAGGTCAGTAACCACAGATTTAAGGTGATCAGTACATGAACCGGTGGGAACTTTAGGAGAATATGTTTTACACTGTGATTTGTTATGGCCTGGAATATGCTAATTGAAAGTGTGGTGAATCAGATTGAACAGTAATTTTCAAACAGGAATTGGCTAAATATGTGAAGGGGAAAATAATGCAGGGCTTTGGGGGAATTGCAAGGAAATGATACTAATTGGATAACTCTTTCAAAGAGCTAGTGCAAGCACGATGGGCCAAATAGCCTCCATCTGTGCTCTGTGATTCTATGAAAAGCATCTCCTGTGTCAGTCCTTTGGCCCATTGATAGCTACTCTGTAGTAGCACTGTTACACTTTACACTTTACATCATGATTGGTATTAGTTATTTAATTAAAGTTAAGGTCATATTTACACATAACATTAAGCAAAGATGAAAGGTCAACGGTGAATAAATACAGCAGCTTCTCAATGTGTACACGGATTGAAATCAAACACAGGACAGGATGTAGATTATTTCGGTGGGAGGGAGTGAATTATTCATTACGAGGAAATTATAAACTTGAAAAATGGATGACATAAATGGAAAGAGTAGAGTGGACGCAGCTTTCATTTCATTTGTCAATTTCCAGACTTTTCATTAGCAGTGCCTCTCCATAACTAGAATGCAAGTTTAATGGCTATGTTCACTGACCTAGATTGGCTCCCAGTCTGGCAGCACCTCAATTTTAAATTCCTTGTTTTTCAAAACCTCTGCAGCCTTGCCCCTGCCCCGCTCTGTAACCTTCCCCAACTCTTTCAGACCTCTGTGCTCCTCCAACACTGGGAGCAGCTTAATAACATCCTTGTGAAGCTCCTTGTTACTTTAATGATGTTATATAAGCGGAAGTTGTTGTTGTAGGAGGTGTTTGTCAGGTACATTATGCAGCTGTGATAATATGCACAAACCATAAATTAAACAATTATCATAGAACACCTATGGGATAAAAAAGGAGATTGGCACATTGTTTTTGTTTACTGCTCAATCTTGTATGTTTGTTCTGTAAAACAGTTGAATTGACATGCAGCTTTCAAATTATTGTATAATGGATGGGATGGAGAAGCAATTTAACTGGAATTTCAAATCCATGGCTATCTTATAACAGAAAGCCATTGGTGGCAACCCTTTAGATGCTCCCTCAATAGCTGTTTGCCATAACCTTGTACCCCACAGAATTAGAGAACTTGTGGTTTACAGCAGTAGAAAGGCTGTACCTCGAGGTCAAGGTTTTTCAATTCTTCATAAGTTTTAGCAGCAATGAACAATTTTGTACTTTTAGCATTTGCTACAGTGTTCTGTAATTTTGTTCCTTGATAGCTATGAAGAAATTCTATAGCTGAAGGTGTTCTGTTTGAATAGAAATAAAACATTGTATATTTTTCATTATTTTTGTATTATAGTCATTTCACAATTATTGACATTTCAGAATCATGAACACTCTTACAATCCCAAGATGCCGAGGCAACAAAAAATCTATGGTAATTGTGGTTCTGTTGGTGAGATAGGCCTTGTGAGGTATGTTGCCTGAGTAACACAATCTTGCATTAAAAATTTCAGCAGGCATGAGCAATGTCCGTTACTGAGCAGATTTGAATGATAGTGCACAAAATAATCAGTCTCACCATCCCATTAGAACTGAATATCTTCAAGACTGTGGCTATGCAGAGCAGCAGGACTCTTTACTCAGACGGTCAGCGATAAACACAGACTCAGGCCCTGGGAGCAAGGCAGCTACAATCCATGAATGATGAAATATGGAGTTGGTGCGAGAGAGAAAAGAGCAATGGAGATATCAGGATGGCCATGCTGTGCATGTGGCCTTTTAATCAGGCCTTAACTTGTTGAGCTTGACTTCAAGGGGCATTAGCTGGTTTGCTCCTCTCTGCAAGGAGTTGGGGTAAGGTGTATTCAGGATTAAAGCTGCTAGATTTGAATTGGGGAGAGTGGGATTGGAAGCTATTATCTACATGTTTGTGCATTAGGCTGTAAATTTTGGAAGATAAATTGAATTCATTTTAGAAATGTGTATGAATGAGGAATTGTCATTGCTGTTGTATGCCACAGGAGCTATTCTCAATTGGGTGTGATTGATTAAGTCACAGAAAGGAACACAAGTCTAAAATGATGCTGCAAAGATGGCTCTGCAATGCAGTTGAGTCCTTGCAACATGGCTGTGGGATGGATTCATTGAAGGGACAGTGGAATCTAGTCCTGCGATATGATTAAGGAAAAGCACATCCTAAATCGAAGTTGGCCAGGATAGGCTGACACCACTTCAAATTCTAATTGTAATCCTTTGGACAAAAGCCAGTGAGCAGAATGCCGTTTTTAGGCAACTCCTCTAACTGGGGTGTGGCAACGAGCATGCCAGTGCATGGTTTAAAATTTCACAGGAGTTTCAGATTTGGCTGCAGATCTGAAGCCTTCCTTCTGAAGGAATGTCTGCAGGAGTCTCACAGTGCCTTCAGGCTACCCAACACAGTTTTTGGAACATCTTACCAACCGAGGTCAGGCAGAAGAGGAAGGCCCTGTTTGTGAAGGTGACCTGACTAGCACTCGGTGGCAGAGGAAGCAGTTGGTGAAGGCTGTTTGTGCCACACTTCATGCATGGTAACGGTACTGGAAAAAAGTTTAGTGGTCAGGTGAGGCAAGATAAGTCGGGCTAGCCATATATTTTAAGAATGCATTGTGCTAAGCAAGTCTGCTGCTGCCCTTGAACTCCACTAGCATTGTATAAAGTACTTGAATTGTCTACAATCATTGCTCAGGAAGCAGCATGATGGCCCAAACCTTCACCTGGAAGTGTTCTTAATTCACAGCAGTATAAAAATCACCCTATGAAAAGCCTCACATGGAATCTATTTGCTTGATGCATGTACCCATCAACACACCCATTATGGGCCACATGCTGACAACAGTGTTTTAACCTCATCTCATGGTGACCATTTGCTCTTTTGGATTTTCACTGGAGCTTATGAATTCCTCAGTGATACTCCCATAACTATCATCAGCTGAATAGCTGAGAGAAGATTCCTGAAACAGCATTTTCACTGGGATGAAAAGAAACTGCAGTAATCTTTCATGATTTCTTAATCATAATTTTACATTCTTAGAAGTGCGGGGGAACGGGGTTGAATACTTAATATTAAATCTGATTCCACCCACGTATTGGTCTATTCTGGCACAGTATCTAATGCACTATTTTCTTGCAATAGCACAATAGACTGTGTTGAAACCTTTGATCTTATGCTCATTGTCAGTAAGACAGGAGACATGTGGAAAGCTTTTTTACTTCTTATTGTTGCTTTCTTTTGATTGTGATTTTAAGACTGAGCTGCATTAAATCAAGTTCAGAAGAAATTAAGGCCTGTGTTTTAAAAAAAAACAAAGCCAAACAATCATATAGAGTTACATCTCTTGCACTGACGGTAATAATCAGAAGATTTGTCTTTTTTTTTGTTATAACTTTGTAAGATGAAATTAAGCTCACAGTGTTATCCTCAACAATTCATATCTAGAATGACTTTGGTAAAATAACTGTTCCTCAATCTACATTGATTTTGGAAGCTTCAATAAAAACTTACTCCACTCCCCTATTGAACCATATCAAGGGCCCAAACTCATTCTGTCAACTGTTTTATTTGTCTTTTTCACAGCTCATTGTGTCTGTGATGCAGGGCAAATCTGAAATGAGTCAGCCACTTTTTGCATCTTTCTGGCTGCAGGAACAGTTCATAGTGATTTGAAAGAAAGGAGGGCTTCCGTTTGTCTAGCACCATTAGAGACTTCAGGACAACCCAGAACGCTTTACAGCCGATGAAGCAATTAGTATAGTCACTTGTAGTGGAAGGAACACTGATGTCTATCTACGCATAGCAAGCTTTGGCAGCAGGTAATGAAATAAGTGAATGATCTATCTTCATGGCCTTGACTGAGGGATCGATATTGACCAGGGATATCAGGGTGAACCTGCTCTCCTTCAAAATAATCAAATGGCATCTTTTACATCCCACTGAGAGAACAGATGGAGCCTCAGTTTAACATCTCATCTGAAAGACTTGGGATTGATCAATCTAAAATTTACCAGTCTAGCATGTAGTTTCTACATTGTTATCAATACAGTATCATCAAGGGAAAATACAAATTGGGAAAATGGTGCCAGAGTTAAAACTATTTAAGGGTGCAATGGATTCACCTCTGAGACTTGTGTTTGAAAGGTCAGGGTGAAATTTTCCTCTCTCCTAGCCGTTAGATTTCTTAAGGAAAGGAGTTTTCACCCAGTTATTCGTGGGTGTGGACTCAATAGCGCAAAGCCTTAGTACAGTCTGGCACTTGGGCTGTGATGTTACACAGCTGTATTTTCCATACAGATGTCCAAAGCCTATACCAGCTCTAGTGTTATGAAGCTAACCTTTTGTCTAATTGAACTGAAGTAATTTACTCTTTGTCTTACACTGTATGATCTAGGGGCACTCAATAATTAAGTATCTTGGGTAAATATTTTAACTTGTCACCTGGACATAGAAATAGAGCTGTGAACAAGCTGCTCATGATATCAAATCAATGGAATTGATAACCACTATGGATAAAGCCTGACATCTATAATTTATGAAAATACCTTAGAGTTCAACATTGATATTAAAAGACCTTGAAACACCCACCCCCATAATTATTTTGTGAGATTCGTGTTTAGTGTGATCCATTCCTGTGTGTCGTTGTTATGTAAAGGAAAGGCCAATTCACAACCCCAGTTTTATACTTGGGTAGTGAGTAAAAGATCTAACCAATTGACTGAATGTGAAAATTCTTTGTTAACAGAGAGTATGAGTTTTCTTCATATTGTATATTGGAGAACACCAAAGTGAATCACAACTTTGGCTCAGCAACAGTTAAGCAACTCAACCAAACATCACAGACAATGTGCAGTGAAACCTGGTGGGAGGGTTGTGGGGCAGGATCTGAATAAAGCCTTGGTATTTGTGTACCATTTCATTGCAGCGAAGTAATAGCCTCAGGAGGGATATTGCAGAAAAAAAGCTCTTACTGGCAGTCACACTGTTCATGTTATTCCCAAATTCTTTAATAACGTGCAGCCCTGGTGTTAACATCTCTGATACGCAGCAGCCTCTAGGAGAACACACTGCCCTTGCTGCTTCATTAATGAAGGTAGCATATAGAAGACCCTCATTATAAAACACTCTTTAATAGAACAAGGTTGCTGCATGATGTTATAGTGAGGGAAGAGGCACTGCAGTTTCTCTGCGATTTTGGATGAATGCAAAATGATAGTAGACTTGTGTACGTGCTTTGAACTGCAAAGAGAAAATCTTTGTCATTGATCTTTGCTATTTAGATTAGAAGGGGAACTCACGCTTAATGAGACTCTATCCGTTTTCCTACTTTTCTGTTCAAAATTATTGAAGCTTACGTTGAAAGTGAGAGAAAATTAAAAGCACATTATCTCAGTCATGCATGGATTCTTTAATTAGTTTTCCCTGACCTATTCCAAACTTACAATTATCCATATTTTTATTACAGTAATCTATAGCCTTACAGACCTGCTTGTTATGCCCAGTGAATGCATGTCCTATTCATAAATTAAAACAAACCTGTGTTCATATGGAAGCTTTTGGAACTGTCCTTTACTTTTTAAGAAAATGGACACACACAAAGTGGCTGAGATGGCTGTCAAGGTTCAAGTAACCGTTGCAACTTCAGCACAAACTATCTGCAGCTTATAAAACATTCCTAATTGAATCACCCTGGGTGGAGGCCTCCCCCTGGATTGGACACACCAAGACAAATACTATCTGTGGCATTTACACTTGCTATTGTTTGGGTTGGATTTAACCAAAATACTGGTCCAAACTCCATGTCTCTGAGTTGGAACCCCAACAATGAGGGCTGGGTGGAAACCAACTTATCCTTAGTAAGTGTGAAGAACTATCCATTATCTCCATTGTATAGCTTTCAGCTTTAAGCCATTCCACGTGGGCAATACTAGTATTAGTCATGTGACTGAAACTGGCTAGAGATAATGAGTTTTTATCTGACGACACAGAAGGACCTGGGCAGTCTGCAGCGGACACCACAAGAAGCAACAGCTACAGGAAAAGGCTATGCCATCTTTGCCTTTAAGCATTTGGAGGCTGTAAATTCTTAGTAAAGCCTTACAGCCTGATTTCTAAATCCAAGTCCACCTGTAAAGAAATTGGGCCTCCTGATACGAAAACCACGAAAGCCTAGCCTTTGTAACCTGCTGAACTTTCACCTCCTCAAGAGAATCCTGCGATAATCCTGATATCCAACCTGAGCTATTTGAACTCCTCCAAGCTACAATTCAAGAATGGAAAAGACCCCTTTCTTTACCAGGCCTACAACTGTTTTCCTACAATGGAATACATATGAACGATGAACTATTCTTTTGTTTACACCTTGTAAAAGTACACTATTCATTCTAACTGCATTTTGTTCTCAAGCATGACTGTGTATGTGTGTGAATGCATGAATAAATAATCTTATTTATTTAGACCATAAAAGCTTGCTGTTGTTATTTAGTTGACCACACACACACACACATTTTCAAACCAACACATCTTCCTCCCCAAAAACCACACTGACTATGGGCAGTAAGGGAAAGGGTTAAATGTACGGTTTCCATTCACTCCCGACCCTGTCCGTAACACGCTGAGAAAGACTAAATCAGGTGCAAGGGGGTCCCAGTTAGATTGGTCAAAGTGACATTGAAATGAGCCATCAGAGCGTTCAGCAAAAGACAATGTTTAATTGTTCCCTGCAGCTTGATTGACAGGGCACAGCTGAAGATATGTTGGTACTTCATCCGCGTTCAGCCAAGTGGGAGAAGCATGATTGGACCTGAAGTGTCAGTGTAATGAAATGCATCCTTCGATGCGGTTAGGGTTGCAGGCCTAGATTTAGGCAACTCGGATCATCATAGCTGGGCAAGTCAAGTCCTGAGGAAAGGCACTGGATTATTCATTCTTCTCTGAAGATTAATGCAACCTTTGCAATAGAAATTAAGTATGTTGGGCTTCTGAGGCTTGATTCATAGGTAAGTTACAGTAAATCCAATCTTCAGTGCCCAAAGACTAGAGGGAGCCTCGTACATAGTTCAGGTGTTTTATTTCAGTTATAAAATAAATCACAATACCTAACGTAAAGAGTTACAATACAAAGGTAATACTTATACCATTGTAAAATAAGAGTGATACAACCTGTCAACCATCGTAAGATTTTGAGGTGATTGATCTTGAATGGCATTGTGGTAACACTGAGTGTTTCCAATTCTGCTCAAGAATTTTCTAACTTTATGTGCTTATACCTATCTTGTATACATTAAATCACTCATTATATTCTAGGAAGTTGAGCATGCTTTTGTGCCTGGATATCAATACATTTCAATATTTCTTCAAGTCGAGAAGCATCCTAATCATTCCAATATAGGTAGAGATGGACACCAAAGGTTTCCATGCTATGATCCAATAACATAAGATAACCAGTGTCGACAGAATGTCTTCTGACATAAATATGCAGGGGTAGTCCCAGAAGCTGCAGGCAATAGTGACTGAGTTTAAAAGACCTATTCTACTGAAAAGCCTGCAAGGCATGCTTTCCTCACAGTTCCCAGCTACTTGTAATTAAGTCTGCCAAGTTCATAATCCCGACATGGGAGTAGTGTTGCTCAACCCTCCAGATTTATTTTGGTATTTCTGAGATTTGAAGATTAATCCCCAGGTCACTGGTATGAGCAATCCTGGAGAGAAACCATGGAAGTGTTAAAACAATTCATTGTATCATTTTCATTGATCAATCTGTTTATCAGTTATAAAAATACCGAAGTTTTGAAAAGTGTCATTTAATTGACAGTCAAGGATCATTCAATTGGATAATGATGAGTTTTTTGCTTTCCAGTTGACATAAGGAAGGCATTGCTCTGAGAGGAAGGCATTGCTTTGAGAGGATGGACATGTCTGGTGATCGGTGCTGGGAGTGTAAGGGTGGGGCAGATGGAGGCAGAGTTGGTAGTGTTTCTTTGATCCACACATGAATAGGTTAAATTTAGAGTTAACTTGAGTATTTGAGATTGTGCTGATTTTTTTAATGTAAAATGTTTCGGTGTTTCAGGTGACAGAGACTCGGACTGGACCTTTGGGGTGCAGCAGTTATGAGAACCTTGACTCAGTGAGTTCCGTTCTACTGCAGAGTCCTGAGAGCAGACTGCATTTGCAAGGTAATTTCATGGGAAGGAGAGAGGTGATGGGATGGGTATGGGGTGGGGGTTGGTGGGGGGGATGGGGATGGGGATGAATGAATTTCAGTTGCGCTTCAGTGTTTCTATGATGCATTTATATGACATCTCTGGCTTCCATAACATAAGTCCAATGTTCAAAGAAGTGACTGTGGTCATGTAAGAACTGTTGGAAGGTGAACATCAGCCTGACATTGTTGAAATTCCGCAAGCTGCGCCAAGGTTTACATTGGTTTCTGCACTGATCCTTTTCTTTTGTATCAAAATTTTCTCCAATCTCATAAATATACAGAATATTTACAAAAAACAGCTTAAACATGTGGAAATCAGCATAAGAAATCAAGCACCAAGGAAAGCACGGATGTTACACCACAGGTGGAATTTAATCCAGGTGATGCGGGATCTTGCCCGCCAGCTGGAGAGCTGGCAAGAGCCCCACATCACCTCCTTTGGTGCAGGGGGGCGGAGGCCCACCATATTAGAATGTGTGGGTGGGGTAGGTGGTGACTGAGGTGAAATCTATCATTTTGAAAACTGATTTGCCAGAGGAAATAGCGGTTCCCTTTTTGACTTATTCAAACTCCTCAAATTTTTCAATATCACTTGTAGATTTCCACTCAACCTTCTCTGCTCTCGTGAAAAGAGCTGCAAATTTTCTGTTTTAATTAATAAATTGAACATTAATAAGAATGGATTGGACGTTGATATTGATGAGATCGCAGACATCCACTTGATGATCAAGGTATATTTATGGACAGTGCATTTCACTGAAAGTTCGACCGCCTTTGGGGATAAAAAAACACCAACCAGAAATCTGATCTAGAATCAGCTAATGCGGAAAAAAAACATGGGCATGTTCATAATCCAACCTGCAAAATGCTTTCTTATGAAGGGAACAACTTTAGGTTGGTACCCTGGCTAGTTTTCACTTGTGATCCCTGTTGTTTTCAGTGGAACCATACTGGCACACTCCCTGTTGGTGCCATTCCAGAGCAAATGGAGACCCAGACTGATGGACTGCCTGTTAGAGCTTTAAAGTTGATGCTTTTGTAAATGTATACCAGAAAGAAAAAGCCTTGTCTTTCCTACCCCTTTAGTCAAGTCTATTGTGTTCTCCAGGTAAACCTTGCTTCTGCACGTGGCAAACGTGGCACGGCATTTTATCCTTAAGATTTCTGGTGAAATTGGAAAGAAATATCAATGTCCAATCATTTCATTCATGTTGGAAAAGAATAAAAATTGATGTGTGGGAGCTTAATTCAAAAAATCCCATGAATTAATCTATGTTTTGAGGCATTAGTATCATGTGGCTACTGTCATGCCATACACCCACTCACTACAGCTGTAGTGCATATTCTCATGTTATATTGTCAGAAGGAAAAATGCCAGACTGAATTTCACCAAGTGATATAGCTGGTAGTGAGTACAGCATTTTCATTTTTTTAATATTGCAGTTCTTGTTATGGTTTTGAGGATTTTGTTTGCCAATGATCCAATGGCAGTACTTCTCAATCAGCTTCTATAAACTGGAGAGCTGCACTGCTCTGTAAGCTGCACTTTTCTTACTTTGTTTACTGAGTTATTTTAACGGTACATAGCCAAAGATCAACAATGATCCCACTTGTATTAAACCAATACTTAGAATTAATCTGGATTAACTGCGATTTACACTTCCTAAATCTCTTCAAATCGACAGACACCTAGAGAAAAATTTTCCCCTCGTCAGGGAGCCGGGGGGGAGGTGCAGGAGTGGGCGCGGGCAGGTGTGCCTCCAATTGGCGCCCCCAATTGTGGGCGTGATGCCATTTTATGTGGGCGGGCCAATTAAGTCCCGCCCAGTGTGACATCCTCCAGGAAGTGCTATGCACTCGCTGTGCAGGCGAGGGGAATTCCCTCAGCCAAGAGTGCGCTCTTTCATGCGTGTGCACGAAAGAGCACACTCATCTCCCTGAGGCTGGGTGCTGCCTCAGGGAGATCGGCTTCACATTTAAAAATGGTAAAGGAACAAAAACAAAATTTCCCTCATGTGACACTGTCACTTTAGTTGGGACATGTCCAGCACTTTAACTTTAACCTAAATTAAATTTTTTAAAACCCTCATGAAACCTCACCCTGCCCGTGGATGAGGTTTCATGCTTTTTCTGAAGCCCACCAAGGCTCCCGGCCTGCCGCCAACCTTAAGGTTGGCCAGGCAGGTCCATTAATTATGTCAATTACTTTTTAAATGGCCTCAATTGGCCGTTGACAGGTTGGTGAGCACACAGCTAATTCAGCTGCGCCCTCACCGACCTGAAAATTGAAATGACATGGGGTGACGTCAGGAGTTCCGCCCAATGTCATCCCGCATCATTTTATGCGCTGGCAAGCGGGTCCGGGCCCCCCACCACCCCCGCGCTGACCTAAAGATCCTGGCCCTAGATACAGACCCATACACTCACTCTCTCTCTGTCTCTCTCACATACACACACACACGTTATAAATGCAATGTTATGCTTGTAATTGAAAAGAAAGAAAGAAAGACTTGAATTTATATAGCACCTTTCAGGACCACAAGATGTCCCAAAATGCCTTGAGGTATTTTTAGAAGTACAGGCACTGTTGTAATTGGTTAAACACCTTAAAAAAAAAAAACATGGAACCAGACTTTTGCAGAGTTAAGCTGCCTCCAGAGACTTTATAAATAATGGGCAGGGCCCAGATGTGGAAGTCAGCCCTGATTTTTGACAGATACCATTTTTTCCGGCAGGGGAAAGAGAGTGGGGTATGATTCATTCAGGTGGGAAACCCGAACTCAGCAGGGCGTTTGAAATTAGTGCTAAGTTCAAACAGACCCAATTTTCACTGTTCCAAGGGCCTCAGCCCACAGACTGGGAATCATTAATTGATGGAGTGGATGTAAATGCCTATGACGTGTGGATATGGTTTATTGAAGTGTCATGATCTGAGGGTTTTCAAATCACCTGCTCTTTAAACTTGAGAGCAAAACAAGCTCAAGCTGTCAGTGGGAGTTTAAAAATACTGTCTGTTAGACTGCTTTGATTGACAGACCATCTTAAGCAGGTTAGAAAAAAAATGACCACCTGTTCCACAGTTTCAATAGAGACCTTTGTTGACATTTCCCAAGGATTGTTATTAAACCTGAGGTTATTCAGATTGTTTGACTGAGTATCAAAAGCTACATAAACGTTATCATAGTAGTGTGGGGGGGGGGGGGGAAGCGAGTTCACAGTTTGACAGTTTAAAGAGGCTGTTAAAGGATTAGCTGTATTTGATACAAGCTGATTTGTTTTTATAACAGATTAAACACTTGAGATTGAAAAGCTTTGAATGTTTTTTCATGAATGGGAGTTTTTTCACTATCGAGCGTGTACAAGTGAAAGCTGTATTAGATTGTTAAAAGTTTATTTATTTTTCATCTCCACATGTCTCCTGAGGTCTGTCCATGATCGATACAGGGTGAGTAGTATGAGAGCCCATGGATGATGGATGTGGGCATGAGTTGGCATGGAGGAGCCATGAGGGGTATGAGGGGGCATGGGTGGCGGCTGCGGGGCATGGGTTGGCATGGAGGTGCAATGGGGGGTGGTGTGGTGCAAGGTGACATGAGAGGTGAGGGCTAAAGGCTGTAACAGCTTCTAAAACAACTGAAAAAACATCCCAGAGAACCAAGGCAGCTCATCTATCCAGCCCAGCTCAGCATTTGCCTGCCTTTATCTCCAAACTTCTTCCGAAGCCAGTCAATCCCGTCCCCATCTCCTGAGAGCAAACATTGGGTCTAACCGGGTCCTTTAAACCAAGGTGGACCTGCCAAATCTGGAAATCTCTGGACTTAATCCACGCAACGAGCCTAGGTAACAAAAATTTGGCCTATTATTTCTGATGTGAAATGATGGCTGGCAGAGTAGCCTTGAAAATGTTTCATGCTTAAAGATTCAACTCACCAATGACAATATTAACTCAAAATCAGAAATTCCCTTAACTGAAAGGAGACTGCCAATCAGCCGGCATAATTTCATTGAGCCAAGTTTACTCAGGAGCCAATAATAAATGCAGTGAGATTCAAAGCTTCGACTGGTAAACTTTCGGGCCCCAGCTTTACTTTCTCCACAAGTTTAGAAAGGTAATTGAAAGGCAACAGACTGCATCATCATTTTGAGTCCTCCTCAGTACATGGTTACCCTCCTTAAGGAATTTTAAATTATAAAACAACCAAAAGAATCCAGCCATGTTTGTTTCTTAATAAGAATTGTGCATGGGAATGGAGAAAATTTCACAGTCCATCATCCAATGTGGATCCAAAAATAGATGATAGTTATTATTCTTTGAACTCTTTCAGTTTCACTTCTATCCTGGTAATTGTGCTGTGACTGCAGAATTGATGAATGGTTATTTAAAAGGTCACCATCTAATTTGTTAATGTTGGGGCAATGGCAAAAAAGGACTTAATAACACAGTGCCTGCGTTCAATTAGCTAAGAGGCTATTCTACTTGTGATGGATATTTCAATTAAAATGATGAAATGAGGTTTAGTCGCTTCCTGCATTGGCTGTACTAAAGCTTCAGCATGAAGTGAGGAAGTGACAGGTAGGCTGCTTAGCAGACCAGGTGCTCACAAATCAGGTAACACTGAATCTGTATTTTCTAAGTACAAAGTGATATCTTCTTTCTCTGGTAGGTGGGAATGGCCGAGATGTTGTACATATTTCCATTTGCTTGACCAGTTCTCCAGGTGGTTTGGTAATGGGCATTGACATTAAAAATAGTCAATGTGGTGGGTAGGACTGCAATGGAACTGAATATCACCTGGTCCATATACCGGGCAGCTGATCAGATCATCCATCTTGCACCATCATTAGTGCTGGATTTCTACCCCCCATCCCAGCGTCAAACTGCATGTAGGCTGTTGAGCAAAATGCATCCAGAAAAATATGAGGGTGGAAGAATAATTGTCCATTCTGGAAGCATCAACACAATGTACGACACAAATGGTTGTAGCATGTGAACACGTCTGTAGAAAAGTGACAGAGGAGTATGTGCATAACAAATCAATTAATTTTACACACAGTAAGATAAAAGTGATGAAAAGAATGGTTCATGTCAAATTCAAGTTCACCATCAAGGCAGGTCCTCATGAAAGTGTAACAGTTACAGGATTTCTGCAATTTGTGGAAATCTTGCTGAATGAGAGAGTTCCGGAATGGCTGAACTTCAGTACAGACTTGCAGGAATTATTTCTAGCTTGACTGATTCCCGATCACAATTACTGAGCCTGAGGAAGAGCAGGAGACACCAATTGGTCACGGGGGAGGTGTAGAAGGCCTCTGAGACACAAGCGGACACGGTGATGAAAGTTTGGAAAAGGGTGGCTATCCATCAGGCTGACAGGTTGAGTTGGAAGGAAGTGTCTATCCTCTTATGGCATTGTTATGGCAAGTAAGTTTTCAAGACAATATTTGAACCAGGGTTGTGCATCAGCAAAATAAAAAGCAAAATATTGTGGGTGCTGGAAATCTGAAATAAAAGCAGAAAATGCTGGTAAAACTCAGCATCTGTTGAGAGAAACAGAGTTAACATTTCAAGTCCATATGACTTCTTCAGAGCTAAGAAAAGTCATATGGACTTGTAATGTTAATTGTTTCTCTCTCCACAAGTGCTGCCAGACCTGCTGAGTTTTATCAGCATTTTTGGTTTTGATGAATCAGCCACACTGCTGTCCTATTGACAAAATGAGCTGAGTAGTCGATCAGTTCCACTGACATCATTGTGGATCCCAAATTGTGTGCTGCCTTCCAGTTCCCAGAATATAGACATAGCAGGGTTGCTGCACAAATTCTTGGAGAGGGAAGGTGATTAGCCAGAATTTATGGTTTATTTTGATGACACAGGGATACAAGTTATTCAGCTCATCCCAAACAAAGGGTTCCAGGCGTTCAGTGATAGAGCTCAAGGTTAGAATTCTCAGGATAAGTTGCTCATGTGAACCAATTCAAGAACAGGCAGATCAAAAAGGAAAAATGCTCAGCTACAGATATAGGGCTGTATTTTATAACCCTCTCCCCCCTCACCTCCGTCCCCCCTGGAGGCAGGATGGCAAATGGGGTGGGGGCAGCATCAAATTGCAGTGGTGTTGTGCTCATCACCTGTCCACTTGTGCCTGTGGTGTGGGAGCTGCCAGGTGGCCAGCCCATTTGCAGGCTGATTGAGGCCCTTAAGTTGCCAATAAATGATCACTTAAGGGCTTCCTCCCACCTCTGTTGGCATTTTACCCACAGTGGAGATGGCTGGTATCATGGCTGAGTGAGTGGGTGTGCTTGCTGGTGCCCCTCTCTAGGTTTCACCCTCCCTCTACCATGTTACCCCTCCACCCCCAGCTCTGTTGACCCTGACCCTCCAACCCCCCTTGCCAGGGCCTGCCAGCCTGGCCCTGGCAAGACCCTAGACTTACCTGAAAGTGTAGGTCCATGACATCCTCTATTTGGGTTGATATGTAATCCCAGCAGTGGCCACCACACCAGTTGGTGCCACTAGGAACAAAATTGCCAGCCATTTGATTGGCCAGCAGCGCTCAGACTTCCTCACTGATGGGAGTGGAAGTCCTGCCTTAAGCCAATTGATGGCCAAACGGCTCGAAAATGGCTGTGGGAGGAGTGGTAACATGGTAGAGATAAGCCAGTGGGGTAAGCCAGCCAAATGCAAGCAAACTTGCCACCAACATTTATGCCAGGGGCCAGGGATTCTCTCCCCAAACCCCTTCACTCCCTCCCTACATTCAGAAGCCTCTTAAAAATTCTCCTTTTCATCTGTGTGTTTAGTTTATCACTTTTAGTCCAGTTTTCTTTGTCCCCTTTCAATTTAGGCACCATGTCTGTCTCTTTACACCAACCTGTAAGCACTCTGGTATCTTTCTGTAGATGAGGATTGGTGCAAAAATGGAAGCTGTCATTGTTGTCATCTGTAAATTTGCCCTTTATTAAAACCGCCTACCCTTATTTTTCACTATCTCCATCAAAAGAACGCCTTTTCATATACTATAGACCTTCAATGACAGCACTGTTGCTGAGCCTCCACCATCAACATCTTGGGAGTAACCGTTGACCGAAAGCATAACTGGACAAACCATTTCGATGCTGATGCTAGAAGGGAAGGGCACAGGTTTGGCATTCTGCATTGAGTAGCACATCTTCTGGTCTCTCAAATGTTCTCCACCACTGACAAAGTTTCAAGTAACATGTGCAATGGAAAGCTTGTCATTGTTTGAATCCCTTCAATTAAATATCCATACTAAATCAGTTCAAACTAGTCAAACAGGAAATTTTCGATGCCTGTACTTGTTATTCCTCCCCAACATTGTCAGTCATACCATCTGTTTCCAATGCTTCCCTTGTCATTCATCTCGGTGGAATTACCCCTGCTTGCTTCCCTTGTTAACTATCCAATTGTAAACATACCACTCTTAGAAATAGTTTCCCTCTGCATCCTACCACTGTAACTTTTAGAGTCCTTTAAAGATCCCTCCTTGACCCCCTACTTTTAATCATCAATGTGCTGCCCATCGACAACAACATCCACAAACATGAAGTCAACTTTTACCTCACTCTCCACCATTTATTTTATCCCCACTGCTGCCTCTGTGCAATCAGATTGCTTGTCCAATATACAGCTTAATATTGGGAAGTTCAAAGGTATCACTCACCAACTAACTCAACTGTTACTCTATTCCCCTTCCTCACCACTGTTTCAGACTGAATTGGACTTTTGGCAATTTTGGCATCCTGTTTGACTTGAAGTTTGTGACTCAATATCATCCACAACTGCCTCTGCCTCCAGCTCAACTCATCTGGTGCTGGAATTCTCATCCCTACCCATGTGACGTCCGAACTTGACCTTTTTGATACTATGCTGGTTGGCCTCCCTTCCCTCACTTTCTATAAACTTCAGCTCATCCAGAACTTTGCTTCCTGAATCCTATCCCAAATCAGGTCCCAGTTGCCCATCCACCTTGACCTCACTGACTGAAATTTGTCCCTGGTCCCCCAATGCCACCAGTTTAAAATTCTCACCCTTATGTTTTTCTCATTCTGTTCTTTGTGCACCTGCCTTCTTTCCCCACCGTCACTTGAAGTCATACCTTCAGCAACCTTGGTACCTCATTCTTGGAATTCCCTCTTTAAACTCCAAAGTTTTTCCACCTCCCTCTACTTCTTTAATAATGTCCTTAAAAACCCATCTCTCTTTGACCCCGCTCCTAACATTTCCACCTTTGGCTCATATCTGTTTCTCTTGCATCTCCTTGGAACATACATTAACTGCACTGTATAATTGCATGTCATTGTTCTTTTTGTTGCCAATTATGACGTAACATAATCTTTCCTTTTCCAGAGATTGTTATGTTACAATTAGCAATCTTGTGGTGTGGTTCAGTGACTGCATCTATGTCCAGCACTACATTATCCATCACTCCCAGAGCAATGAGTAAATCAATACTCCATGATAAGAACAGAACTAATTTGAGAGCTGACACCTTAAGCTTCAGTAAATAGTTCAAAATATCTGCCTTGGTTTACAATGCCATCTGAGCCACCCATAATGATTCATTTCAGCCCGATAATCATTCCCTGGCGTCCACAATACTGCACTGTTGGTGCAATATCATACGGAGTCCTCCATCAGTAAGGGTAATTAAAGGGGCAACATTCCCCTAATAAAGTTAATGAAGTCACTTGGAAACCTACTCTTGCTTTGGTTAACAAATGGAGAATATTGTGGCATTGTTACATGGCAAAAAAAAGGGTTGAATTTTGCTCTTAGCGACAAATCCCTTGCACTTACTTGCATTTGCACATAGACTTCTTGTGGGCTTTTGCAATGGAAGTTCTGGTCAGCCAGCAATTAAAACAATATGCTCCTTCTACAGGGCATCTGGGACTTTTGCTCACAGATCAAGTAATTTTAACCAATAAGATTGAAAAATCATTCATGAGTAATGCAGAGTCTGAATGCCAGTTAGACCTGTGGCTCTCAAACGTTTTGGATGAAAGACCATTTTCCATTGGATTAGTAACCAGAAATATCACCCTCCCCCCATCCAAATTATAACAATATATATTTATTATATGAAAGTGTGACATGTAAAGCAGTGCTTCCCAAACTATTTTCTAACATGATCCCATTTTAACACTTGAAAATTAACGTGATCCCTGATGCCAGCAAAAATAAACAGCAATAAAGCAGCACAGTAACATTCAGTATATAATTATTAAAGTTCGTGTATTAAAGATCAACATATCAACCATAATCAAAATTTGTATTAAAAGCACTTTGTAAAAATGTTATATGTATAGGTTTCAGTCAAGCTCTCCATATTCTCTGGTGACAGAAGACTCAGTGAAACACCTCCCTCGCCCCTCACCCCGCAGAAGGAAAAAACAGTTCAGACCAATATTCTTATTTCCCAGTTTTTACTGTTGTTCCATTTTAAGGTATACAAGACCAGTTTGGACCAGTAATCTTATTTCCCAGTTTTTACTGTTTTTTTTTTTCCTTCTGGGCTCCCATCCCTGACTGTAATCAGCCTCTCTCCCCTTTCCCCTGCACTCAGTAATCAGCCCCTTCCCACCGCAGTCACACAACAGTCAGCCCCTCTCCTTTCCCCTCTCCCCCACCTGCACACATTGTACTCAGCTCCCCTTCCACCACCACACCAGCTTTGTTCTAGCTGCCGATACCTGCTAAGCAGAGTAGCCAGCCTGGGGTACGGAGCTTCTACAATAGGCAGACAGGAGCAGAAACGCAGAAAGTTTGAAGCCTCCACTCACCTTCCTGGCTCAGCTGCATGACCTCCCATTTTTTCCCACACTCAGTCAGTCACTTAGTTACACCTGTCAATCTCTGCCTGCACCGAGTAAACACAGAAACATCCTGGGCCTGCTTGCACTCCCTAAAGTTAAAGCATATTTTGGGTTCACCGTCCACCTTTTTGCTGTTTGGTGGCATCGATCCAGGGTCTCCTCTCTGCAGTCACCATTGCTGCCTCAGAGGAGAGGGAGCTTATAACCTCACGTTCTGTTTCTGTGAGCCTCTTGGGGGTGGCAACCCATAGTTTGGGAACCATTGATGTGAAGAGTGCTTTAAAAATATTTTTAAAAATACAGGTATTTACTTATAGATTATGTAAGATATTTGTGCCTGCTTCTCCCCACAGAGCCTGTCTATCATGTGTGCTGCTCTCTAAGATGTGACAGCAGAGCTTTTGGAGGAGCAGTGCATCTCAGGCAGTTACTTCCTAATTTACACTTTTAATTGCATATGTGCAGTCACTGGAAGTTACTGTCTGGATTGCACATTAATAATGGCAAGCTCTGTTTGTCCCACCATTACTTCTGCCGCAAAATCTAGACCATTATCGTGATACACTAGCAGTGAAAGGGTGTCCTGCTCAGATAAACGCTTTCCATCCCTAGCATGAGATAATGATTCTTTAAGGCACTCACTCCTTTAAGGAAAGGTTACAAGAATAATTCAGTGAAAATACATGATTGAATGTTTTATGCAGTGTTTATGGTGCAGTTTTAAATAACTTGTTTTCAAAGCAGTGCCTCAGTGCTGCTGCCAATAGTGCACAAATCAGTAGCGGAGTAAATATATTTAACAGGTACAGCTCATAAAGAAGTACATTTGCCGCAGGGAAAATGCTTTGAAAATCAGTCTGTAATTGTCTGGCAGTTAGTGGTTTATTCTCAAAACAATTTAATATAAGTTTTGGCACCCTATTTGTTTGATAAGTAACATTGCATTATGTTGCCAGTCTCTTTCCTTTTGGACTTATTTGTTTTTTGTTTGCTTGATTCAACAACTATACCCCACACCATTAAACCAATATTCATCAACCAACAGGAAAGCAGGTAATCCGCTCATCTGTCTTTGCCAATTTGATGATCATTCCAACTCTCTAGAAAATGTTGAATTCTTGTTTTAACGTGAAAAATCTCTGCAGCGTTCAGTGGAAATTAGAAAGGTTGAAGTGGCACATAGGCTATATGATCAATGCTCTTAAACTTTGGTAGTTCAGCTTTTGTTGAAACCCAAAGGAAAGGATCATTCGAGCTCTTCATGTATAAGGTGTCCTTAGCCAAAAAGATGTACAAGCTGTGTTGCAGCAGCATGCTGTATTCCATGCTCCAAATACCTCAATATGAAAACATGAAGGAGGAGTTCAGTAGCAAGTTGCTCAGTTGCTCAGGGTGATGTTGTGGTGCCTCTGAATAACATAAAAGCTCCACCAGTATTAACCCACAGCATGTAGTAAACAATATTTTAAACGGCTATGACTAAGCCCCATTATTTATTATGAGTCACTCCTGCTTGGTAAGAGCGTGTTTCTTAGTTGGCAGCTAGAACCCAATGTGACTGAATAGGCTTTAAGTCCTTTCTGTTGCATTGTACATCCTACCAATGTAGGATACAGTGCGCGCTTTTTTTCTGCTCTTTCACCGGACTTGATTCAGCTTGTTCATAATTGTCAACTGGTCAATGTGGTTTGGTTCACCTTCATTGGTGATTTGAGATGACAAGAACTAAAGAGGCCAAAATGAGGAGAAACCAGCTGCTATTCCAAACCTGACAAACTTATATATTGAGATACCAGTGGAGTGTGTTCAAAAGTGATTTAATGATGCATGATTCTTGCAATAGATTATCATTTAAAAGAAATTGTGCTTAAGAGCATTTTCTTTGTGTTAATTATGGTGGAATATAACTTACTTTCACCCCAATGTCGTCAACAACAACAATTTATATTTAAATGATATATACTTATATATGATATATTTATATATCATACTTATATTCATACTTTTAATGTAATGAAATGTCCCATGGTGCTTCACAAGATCATTATAAAACAAAGTATGAGACTGAGCTACATAAGGATATATTAGGTCAGATGACCAAAAGCTTGGTCAAAGCGGTAGGTTTTAACGAGTATCTTAAAAGGGGAAAGTGAGGTAGAGAGGCAGAGAGCTGTAAGGAGGGGATACCAGAACTTGGAGCCTAGTCAGCTGAAGACACAACCATAAATGGGGAGCAAAGCAGAGTTGGGAATGCATAAGAGGCCAAATTAGAGGAGCGCAGTTATCTCAGAAAGTTGTGGGATGAGAGGAGATTACAGAGATAGTGAGGGGCAAGGCCATGGAGGATTTTCAAACAAGGAGATGAATGTTAAAGTCAAGTTGTTGCTTGATTGGCAGCCACTGGAGGTCAGCAAGCACAGGAGTGACAGGGGAATGAGACCTGCTGGAGTTAAGACATGGGCAGCAGAGTTTTGGATCACCTCAAGTTTACCACCTCAATGACCCAACAATATAGCTCAGCAGCACTCCAAAACAAGGGCAGCTTATGCTCAATCATTCACCTTTGTATATCCCAGAGCAAGAATGCCAATTTTGAGACGTTTTGCATCAAGTCATAGGCTACTACTCTGTAGACTTACAACTACCAGGGTCTGCCAGAGCTAGTTTTATATTTTATCCTTCAAGTGATGTAATAGTATACAGACTATCAATGTCCTGGGGGTTACCATTGACCAGAAACTGGACTGGACTGGCCATATAAATACTGTGGCTACAAGAGCAGATCAGAGGCTAGGAATCCTGCGGCGAATAACCCGCCTCCTGACTCCCCAAAGCCTGTCCACCATCTACAAGGCACGAGTCAGGAGTCTGATGGAGTACTCTCCACTTTCCTGGATGAGTGAAGCTTCCACAACACTCAAGAAGCTTGACACCGTCCAGGACATAGTATGCCACTTGATTGGCACCCCATCAACAAACATTCACACCCTCCACTACCGATGCACAGTGGCAGCAGTGTATACCATATACAAGATGCACTACAGGAACTCACCAAGCCTCCTTAAACAGCACCTTCCATACACATGGCCACTACTTTCTAGAAGGACAAGGGCAGCGGATAGATGGGAACACCACCACCTGGAAGTTCCCCTCCAAGCCACTCACCATCCTGACTTGGAAATATATCGCCGTTCCTTCACTGTCACTGGGTCAAAATCCTGGAACTCCCTTCTTAACAGCACGGTGGGTATACCTACACCACATGGACTGCAGCGGTTCAAGAAGGCAGCTCACCGCCACCTTCTCAAGGGCAGTTTGGGATGAATAATAAATGCTGGCCTAGCCAGCAACGCTCACATCCCATAAACGAATAAAAAGAACGACTACCGTTGTAGAGATGCCTCAGGTCCTGTAACCATCCCAAGTTTAAAAAATTAAGGGCAGGATTTTCACCCTGTTGAGGGGGAAGTTGAGGCGCGCTTCCGATCCGCACCCCCCTAATTGGGGCACACCACCATTTTACATGGGTGGGCCAATTAAGGCCCACCCAGCGTGACATCCCCCCAGAAGTGCTGTGCACTCCCCTAAACCCAAGAGTGTGCTCTTGCACGAATGCGCACGAAAGAGGCCTGAGGCTAAGTGCTGCCTCAAGGGTATCGGCTCTAATGTACAAATTATTAAAAATAGAAAAAAAAATCCCTGATGTGGCCCCTCATGTGACACTGTCACATGAATTGGGACATGTCCATAACTTTTTTAAAAACTTGAATTATTTTTTTAAAACCCTACATGAAACCTCATCCCGAACATGGATGAGGTTTCATGCTTTTTCTAATGCCTGCCAGGGTTCCTGGCCTGCCCGCCAACCTTAAGGTTAGACGGGCATGTCCATTAATTGCTTCAATGACTTTGTCAGTGGCCTCAATTGGCCATTGACAGGTCGGCAGGCACACAGTTGATTTTGCTGAGCCCCTGCCTACCTGAAAATTTAAATGGGGCGGAATGACATCAGGAGCTCCACCTGACATCACCGCGCATCATTTTATATGTCGGCGAGCGGGCCCCGTCCCCCCACTTGCCGACGGGAAAATCCTGCCCAAAAAGTAAATAGATGTAGTATGAATAAATTATTTGTGTATAAATTACCATAGTACAAGGTTTGTGTAATCTTGGTAGAAGATTTTAGCATTTTAGTGGTAATGATCATAATTCAAATAGATTTAAAGATTTAGAGAAAAGAATAAAGATAGACCAAGAAGAAAAGCCTTAAATTTAGGAAAAGCCAACTTTACTACGCTGAGACCTGTATAAGCAGAAATGGACTGGAAACAGCTACTTAAAGGTAAATCAGTGTCTGCAAAGTGAGAGGCATTGAAGGAACAGCTAAAGAGCATTCAAAACAAAAATGTTCCCACAAAAAAAAGAGCACAGAAATCTCCCTGGGGCAGAAATTTTAAAAAAGATATTCAGACATGTCTCCTCATGTGACAGTGTCACATGAGCTAGGACATATCAATGAATTTTTATTGAAAATTTTTATTTGATTTATAAAGCTTTCATGAAACCTCATCCCGCCCGTGGATGAGGTTTCATGATAAATGTGAAGGCCGCCTGTGCTCTTCGCCAGCCACCAACCTTAAGGTTGGTCGGGAAGCTCTGTTAATTCTTTAAATTAGTTGTTAAATGGCCTTAATAGGCCTTTGACGGTTCAACAGGCACGCGCCCGTCGAACTGAAAATTGGAATGACGCGCTGTGACGTCGGGATACACGCTCGACGTCACTCCGCATCATTTTACACATCGCCGACCAGAAGATTCAGGCCCTGGTGTCAAAAGGTGATAAAGCAAAAAAAAAGCTTATGCCAGATGCCAAAAGTTTAACACTCCAGAAAGCCTAAAGTATAGAAAATGCAGAGGTGAAATAAAAAGAAAAATTAGGGAAGCAAAGTGAGAGCATGAAAAATATTGACGAGTAAAGTCAAAGAAAATGGAAAGACAGATATAAAGACAAATGGTTTGACAAATACATAAAGAACAAGATGATAACTAAGGAATGAGTAGAACCTATTCAAAACCAAAAAAAGGTAACTTGTTTGTGGAGGCAAAAGATGTGGGCATGGTTATTATGGAATACTTTTGGTGTGTTTTCACAAAAGAGAGGGATGAAGCAGACATTGTAGCTAAGGAGGAATGTGAAATATTGATTGGGATAAACATAGTGAGGAAGGAAATTTTAACTCATTTCACATCTTTAAAAGTGGATAAATCACTAGGCTGGCTGAAATGTATCCCAGGTTGCTAAAGGAAGAAATAGCCGAAGCTTGGATCTACATTTTCCAATCATCTCTGGCTACAGGCGTGGTGCCAGAAGATTAGAGGAATGCTAATGTTGTACTGTCATTTAAAAAAGAAGGAAGGGATAGCCTGAGAATTACAAACCAGCCAGTGTCACCTCCAATTTCCTGGAAAAAGTTCTCATATAGTATAAATTGTCATTTAGAGAGACATAGATTAATTAAGAACCAAAACAAAAACAGAATTACCTGGAAAAACTCAGCAGGTCTGGCAGCATCGGCGGAGAAGAAAAGAGTTGATGTTTTGAGTCCTCATGCCCCTTCGACAGAACTTGAGTTCGAGTCCAAGAAAGAGTTGAAATATAAGCTGGTTTAAGGTGTGTGTGTGGGGGGCGGAGAGAGAGAGAGAGAGAGAAGTGGAGTGGGGGTGTGGTTGTAGGGACAAACAAGCAGTGATGGAAGCAGATCATCAAAAGATGTCAACAACAATAGAACAAAAGAACACATAGGTGTTAAAGTTGGTGATATTATCTAAACAAATGTGCTAATTAAGAATGGATGGTAGGGCACTCAAGGTATAGCTCTAGTGGGGGTGGGGAGAGCATAAAAGATTTAAAAAAATTTTTTTTAAAATAATGGAAATAGGTGGGAAAAGGAAAATCTATATAATTTATTGGGAAAAAAAAGGAAGGGGGAAACAGAAAGGGGGTGGGGATGGGAGAGGGAGCTCACCGACTCCCACAGCTATCTCGACTACAGCTCCTCACACCCCGCTTCCTGTAAGGACTCCATCCCATTCTCTCAGTTCCTTCGCCTCCGTCGCATCTGTTCCGATGATGCTACCTTCAAAAACAGCTCCTCTGACATATCCTCCTTCTTCCTTAACCGAGGTTTTCCACCCACGGTCGTTGACAGGGCCCTCAACCGTGTCCGGCCCATCTCCCGCGCATCCGCCCTCACGCCTTCTCCTCCCTCCCAGAAACATGATAGGGTCCCCCTTGTCCTCACTTATCACCCCACCAGCCTCCGCATTCAAAGGATCATCCTCCGCCATTTCCGCCAACTCCAGCATGATGCCACCACCAAACACATCTTCCCTTCACTGCCCCCATTGGCATTCCGTAGGGATCGCTCCCTCCGGGACACCCTTGTCCACTCCTCCATCACCCCCTACTCCTCAACCCCCTCCTATGGCACCACCCCATACCCACGCAAAAGATGCAACACCTGCCCCTTCACTTCCTCTCTCCTCACCGTCCAAGGACCCAAACACTCCTTTCAAGTGAAGCAGCATTTCACTTACATTTCCCCCAACTTAGTCTACTGCATTCATTGCGCCCAATGTGGTCTCCTCTACATTGGAGAGACCAAACGTAAACTGGGCGACCGCTTTGCAGAACACCTGCGGTCTGTCCGCAAGAATGACCCAAACCTCCCTGTCGCTTGCCATTTTAACACTCCACCCTGCTCTCTTGCCCACATGTCTGTTCTTGGCTTGCTGCATTGTTCCAGTGAAGCCCAACGCAAACTGGAGGAACAACACCTCATCTTCCGACTAGGCACTTTACAGCCTTCCGGACTGAATATTGAATTCAACAACTTTAGGTCGTGAGCTCCCTCCCCCATCCCCACCCCCTTTCTGTTTCCCCCTTCCTTTTTTTTTCCAATAAATTATATAGATTTTCCTTTCCCACCTACTTCCATTATTATTTAAAAAAAATTTTTAAATCTTTTATGCTCTCCCCACCCCCACTAGAGCTATACCTTGAGTGCCCTACCATCCATTCTTAATTAGCACATTTGTTTAGATAATATCACCAACTTTAACTTTAACACCGGTGTGTTCTTTTGTTCTATTGTTGTTGACATCTTTTGATGATCTGCTTCTATCACTGCTTGTTTGTCCTTACAACCACACCCCCACTCCACTTCTCTCTCTCTCTCTCTCTCTCCGCCCCCCACACACACACCTTAAACCAGCTTATATTTCAACTCTTTCTTGGACTCGAACTCAAGTTCTGTCGAAGGGTCATGAGGACTCGAAACGTCAACTCTCTTCTTCTCTGCCGATACTGCCAGACCTGCTGAGTTTGTCCAGGTAATTCTGTTTTTGTTTTGGTTTTGGATTTCCAGCATCCGCAGTTTTTTTGTTTTTATACATGTGATTAATTAAGGACAGTCAGAATGGATTTGTTAAGGGAGGGTTGTGTCTGACTAACGAATGAAGTTTTTGAGGAGGCAACAAGGAGGGTCATTGAGGGTAGTGCATTTGATGGAGGCTACAGGAAGTCTAGCAAGGCTTTTCACAAGATTCCACATGGCAGTCTGGTCAGAAAATTAAAAGCTCACAGGGTCCAAGGGCAAGTGTCAAGTTGGGTTGAAAACTGGCTTCACGACCAGAAGCAGTAGTTGACAGGTGTTTTTAAGACCAGAAGGCTATTTCCAGTGGGGTTCTGCAGGGCTCAGTACTGGGTCCCTTGCTGTTTGTGGTATATATCAATGGTTTAGATTTAAAGGTGGGAAGTATGATTAAGATGTTCAAAAATTTGGAAATTGACCGTGTGGTTGATTACGAGGAAGAAAGCTGTAGACTGCAGAAAGATATTAAGGAACTGATTACATGGGCATAAACATGGCAAATGGAATTCAAACTGGAGAACCATGAGGAAACGTATTTGGGGAGGAAAAACAAGACAAGAGAAAATACAATGAGAAATGTAGAGACCCTTGAGGTGTCTGTTCACAGCTCTTGAACCCGTCCTCACTGTGGTTGGCTCTGTGGTTCCAATGATTTTATAATATTTACAGAAAGGCAGAGTATTATTTAAATGGTGATATATTGAGAAATGTGGATGTACAAAAGGATCTGGTGTCCTTGTACATCAGTCACTGAAAGTAAATAGGCAAGTGCAGCAAGCAATTAGGAAGGCAAATGGTATGTTGGCCTTAATTGCAAGAGGCCTTGAGTTCAGAAGTAAGGATGCCTTACTGCAGCTATACAGGGCCTTGCTGAGACAACACCTGGCATATTGCGTGCAGTTTTGGTCTCCCTACCTAAGAAAGGATATACTTGCCATAGCGAAGGTTCACCAGGCTGATACTGGGGAGGGCAGGATTGTTGTATGAGGAGAGATTGGTTCGACTAGGCCAGTATTCACCAGTTTAGAAGAATGAGAGGGGATCTGATTGAAACGTATAAAATTCTAACAGGGCTAGACAGACTAGTTGCAGGGAGGATGTTTCCTCTGGCTAGGGAGTCTAGAACCAGGGGCCATAGTCTCAGGATATGGGGCAGGCCATTTACGACTGAGATAAGGAAAAATGTCTTCACTCAGAGGAATTCTCTACTACAGAAGGCTGTGGATGCTGGGTCACAGAGTGTATACAAGAAAGAAATTGATAATTTTTTGGATATTAGGGGCATCAAGGGTTGTGGAGAGAAAGCATGAATATGGCATTGAGGTAGAGGATCAGCCATGATCATATTGAATGGCGGAGCAAGCTCGAAGTGCCAAATGGCCTACTCCTGCTCCTGTTGTCTCTCCTAAATAGAAACCCAGAAATATTGAAAGATTTATGGCACAGAAGGGGGTTATTTGGCCCACTGCGTCCCTGCCATCAGAAAGAGAGCTATCCAGTCTCATCCCATTTTCCAGATCTTGGCCCATAATCCTGTAGTTTGTGTCACCTCAAGTGCTCATCCAAGCATTCTTTAAAATGTGATGAGGGTTTCCGACTCTTCTCCCTATAGTTGCTCCTGTTTATATTATGCCTTTTAGTAACATCTTTTGCCTTGGTTTTCGCTGGCAGGTAGGATTTTGGTTTCGTGGTCGGGCCACATCAATACTTGAAATATACATTTGACATTTTATTGATGTTTTTTATTAGTAGAACAGGTAGATAAAATGGTAGATAAATAAATTAGCATAGACTATAAGAGCAGGAATGTTATGCTGGAACTGTATACTACACTCATTAGGCTGCAGCTGGAGTATTGTGCACAGTTCCAGTCACCACATTACAGGAAGGATGGGGTCATGCTAGCGAAGAGATTTACAAGGATGTAACCAGAAATGGAAAATATTATCTCCAAGAAAAGATTGAATAGACTGAGGGGAGAATTAATTGGGGCGTAGAAATTTGTGAGGGGCCTAGAGAGAATAGATAGGAAGGAACTATTTCCATTAGCTGGCAGATCAATAACCAGGGGGAATAGAATTAAAGTAATTGGTAGAAGGACGAGAGGGGAGTTGAGAAGTAATTTTTGTCACCCAGAGGGTAGTGGGAGTCTGGAACTCACTGCCTGAAAGGGGAGAAGAGGCAGAAACCTTCATCACATTTTTTAAAATGCTTGTTTGTGCACTTGAGGTGATGCAAACTACATGGCTATGGACCAAGAACTGGAAAGTGGGATGAGACTGGATAGCTCTTTTTCTGATGACGGGCGCAGTGGGCTAAATTACCCCCTTCTGTGCCATAAATCTTTCTATATTTCTGGGTTTCTATTTATATTTTACTCACTGTCAGTTCAGTTCATTTTCTTCATGACAGCCCCCATAAAGGAACGTGATAGGGAATTAACTGTAATGGTGCAGCACTGATTACTGAATGGAGCAAGTGAACTATTGAACAGCTATCCTCTAAACCTCCACCCCTGCAACCCCACCAGCAAACCTAATACATTCAGTATTTATCAGACTTTAAGGATATCAGTAAGTGCAATTATAAAAGGGGATTTACACTGATTGACTTATTGTGTAAATGCATTACCCTTTCTACCCCCTCTTTAAAAATGCCTATGGGCAGGATTTTCGGGTTGTCGGGCGGGTGTGGCAAGTGGGCCCGGGACCGGCCTAGAAACGCGGTCCAGCGCCTGTGATCAACCCCCGACTGCAATTTCATGTTGGTTGGCAAATTAACAGCCAGCCAACATGAGACGCGCACTGAGAAACTTCGCACTGCTGGAGTGGGGGCAGGAGGAGCGTGAGTGCAAAAACCTGCGCGGGTGCAGGGGAACGCGCACTGAAAGCTCCCTGAAGGCAGGGAGCTGAACAATTTTAAAATCAAAAATAAATATTTTTAAAATCTGAAAAAAAGTCCCGCCATGGGACTCGCTCAGATTACATGAACAGAATATGATATCTGCGCAAAAATTTATATTTACTTTTTATTTAATTGTGGAAACCTCATCTCGCCTGTGGATGAGATTTGCTAAAAAAAAACTCAAGAAGGCCGCCTGGCCGATTTGCCCGCCCGCCAACTGTGAGGTTGGGCAGGCAGTGAAAAATATGTTTAAATTAATTGATTAAGGGCCTTATTGGCCTCTTAATTGTCGGTGGGCGTGCTACCGACTCTTGCGTGCGCCCACCATCGCCCGATGTCACCTCGCACAATTTTACGATCGGGTCGGGTGGATGCATGCTTGTGGGATGTAAAATCCTGTCCTATGTTTTATAAAACAATCTTTTGTAGGGCATAAACTTCTACTCCAAAGCTATTGCTTACTGTTCTCATGATTTTTGGCCCTGCTTTCATGTCAACACTTAACGTTGCAAAATGCTATGTCAATATATTCTATTCAATTTTTATATGTCAACTCTCACAGCATATTTACACCCTTTGGTAGCTAGGTAGATCTATGGAGTGAATTTCTGAAACTGACAACACTCCTCTGTCACCATCTTGTATAATATATACATACTGTTTATAAGAAAAGAGTATTCAGCAACTAACAGTCGGCACACTGCAGGCAATTTTCTAATATGTTGAGATTTTAATTAACTTGAACATTCTTTTATTAAGTTCAGCCTTTCAGATGGGCAATGGTTATTGGGCAGTAGTTTTATTTAAGCAGGGAATTGGGTTCAGAGAACTTGCTGACTCAGAACATTTTGAAGAAACAGCATTAGCACTAGAATTTGAACTGAAAACACCATGAAGTCTATGCCTATCATCTGTGCCTTGCAACCCTCTCATAGTTAAGCAGACTCATCCCAGCACTCTCCCCCAAACCCATTTTGAATTGCCAATTACAGATGTAAAAGTTAATCATTAAAGAGTAAAAATGTACATAGGTGGTATTAAGATGAGTTACTACTTCTTTGTGAACTCTTGGATTAATTTGCAGACTTATTGTAGTGCCTTGCTACTTCAACTTCTGGGATCATTATCAGATGTATCCGCTCATCACTTTATGTTTAATATAGTGTATAGACTCCAGCTTTCCAAGTTCACTGTTGATCATTTGATGTAATGATATAATTACAAGTTAAAATCATTGAATTATAGAATCTTACAGCCCACAAGGCCATTGTTTTGGTGTCAGATCTTTGAAAAAGCTTTCCAAGTAGCCCCACTCTGCTGCTATTTCCCATAACCCCACAAATTTTCCCTTTCAAGTATTTATCCAATTCCCTTTCGAGCGGCACTATTGAATCTGCTTTCACTACTCTTTCAACTAGTTCATTCCAGATTATTACAGTTTACTGCGTAAAAGATATTCAGGCTCGTTCACCAATTACCTTAAATCTGTGGTCTCTGGTTACCAACCTTTCAGCCAGTGGAAACAGTTTCTTCTTATTTACTCTTCATTCTTTTGAATACCTCTATGGTATCTCTCCTTAACCATCTCTTCTGTAAGGGGAACAACCCATGTTCTTTCGTCCATCATATAACTGGTGTCCCATAATCCTGGTACCATCCTACTAAACCTCTCTAAGTCCTTAATATCCTTCCTAAATTGCAATGCTCAGAATTAGACACAGCACGGTAATACCTCACTTAAATGTTGATCTATTTAATGTTTTCTTTTGTTAAAGTGTCACCAATGTAATTGGAAGGATATATCCTTTTAAGAGTCATGATTTTTGATATTATGTCGCTCCTGACCCTCTCAGCAACCACATTTCCGCTCTGTTCACTGGCCCGCTTGCTGCCTCCCTGCTGCCGTGCTTCTGCCCTGCTTGCTGCCCCACTTAATGCCTCACTCTCAACTTGTTTCCACCATGCTCATCGCCATAGTCCAGAGGTTCAAAGGAACCATTGATTCGCTGTTTTAATGTCCAGCTAACAGATACTGGGGAGAGATTTGTTGGGGATCAGCAGATCGACTCACCAGGGACGTGGGCCGAGACACGCTGAGGGTCACAGGAGAGAATTGCTGGGAATCGACAGAGAAAGACAGCTGGGGATCGGGGGAAAGGGTCACTGGGGATTGGGGGAGAGGGTCACTGGGGGTCAGGGCGACAGCCATTAGGGATCGGGAGAAGACTTGTTGGAAATTGGGGAAGACTCACTGGCGATCAGGGGAGAGACTTGCCGAGGATTGGGGGAGAGACTGGCCTGGGGATCGTGGGAGAGACTCACTGGGGATTGGGGGAGAGACTCCTTGGGGACCGGGTGACAGACTCGCTGGGGATCGGGGTACAGCCTCCTTGGGGACCGGGGGAAAGATTCGCTAGGGATTGGGGGGAGAGACTCCCTGGGTATCAGGGACTCCCCGGGGATCGGGGGAGAGACTCTCTGGGGATCAGGGAAGAGAATTCTTGGGGACCGGGGGAAAGACTGGCCAAGAACTGGGGAAGGGACTGGCTGGGAAATGGGGACAGACTCTGGGGATCGGGAGAGAAGGATGGGGGGAGTTACTCTCTGGGCATCGGGGGAGAGACTCGCTGGTGATGGGGGAGAGACTCGCTGGGAACCCACTCTAATTAATTCCTATAGGTAAACCTGATTGGCTTAACATTGTTTTGCTTTAAATCGTACCTTTAAAGAATACGACTAGAACATTAAATAAGGTACTACTCTATTCAATTTGACCAGTGATTCATAAAGGCTTAGCATAAACCTCTAACATTTTTACACTTACAACTCTATTTATAAAGCCTCAACTCCACTATGCTTTGTTTATAACCTGATTAACTTGTCTTGCCATTTTCAAAGATTTCTGCGTGTAAACCTCCAAATCTCTCTGTTTGTGCATTCCCTTTAAAATTGCAACATTTTGTTTATATTCTGCCTCCTTATTCTTCCTTCCCAAATGCTTCATTTTACTCTTCTCTGGGTTAAATTTAATTTGTCATGTGTCTGTCACTCTCACCTGTGCCTATGTCCTCCTGAAGTCCACCTCTATCCTCATCATTATTGACGACAGTTCTGATTTTTGAATTGTTTGCAGATTTGAAATTATGCCCTATTTAAGAAGTTGAAGTCATTGATGTATATCAAAAAGAGCAGAGGTCCTAACACCTGGGGAACATATCTGAATATTACCCTCCAGTCTGAAAAATAACCTTTCACTACTACTCTATGCTTTTCTAACCATTAGCCAGTTTCATATCCATGCTGCCACTACCCTTTAATGTCATAAGCTTCAATTTTTCTCACAGGTCTATTTTATCAAATGCCTTTTGAAAGTTCCTATACACAGCATCAGCCATATCATCCTCATCAGTCCTTTCCATTACTTCATCAAAGAACACAATCAAAACAGTCAAAAGCGATTTGCCTGTAACAAATTTGTGCTGGCTTTCACTTGTTAACCCATGTTTTTCCAAGTGACAGCTAATTTTGTCCTTTATTAATGTCTCATAAAGTTCCCCCATCACTGACATTAGGCTGACTGACCTATAATTGTCAGATTTATCCATCTCCCCTTTTTATGAACATGGCATAGCATTTTCAAGCTTCCAGTTTGGAGGCTTGGTTCTGGCATGACCCCCCACACCTTAAGATGATTGGAAGATTGTGGCCAGAACCTCCATTTACTTTTACTTCCCTCAGCAATCGACCCTTGTGATGCGTCTATGGAAGACTGGAGCCAGTATGTAGAGCACCTTGGTTTTTATTTCGTGGCAAATGAAATTACTGCGGAGGAGAAGCAGAAAGCAGTCCTTTTCAGTGTATGTGGTAGCAAGACATACCATCTCATCTGCAGCCTGATGACCCTGAATGCACCCAATGTTAAATCTTTTAACGAATTGGTAGACCTCATGAAGACGCATTTTCAGACGAAGCCATCAGTACTAATGCAGAGATTTAAGTTTAACTTGAGAGTAAGGGCCCGGGAAATACCGTCGCAACTTATATAGTGCAGTTGAAGCAGTTGACTGAGCACTGCGACTTCGGAGACGCACTCGATTATATTTTGCAGGACTGGTTAATTTGTGGTGTTCACGCTGACACCATTCAGCACCATTTCCTTGCAGATTTGAAACGCTTCATGGAGATAGTGCTATTCATGGAAAGTGCTGCGAGGATCTCACAGGCTTTACAGAACATGCAACATGGTGCCGTTCTTCAGTTGGGGCGGGAACCTACTGCTGGGCGTGACATGAAAACCAGAGACACAGTAGCGAAGCGAGAGAAAGTCTCTGCTGCTCGAAAAACAAAACAGCCTCATGGAAGCATTTCAGCAACGACTCTGAAGTTAATCTGTTACAGATGTGGGGGTAACCACATATGAGACACCTGCAGAATCCAGGAGGCAGAATGCCATTACTGCCATATACAAAAGGCCACATAGTAAAGCAATGCAGGGTTAAACCAAGACAGCCCGTAAGGCAGCAGACCAAAATGATTGACATGAATAAAATAAAGAACCTGAAGCTGCTGAAATTGATGTCTATTCCCTGTACAATGTCAAAGCAGTAAAAACTGAACCAGTAATTGTCACCATTCAAGTGAATGGGAAACCACTAGTAATGGAGGTAGATACTGGAGCCTCAACCACAGTGGTGGGAGAGCACATATTTAAGTACCTAAACGAAGGTACCCAGCCACTGAATCTGGAGCAAACCACAGCTCAATTGAAAATGTAAACTGGAGCATCCATACAGTTAAAGGATATCGCCACAGTACCTGTACCCTATAGGCAACAGACAGCCCAGTTTCCAGTGATAATAGTGATAGGTGAAGGACCTAGTCTTCTGGGCCAAGACTGGTTGCAAAAAAATAAGCTCCAGGCATATCAAAGGTGAAGATGCTTGCACGAAGCTATGTCTGGTGGCCAGGCATAGATAGTGACATTGAAAGCATGGTCAAGCACTGTCTCCAGTGTCAGCAACAACAGAAGTTGCCTGTTTCAGCTCCACTGCATCCATTGGGGTGGCCTAGTTGACCCTGGGTTAGACTACATATTGATTATGTGGATCCATTCTTAGGTACCATGTTTTTATTGATTGTCAATGCGTGTTCCAAATGGATGGATGTGTATAAAGTTAGATCACCTACATCGAGTGCAACTATTGAAAAGCTGTGACAATGTTTTAGTATACTCAGCCTACCAGAACTCATTGTTTCAGATAATGGTACTACCTTCAGTAGTACAGAATTTCAGTGGTTCATGAGTTTAGAGTCAGACATAATAAAACAGCACCATATCATCCCTCATCAAATGGTTTAGCTGAAAGAGCTGTGGAAACTTTCAAATCAGGAAAGAAGAGGTTATCCGAAGGTATCCTAGAAACTCGACTTGCCCGCTTTCTTCTCAATTATCGTACAACTCCTCATTCAACTACGGGTTCAACACCATCTGAATTATTGATGAAATGCTGCCTATGTACAAGGTTAAGTCTGGTGTTTCCAAACATAGAGGAGAAGGTAGAGAAGAATCAGAGCAATCAAAAATTGAATTGCGGTATCCATAGCAAAGCTTGAAGATTTACTGTAGGAGATACAGTTTTCGTGCGGAATTTTGGAAGTGGACTTGGTTAGGTTCCTGATATAATTGTCTCAGAAATTGGTCCCTTGTCATTCCAAGTGGAAATGGAAGACTGAATTGTCCAAAAACATGTGAATCATCTTCAGAATAGGGAGGCATTACAACAACCAGCTATTCCGCCTGTGGTGAATGTCGAACCATTAATCCCTGAAGTGACAGATTGACCTAGAATGGGCACACAGTAGAATTGCCTAACCCTGAACTGTCACTTTCTAATGATGTATCTGATGCTACAGTTCCTGATCATGTCAGTGGGAGAGCCTCAAGTGGTAGAACTATGCCGCTCTAACCGAATAAGAAAACCATCTCAGAAACTTAATCTTTAATCACCTGACCTGTAAACATGTATGTTGCAGATTAAAATGTTATTTGTAAATAGGAAATGTAAAAAAAAACTAAAGGAGGAGGAAATCTAGTGATTGAAGGTATAGGTTTTCCAACTGCCCATTAGGGCCCTTAGCCCTAAGCATGGGTAATCCAGGGGACGGAGTTTTCTAGTTGTGGACCTGGTTCAAGCATGTAGCTTCTAGAAGAGATCTGTAATAAAGTTATCTATTTCAAGTAGAAACCTGTCTGGTACATCAAGAATTTACATACAATTAGATGAAGAAAGCACTTCAGCCCATTGATTCTCATCCTTCCAAAATACCATCCTACCATTTGACCAGTGCAGTGTCTAGCTTGTTGTCTAAATAAGTTAAGTGATCCTGCTCTTTCAACCAACCCATTCCAATTGTCAACATCCTCTGTGCAAAAATACCTTTCCCCACAGCTGCCCTGAAGATGATCTTCTTAATCATGAAACTAGTTTATCTAATGAATGAAATAACTTCAGGAAGATCTCATCAACATGGGAAAATGTTGCTGTTGGGAAGCAATTTCTCAAACATTTATGGCTTACAGCAACTAGAGTGTTCAATATTTTGATGTGTGGGGCTATTTCATGAACAGATTACACTAAAGGGATCTAATGACCGAAGGCCAATTGGCATTTAATCTACACTTAAAAGCGACAACACCAACTTGTATTTTTATAGCACCTTTAGCATAATGAAACATTCTTCACAGGAGCATTATAAAACAAGTCATATAAGATAATAAGGCAGATGACCAAAGGCTTGGTCAACAGAATAAATTTTAAGGATTGTCTTAAAGGAGGAATGTAAATTAGGAGAGAGGGAAGGGTTTAGGGAGGGAATTCCAAAGCTTATAGCCCAGGCAGCTGAAAACACAACCACCAATGCGGAACAATTAAAATTGTTGTGCTCAAGAGGCCAGAATTAATTGTGTCCTGATTTCTTAGAGGGTGGGTAGAGCTGGAGAAGATTACAGGGATAGAGGGGGTACAGGCCATGGAGGTATTTGAAAACAAGGAGAAGAATTTTAAACTGAAGCATTGCATAACCGGGTGCCACTGTAGGTCAACGAGCACACAGGGTGACGGATGAATGGAACTTGATCCGAGTTAGGAAATGAGCAGCAGAGGTTTGAATGACCTCAAGTTTATGGAGGGTAAAATCACAGAATCTTAACGGCACAGAAGGAGGCCATTTGGCCCATCATGTATGCACTGGCTCTCCAAATGAGCATTATGACCAAGTGCCATTGCCCTGCCTTTTCCCTGTACCCGTGCACATTCTTTCTATTCAAATAATCTTCTAATGCCCTCTTGAATACCCGATTGAAACAGCCTCAACCATACTTCCAGGCAATGCATTCCACACCCGAACCACTCGTGTGAAAAAGTTTTTCTCACTTTACACTTGCTTATTTTGCAAATCACTTTAAATCTGTGCCTTATCATTCTTGATCCTTTAATGAGTGGGAACAGCATCTCCGTATCTACTCTGTCCTGCCCTCTCATGATTTTGAACATCTCTATCAAATCTCCTCTCAGCCTTCTTCACTCCAAGGAGAACAGTCCCAAATTCTCTAAGCTATCCTCATTGCTGAGGTTTCTCATCCCTGGAACCATTCTTGTAAACCTCTTCTGCACTCTCTCCAATGTGTTCACATCCTTCCTATAATGTGGTGCCCTGAACTGTACATAATGTTCTAGCTGATGCCTTATATAAATTCATCATAACCTCCCTGCTATTGTACACTATGCCCCTATTAATAAACCCCAGGATACTGTATGCCTTATTAACTGCTCTCTCCACCTGTCCTGCCACCTTCAATGATCTATGTACATGTACACCCAAGTCTTTCCTGCACCCCCTTCAAAATTTCACCCCTTATTTTATATTGTCTGTCCATATCCTTCTTACCAAAATGTATCACCTCACACTTCTCTGCATTGAGCTTCATCTGCCACCTATCAGCCCACTCCACCAACTTGTCTGTGTCCTCTTGAAGCTCCACACCGTCGTCCTCACAGTTCACAACACTACCAATCTTCGTATCGTCTGCAAACTTTGAAATTGTCTCCTGCACACCACGATTTAGATCATGAATATATATCAGGAAAAGCAAGGGTCCCAATACTGACCCCTGGGAAACTCCACTACAAACCTTCCTGCAGCCCGAAAAATATCTATTGACCATTACTCTCTGCTTCCTTTTTTCAGCCAATTTTGTATCCACGTTGTACTGTCCCTTTTATTCCAAGAGCAATAACTTTTCTCACAAGTCGGTTGTGTGGTACTGTGTCAAACCCTTTTCAAAGTCCATGTACACCACATCAACAGCATTACTCTCATCAACCTTTTCTGTCATCTCTTCCAAAAACTCCAGCAAGTTAGTTAAACACGATTTCCCCTTTAGAAATCCATGCTGGCTCTTCCTTATCAACCCATACTTTTCCATGTGACTACTAATTCTATCCCAAATAATTATTTCTAGAATCTTGCCTACCACTGAAGTTAAACTGATTGGCCTGTAATTGCTGGACTTATCCTTACAACCATTTTTGAACAAGAACACAATGTTTGCAATTCTCCAGTCCTCTGGCAGCATCTCCCCCCCCCCGAGTCAAGGGAAGACTGAAAGATTATGGCCAGTGCCCCTGCAATTTCTACTCTCACTTCCGTCAGTATCCTTGGATGCACCTCATCAGGTCCCGGTGCCTGGTCAACTTAAGTACCGACAATCAATTCAACACTTCCTCCTTATCAATTTTGAACCCTTCTGGAGACAGTTTCCTAATCTGTCACCATGGCCTGGGTAGCATCTCCCTCCTTGGTAAAGACGGATGCAAAGTATTCATTTAATACTTCATCCATGGCTCTTCGTCCATGTGCAAATTCCCTTTTCGGTCCCTAATCAGCCCTCCCTTTACTGCCCTTTTACTATTTATATGCCTATGGAAGACTTTATGTTGGCTACCAGCCTTTTCTCATAATCCCTCTTCACTTCTCTAATATGCTTTTTCCCTTCCCCTCTGAACCTGCTGTATTCTATTGGTTCTCAATTGTATTTTTACCTGACACCTGTCATAAGCACATCTTATCTTCTTCATCTTAATTTCAATCTCCTTTTTCATCCAGGGAGCTCTGGATTAGTTTGTTCTACCTTTCTCTTTTATATGGAATATACCTTGACTGTGCCTGAACCAATTCTTTTTTGAAGGTAGCCCATTGTTCAGCTACAGTTTTACCTGCCAATATTTAGTTCCAGTCTATCTGGCCCAGCTTTGATCTTCCCCATCGAAGTCGGCTGTTATCCAGTTAATTAAGTTTTGCCTACTGTCCTTTTCTATCATCATCCTAAAACATACAATACAATGATCACTGTCTCCTAAATGTTTCCCCACTATCACTTGATCTACTTGGCTCGCCTCATTTCCAAGAACCAGGTCCAACAGTGTGCCTTTTCTTGTTGGACTGGACACATACTGCTGTAGGAAATTCTGAGCACAATCTAGGAACTTTTGCCCTCCTCCACCCTTTGCACTATCACTGTCCCAGTCTACATTTACGTAATTAAAGTCCCCTGTTATAACTACTCTATAATGCCTGGATCTCTCTGTAATTTTCCTGCAGATTTGTTCTTCTACACCCTTCTCACTATTTGGCGGTCTATAGACTGCACTGAGCAATGTAATTGCACTATTTTTGTTCCTTATCTCTAGCCAAATTGATTCTGTCCTTGAACCCTCTGGGACATCCACTTTCTCCAGCACTGCAATGCTCTCCTTAACTAATACTGCCACGCCTCCTCCTTTTCCTTCCTTTCCAACCTGAACACTTTGTACCCAGGAATATTTAACACCCAGTTCTGCCCTTCCTTGAGCCAGGTCTCTGTTATCGCCCAACATCATATTTCCACATGGCAATCTGTGCCTGTAGCTCCCCAATCTTATTTACTATACTCTGTACATACATACACAGTAATCTTGAGTTCGATTTTGTTACTTTCTTCCTTACCCCGACTTTGCCTATTAACTTACTATTCTCTACACAAGTGCTATCTGTCCCTCACAATATTTTGTGCACCCTGGTAGTCCTCTAATATTTATTCTTGGTTCCCACACCCCTGCCGAGTTAGTTTAAAACCCTCCCAACAGCACTAGCAAAACACCCTGTAAGGAACTCAGTCCCAGCTCTGTTCAGATGCAACCCATCCAGCTTGTACAGGTGCCATCTCCCCCAGAGCCAGTCCCAATGTCCCAGGAATCTAAAGCCCTCCCTCCTGCACTATCTTTTCAGCCAGCATTCATCTGCCTTATCCTCCTATTTCTGTACTCACTGGCACGTAGCACTGGGAGCAATCCAGAGATGACTACATTAGAGGTCCTGTGGGAGATCAGCTAGGAGTGCATTGGAATAGTCAGATGGCATGAATGAGGGTTTCAGCAGCAGAAGAACTGAGGCAGAGAGAGATTTGTACAATGTTGAAGAGGTGGAAATAGGTGGCCTAAGTGATGTCGCAGGCATGTCAAAGTCAACTATAACATCAAGATTGAGAACAGTCTGTGTCTGCCTCAGACTGTTGTGGAGGAGAGGGATGAAGTCAGTGGCGAGGGAGTAGTGTATGTGGTGGGAACCAAAGAAAATAACTTGTCATCCCTATATTCAATTGGCAAAATACTATGGGTACTAGAAATCCGAACTAAAAATAGAGAATTCTAGAAAACACTCAGCAACTCAGGCAACATCTGTGGAAAGAAAAATTGAGTTAATGGGGGATGGTTTACCCCTAAGGAGGGGAGGATCAGAGGCAGGTGAGAGGTTACATTTTTTTAATTCCTCCAACTCAACCCGAACTCACCTCCAGCTGCCCACTCCCAGTTGTAAAGGAAGTAGGTCAGGGGCTGGGTGACCAACCTCTTCTCAGAAAGTGGGTCAGATTAGAAAAGAATTCTAAAGTGCTGCATACCTTCATTTTATTTTATTTTAATTTGGAAATCATGAAAAAGAAAAGAAAGTCCTGCTTTTTTATGCACCCTTCATGACTCGTGTTTTTTGTTTCAATGATCGTCAGATGTTCCAAAACACTTTACAGCCAGTAAGGCAAGTGTAGTCGTTGCGTGTGATAGAGGGAAAGCAGCAGCCAATTTGCATGCAGCAAGCTCCCAAAAGCAGCAATATGATAATGACTGGCTAATTTGTTTTTGTGGTGCTGATTGAGGGATAATTATTGGCCAGGACACTGGGGAAGAATGCGCCTATTCTTCAAAATGGTGTTATGGGACCAGAGAGCTGCCAGTAGCGACCGCAGTAGCAATTAGGCTTCACACTGTGGCAGCAGACAGAGATCACAGGGGAGCAGTCGGAGTTCACAGGAGAGTAGGGATAGTCAGAGTTCGTGGGGGGTGGGGGGGGGTGGTGGGGGATTGCAGTTGGGGATCCTGGGGGAATTGGGGCAGTTGGAGATCACAGGAGGGCAGTGGTAGATTGTGGGGAGAGACAGTCAGAGATCGCAGTGGGCTAGTGGGAGATCAAAAGGAGTGGGGCAGTTGAAGGTTACAGGGAGGCAGTCAGAGAGCACAGAGGGGCATTCAGAGATCAGGGGAATGGGGGAGTCGGATTGCGGGGCATTTGATTACTCAGGGATACTCAGACCTCATGGGATCCAATCATTAGCTGGGAAGAGGTACATTTGTGGCATTGTGGGAAGCACTCCCATTCCCCTTCACCTACAAGCAGTGCTGAAAATGCACTTATCTCATGGATCCAGTCCTTCCTGCCTCTTTTTACCTGCAGGATATTTGCAGACGAAGAAACCCAGCCAATATGTGTCAGCTGTGGCTCAGATAGTAGCACTTGTCCTCTGGGCAGAATGTCACAGGTGTCCAGAGAAGTCTCCAGTAAGTGGCTAAGGGCGAGGCTTCTGGGCTCATCTAGGGAAAAGCGCCACCTTTGAAAACTGCCATGTATGATCTCCATCTTCCCTGCTATTCACTCACCAGCTGCTTTTGTGTCTGCGAGGCATATTAGTTAACGGTGGCCGGGAAACCTTTTCAAAAATGTTAAGACAGTTTCGACCATTAAATTTGACAGGACTTGCAGATAACCCATACTTCTGGAATCTCTGACTGCCCCCATAACCCTTGACTCCCTTGTCTGTCAAAAATATGTCTAACACTGCCTTGAATAAGTTCCATGACTTGGCCCCCACTGCTTTCTGGGTGGTAAGAATCAAAGGAACACAGGAGTAAATAGTCAAAGATGCATATATCTCGCAATCAGCAGAGCCTGTTCCTTTTCATGCCTCACTGGAGATTGTTGAGCATTGTTTAAGCTTCTAGGAGCAGTGAGCAGTGGGAGTTGACTGCCATTCCCATCCGCCCTAACATAGCAAATTCTTGCTGCGGACCTTTCCTCAGCTATTGAGCCAATTGGCCATTCACTCCAATACCTGCACCATTTTGGTCTTGGTGCAACGTGCATGTTGTTTGAACAATCTTCGAGTGGTAGAGAGGTTAATGCAATGTATCAAAATTGCCAGCCTATTAGTTCTTCCAATAATAGCACACTAACAGGAGCAAGCCTATTACACTGCATGAACTCAAACTGTAATAGTGTTCCAGTCAGGAACCAAGTTCTTATAAATAAGCGCCCCCTTACCAAGCAGCATCTCGCAGCAAGCTCAAATTAATCTTTTGCAGATTTAATTTCCCTGTCCTGTAGCTATTTGTTTCTTGAAATATTCAGACCTATTGTGGAACTTAATTGCTCTGAAGAGTCGTGCTGTTAAAGGAGATGAGGTATTGTTTTGAGTGCTGCACTGGGTAGGCCTGCATCGCTAAGCTGAGCGCTGGTTTTGTATTCTGGTGACAGGAACTGAATTAAATAAAATCAATAATACTTTCCCGTTCCTTCTGTTCCTGTAGGTCTCCAGGTTGTTCTTCCTGATTACCTGAGGGAGAAGTTTGTGCAGTCAGCCCTGAGCTACATCATGTGCAATGGAGAGGGTGAATACATCTGTAGGAACAGTCAGTGTGCTTGTCAATGTGCAATGGAATTTCCGCAATGCAACTGTCCTACCACTGACATCCAGCTTATGGAAAATACACTGGCAGGACTTTCTGAGGCCTGGAACACGGCTTATAAAGATTTTGAAACATCAGGTAAATCAAATAAATATTGAGAGTTATCTAGGGATAAAAATGCACATTTTGTAAAATTACATGTGACAAGGGGCAAGAGCTGCTCGAATAAAGACTCTCCAGATTCTCACATTGACAACTCTTTCTGCATTTACTTCAGAAGTTTGCTTTCTCATCTCACATACTTGAATCTCACAGTAATCTCACTAATGTCACAGTAGCCAGCAGGCAGAATGGTGCAGAAACTGTGATATTTCTGGAATTGTTCCAAGAAATAAGCCTTTGCAAAAAAAAAATCCCTGAGCAAGTGACAGAGCCTTTAATTTAATGACGGCTGTGATTGATTTTTGTCTTTTCGTTTCATTTCAAATGATGTATTGACTTCAAAGTGCGGTTCACAAATCGAGCAAACCCTGGCATTCCCTTGTGACTTGGTAGTAAATGCATCAAGTTCGATCCTTTGTCTATCCTGATCTGACTTGGGGCAGCAATTAAAATCCTGGAGTTGACCATGACACTCCATTCAGAAAGGGGAACAATCAGCCATGATTCCTGTCCCTGAACATCATCCAGTGATCCCTATTAGAAAGGGTGTGTTAAATGGACCCCAGGCCAGATGGTGAAGTATGAAGCTAGACTCAATTCCTTTCCTTGGTGGTTTGTTTATTTACAGAATGCAGCATTCCGTTTGTCTGCCTCCTGCCCACTAACCTAGTGTCCCAGCAGTCTCTCTTTATAGGTGCTCTAAGTACTTAATTAAACAATGTGCATCTTAACAATATAATTAGCATACCATTAACAGGATGCACATGTGGATATCAGGGTTGGACAGGATGGTGCTTGAATTTAATGTCCTCTCTCTCCGTTTGAGCAATTTACCAACACTCATGGACACTTAAGGTGGGGAACCTACAGGTTTATAACTCCACCATCTGAAGGAGAGCGAGATGAGAAAATAAGATAGGAGTCTCATTTTATTTCCATCATGGCTAACATTGGCATCAGTCACCTGTGTTATCAGTGCTGATAATTTATTGGCCTTTCACATGCGTGAAACAACACCATTAAGTCACTGTATCAAAATACTTTGTTCTTTATTGTACCAAGGTGTGGTATCTCATCAGATAATTAAGACCTTTGTGTTTACTTGACTGGAACCATTGAGATGTGAGGAGATTGTCTGATGCTGCAGGTCACTTGATCTGAGCCCTTTTTCTTTCAACTATGAATTCAGAAATTGTGAGCAGATAAATCCAAATATTTGATACGCTGCTTTGTGCCACCATGGTGGGGCAGTAACTCCTGCTCATGGTTAGTTCCCCATCTGAGCCTGGCCGCTGACATGCGTGTTTTCTTTCAGCCATCTTGTCCACTTTTCAGCACATTCTCCCTAAAAGCTTCATCATGCCTCCTCAAAGTCTGCTTCTTTACACATGTTTGTGATCACTTCCACAAGCTACCCTGCTGCTGCTCAAAGTCCATTTTCATCCTTGAGATTATTAATATAAAAAGAAACACAATGTAAATATAAGAAATAAGGAATTTACAAATTAAATGTAGCCTTCCACAATCTTAGGATATTTCAATGCTCCTTACGTCAATTAAGTACCTTTGATGTGTCATTACTGTTGTGATGCAATGTACATGCAGCAAGCTCCCAAAAAAAACAGATATAATGATTAGAAAATTTGACTTTTTTAGTGAGTGTTGATTGAGGGATAAATACTGGTCAGGACATTGAGCAGATTTACCCTGCTGTTCTTTAAAACAGTATCATGGGGTGTTTTACATCTACATGAGAAGGCAGACATTGGCATGGTTTAGAGTATCACCCAAAATATGACACTTCAGACAGTCTAGCACTCCCTCAGTACTGCACTGGAGTGTCAGCCTGGATTGTGTACTCACGTCTCTGGAGTGGATCTTGACTCACAACCCAGTTGACACCAATACAAGTTATTGTTGAGGTGTTGAGCAGAAACTGGATGGCAAGGGAATTGTCTCGTCATGAATGCTCCCATGCTTTCCAGTTGCAGACAGAGGATGATCGAAATCTAGAAGTACAGTACAGTGTATCTGCCTGAAAATGGACATTTTTAGAACATGTCATGCATCAATTTTAATTGAGTAAATTTAATTTAAAAAAACTTATCTGGACAATTCTGCTGGGCACTGCATTGGCACGGTGTGGCATCAGACTAGTTATCCCCTTCACCGCTTGCATGCTAGTCTATTCCCGTGTTCTGCGATCCTTGACCCGCCCAAACTGACTTGACCTGAATCTCCCATGGCCCGAACCGCCCAATCCAAAACCTGGCAAGATCTGAAATCTAGCACAGCTTCAGTCTCAAGGTTAACAGTTTTGAGACACTATCTGTAGGCTGTGTTCCCAAATGCCCAGTAGTGGCTTGTGTCAGGCAAACTTTGGAGAGAAACAAGATAACTGATATCTGAAAAGTATTGGTTTTGTATCAATGCATGCAGAATTTGGGTCATAAGTCTGAACGAGGTGTCCCTGAAATGGTGAGCATACATCATTTCAAATTGGAAGGTAACTGCCCAAACTAGTGAAGATGACTTATGCCAGGGTTAATAGCTATTATGCTTATAGCTCAAGTGCATCATCAGTGATGTCAGATAATGTAACTGGAACCTGAGGGAAGAAGGTTCTAATGGAGTCCTGCTAAAGTCCGCCTCCGTAAATAGTCAATAAATATTCACTAGTTTGCAACAGTATGGTTTCCAGCTCTATTCTATCGAAGGCACCCGGAGCCCGGTTGTGATAAGAATAAACCTGGCACAGTATTGAGGTTGCACTCAACATTTGCTGTTGCAATGGCGTGGTGCTAAAATTTTAAAATGTGCCTAGAATGTGAGTGGCACTTTGGCATCATGTTAACATGCTGTTACAAATTCCAGAAAATGACTGCCCTTACGACGTAATCTTGATTTGCTTCCCAGGCACCATAACATTGCATTAAAATTCACAGCATGAAAATACCAGATCTTGAATAATGCACCATTCTCAGCACTGAGTTTAAAATGTGGACTAACTCATTTCAGAATCCAAAATATAGGATAGAAATTCTCATTGAAGAACTTCCCACTTAACGTCCAACCTGTCCCCATTTCTTCTAGATGAGTTCAAGTCCTTCTTGAAGCGTTTGCCCACCACACATTTCCTGACAGTGGGGAGTGTCCACCAGCTCTGGGGCAATGACTGGGATCTTCAGGCACGGTTCAAAATGCTCCAGAGCTCTGTGGAGACACTGAAGCTTAAAATCCAGCGCACAGCCCGCAAGCTCTTCAGCCTCAGTATCCGCTGCCGTCACAACCCCAACCACCAGATGCCTCGAGAAAGGTAAGAGAAATGTGAAATTAAGGTAGAGTTGTCAGGGGCTGCGACATTTTCAGTCAATGGTGAGACACTGGCTACAATGGTGCTACAATACCCAGAGTTTGCCACAATAACCCACAGCCCTTGAAAAGCTCATCAGCAAACAGATAGGTGAGGTTGTATCTCTTGATTTCCTCAGAACTTCTCCTACTCTGACAAGAATGTTCTTACCTTCAGCAGAAATTCAGAATAAAGTAGTCCAGCTGGGCAACTAAACAGAATTTTTACTGAGCTACCATTGCAGTTACCACAGTGTAGCGCATAAGAAACTCTGAGGAAGCGTACCTCCTTTGTGTACTCGTAACAAAGATGGCTCATTCTACTCCTTTTGAGGTACAATAATCTGTGAGTTTTATAACCCAGGCAGAATATTAACAAAACGAGTGGGGGATTTTGAAGAAACCATCGGAAATTAAGATTTCATTTATTTTCATTTTTTTAAGCCAATAAACAACAACAACTATTACATTTATACAGTGCATTTAACGTAATAAAACATCCCAAGGTGCTTCACCAAGGCATTAAAACCATAATATGATATGAGCCACATAAGGAGATATTATACCAGATGACCAAAATCTTGCTCGAAAAGGTAGGTTTTAAGGAGTGTCTTAAAGGAGGAAAGAGACTGAGAGATGCAGAGAGATGTAGGGAGGGAATGCTAGATTTTGGGGCCTAGCCCTCTAAAGGCTCAGCTACCAGTGTGGAGCAATTAAAATTAGGATGCTCAAGATGCCAGAATTAGAGAAGTGCAGAAATCTCCAAGGGTTATAGGACTGGAGGAGATTACTGTGATGGGAGAGCCAAGGCCGTGGATAGATTTGAAAACAAGGATGAGAATTTTATAATCAAGGTGCTTAAACAGGAGCCCTTGCAGAGCACAGAGGTGATAAGGGAATGGGACTTGGTGCACAGGCAGCAGAGTTTCAGATTATATGAAATTTAGGGAGGGCTGAATGTGGGAGGCCAGCCAGAGGTCCATAAGTCCATAAGTGAATGTAACAAAAACATGGATGAGGGTTCCAGCTTCAGAATAGCTGAGGCTCTCATTCGCCTGGCACGCCATGGAAATGGTGTGTTTCTTGTGAATGCATAATTAATGCGGCAGGTTTGGGACAAGACGGCGTGAAAAACCGTCATTGCAACCTACTACACTTAGTGCAAATCTAGGACAATTCCATCCAGAGAATATGAAGTGTTTGTTTTTTCAGGGTGGTAGAATGCAGTCCGCAAGGATCAGCGCTTGGGTCTCAGTGATCTACAATAACATGCATCGGGGGATCCTGTTTAATATATTCAAGTTTACTGGGACAGTAAGGAAGATGCAAAGATACTGCAAAATCAGGATAAGTGATTGGACAATAAGGTGGCCATTGGTATATAATGTGGGGTGATGTGAAATTATCCACATTGGTAAGAAGAATGGAAAGCAGAATTTTTTCTTTTAAATAGTGAAAGGCTAGTAAATGTTGGTATTCAGTGGGATTTGGGGGCCCTTGTGCACGAACCACAGAAAGTTAACATGCAGGTACAGCAAGCAATTAGAAGGCAATTGGTATGTTAGCCTTTACTGCATAAGCAGTTGCATTAGAAGAACAGGGAAGTCCTACTGTAATTGGACAACACTTTGGTCAGACCAGACCAGGGCCAGGATTTTAGGATGGCAGGCCTTCCCTTCCTGCCAGCCAAGGAGTTGGCGACAAACGCATCACTGCCAATAGTGGCTGTCCTGCAGCCAGTTAACATTCCAATGAGCGTTAATTGAATGGAAAAGGGACTTCTGCCCCTCACTTGGGAGGAGGCCCTCTCCCAAAGAGCTGCCGGCCAATCTGATTGGCTAGCAGCTCTCTAGTCCCAGCAGCACCAAAAGCTGCAGTGAACAGGACTGGGTCTACAAGCAGTCACCAGGGTCTAAGCCCTGGGAGCCCAGAACCAGGTAAGTGTGGGGCATCAGGGCTGGAAGAGGGAGGTGAGGCCCAGGTGGGAAGGTGGCGGGGGGAGGTGTGGAGGAAGCACCTGCAGGGTTTCGGATGTTGAAAGGAGGCTGTCGATGGAGGCGACATCCACTGCTGCCCCACCCATCTCCCCCTCCCAGAGTTCAGAACAAGGTCACTTTTTCAGCTTCCACCCTGCCCTGAATTCCTCCCACCACCGTGAAAATTGAGGTTGGGAAGGAAATGGCCTTTAAGTGGTCATTAATTGGCTATTTAAGGGCCTCAAATGGGGCAAGGGGTTGGAGGCCAGCCTGTTTCACTGTAAAATTGCAGAGAGGTCAGAGCAGGCAGGAGCTCAGTGGAAGGCCATATGAGGAATTATATGCCCCCCCGCCCCCTGCCCCGAAGCCCTGCATACAAACCCCTCGACAGGGTAACATAAAACTCTGCCTCTGGAGCACTATGTACAATTTTGGTTTCTTTGTTTAAGAAAGGATATTCTTAGAGGAAATGCAATAAGGATGAACTGATTTAATTCCTGGGATGAAAGAGCTATCCCCTGAGGAGCAACTGAGTAGAATAGACCTCTATTCCACGGAGTCTAGAAGAATCAGAGGTGATCTCATTAAAACATATTCTCAGAGGTTTTAACAGAGTACATGATGAGAGAACATTTTCCCTGTCTGCAAAGTCTACAACTAAGGGCCATGGCATCAGGAAAAGAAGTTTAGGATGAGATGAGTAGAAATTTATCAATTTGGAGAATTGTACTTCTCTGCTACAGATAACAATGGAATGCTCAGTCAAAGATTATACTCAGTACTGAGATAATTAATTTTTTGGATAGTAAGGGAATCAACGCATATGAGGATAAGGTGGAAAAGTGAAATAGAAGTTCGACTATGATCTGATTGAATATTGAAGCAGGCTTGATGGGCTGCATGGTCTACTGCTGCTGATATTTGTTATGTTCTTAAGCACTGTTTATAGCATATATTTGTGATGCTCTGTATCCTTTAGTTAGGAACATAGGAAATAGGAGCAGAAGTAGGCCATTTGGCCTCTTGACACTAATCTGCCATTCAACTAGATCATGGCTGATCTTCTACCTCAACCCTATATCCCTTGATATATTTAATATCTGGAAACCTATTCGTTTCTCTCTTGAATATACGCAATGACTGAGCCTCCACAGCCCTCTGGGGTAGAGAATTCCAAAGACTCGTCACTCTCTGAGTTAAGAAATTCCTCTTCATCTCAGTCCTAAAGAGTCTACCTCTTATTCTGAGACTGTGTCCCCTGCTTCTAGATCTCCCACCCAGGGGAAAAATCCTTTCACATTCTATCTACCCCGTTGAACCCTTTAAGAATTTTGTATGCTTCAGTGAGATTACCTCTCATTCTTCTAACCTCTAGAGAATACAGGCCAAGTTTCCTCCATCCCTCCTCATAGGATAATCCCGCCATCCCAGGGATCAGTCTAGCAAACCTTCATTGCATTCCCTCTATGACAAGTATATCCTTTCTTAGGTAAGAAGACCAAAGCTTTACACAGTACTCCAGGTGCAGTCTCAGCAAAGCTCCATACAATTGCAGCAATAAAGTCCATCATACCATTTGCCTTCCGAATTGCTTGTTGCGCCTGCATGTCAGTTTTCAATGACTTATAAATAAGGACACCCAGGTACCTTTGGACATTAATACTTCCCAATCCCTCACCATTTAAAAAATACTTTGCATTTCTGTTTTTCCTACCAAAGTGGATAATTTCATACTTTTTCACATTTTATGTTCCATCTCCCATACTCTTGCCCACTCACTTAGCTCTCTATAATGCCCTTGAAGCCTCTTTGTTACCTCCTCACAACTCACATTCCTACCTAGTTTTGCGTTATCAGCAAACTTGTAAATATTACGTTTGGTCCCCACATCCAAATCATTGATATAGATTGCAAATAGCTGGGGCCCAAACACTGATTCTTGCGGCACCACACTAGTCACAGCCTGCCAATCTGAAAATGACCCATTTATTCCCGCTCTCTATTTTCTGTCCATTACCCAATTCTCGATCCATGCCAGTATATGTTACCCCCAATCTCATGTGCTTTAATTTTGCTTACTAACCTCCTGTGTGGGATTTTACTGAAAGCCTTCTGGAAATCCAAATACACCACATCTACTGGTTCCCCTTTACCTATTCTGCTAGTTACATCCTCAAAAAGCTCCAACAGTTTTGTCAAACATGATTTTCCTTTCATAAATCCATGCTGACTCTGCTCAATTCTACCATTATTTTCCAAGTGTCCAGTTATCGCATCCTTCATAATAGATTCTAACATTTTTCCAACTACTCATGTCAAGCTAACACGTCTTGTCGTTCCCCATTTTCTCTCTCTCACTACTTTCTTGTTCCAATCTGTAGGAACCATTCCAGAATTTATAGAACTTTGGAAGATGACCACCAAAGCATTCATTATCTCTACAGCTACTTCTTTCAGCACTCTCGGGTGCAGACCATCAGGCTTAGGGGATTTACCAACTTTCAGTCCCATTAATTTCTCTAGTACTACCTTTTCACTAATACTAGTTTCTTTCAGTTCTTCATTCTCCCTAGTCCTTTGGTTTGCAAGTGTTCCTGGGAGATTTTATGTATCTTCCTCCATGAAGGCAGGCACTAAGTATTTGTTTAGTTTCTCTGCCATTTCCTTATTCCCCTTTATAAATTATCCTGCCTCTGCCTGTAGGGGCCCACATCTGTCTTTGCTAATCTTTTCCTTTTTATATACCTATAAAAGCTTTTGCAGTCTATTTTTTATGTTTCTCAACAGTTTACCTCCATATTCCATTTTCTCTTTCTTTATCAGTTTCTGGTCCTCGTTTGCTGAATTCTAAAATGTTCCCAATCCTCAGGCTTACTACGCTTTTTGGCAACTTTATAGGCATCTTCCTTTGATCCAATACAATCTTTAACTTTTCGTTAGCCACTGTTGGATTATTTTTCCTGCAGGGTCTTTGTGCCTCAAAGGCAGGTAAATTTGTTGTAAACTATGCATTGATTCATTAAATGCTAGCCATTGCCTGTCTACCATCATACTTTTTAATGTAGTTTCCCAATTTACCACAGCCAATTTGCCCCTCATACTTTGTAGTTTCCTTTGTTTAGATTTAAGACCCTAGTTTAGGATTGAAATACATCACTTGCAAATTTGATATAAAATTCCATTATATTATGGTCACTCTTCCTTTACAACAAGATTATTAATTAGCCCTTTCTCATTGCATGGCATCAAATATAATATAGCCTGTTCTTTAGTTGGTTCCTCCACATACTTTTCCAGAAAACCAGCTCAAATATGCCAGGAATTTGATCTCCACAGTGTTATTGATAATTAAGCATACCAAGTGTGTATGTATATTAGAGTTCCCCATGATTACTGTATTAACCTTGTTACATGCACCTCTTATTTCCTAATTTATATCATGCCCGATATCGCCATACTAAATCACCGCTACTGTTTGGTGATCTATAAACAACTCCTACAAATGTTTGTTGCCACTTACTCAAACTAATTCTACATTTTGTCTTCTGACCTAAGATCCTCTGTCACGAATGTTCACAGGAAGATATGAAATATCTTGCATAATGCTAATGATATGATAGACTTCAGCATATTTGCATGATTGTGCTTTGCCTGCCGCAGGACTAGATTCCCTTCCCCGGTTTCACCTTGAGCATTGCCATGGAACATCTAATAGTCCATCTTCAGCAGCATGGGGCAGGGAAAAATACTTGTATTGTGACATGACTTATATACGAACGTGAACATACTAATTAAGAGCAGGAGTAGGCCACACTTACCAACTAAATGTGCTACACTTTTGCTCAGTCTTACTGGGAGAATTTTCAGAATGTGGCAATTTCATAAATCTAGCCTGGCTTGAATGCAACAAATCTGGACTTCAAAACTTGTTACTAGCTACTTCAATAACTAGCTACTACCTATAGGAGGGATGTGAACACATTAGAAAGAGTGCAGAAGAAGTTTACAAGAATGAGAAGGGATGAGAAACTTCAGCTATGAGGATTGATTGGAGAGGTTGGGACTGTTCTTCTTGGAGGAAAGGAGGCTAAGAGGAGATTTGGCAGAGATATTCAAAATCATGAGGGGCTGGACAGATTATATAGGGAGAAGCTGTACCCGTTCATAAAAGCATCAAGAATGAGAGGGCACAGATTTAAAGTGATTTGCAAAAGAAGCAAATGTGACGTTAAAAAAAAAAATTTTCACACTATGAGTGGCTCTGGTCTGGAATGCACTGCCTGAAAGTGTGGCAGAGGCAAGTTCAGTCGAGGCATTCAAGAGGGCATTGGATGATTATTTGAATAGAAACAACATGCAAAGGCACGGGTAAAAGGCAGGGCAGTGGCACTAGGCCATAGTGCTCATTTGGAGAGCTGGTGCAGACATGGTGGACTGAATGGCCTCCTTCTGTGCCGTTCAGATTCTGTGATCCAATAACTAGCTACTAGCTACTTCAATGTCTAGCTATTATTTTGTTAAGCAGCCTATTCCAGAGCAGAAAGATTTGAACCGAACAGCAGTGAGATATAATTTGTAGCATGAAATTATATCACACAATGCAATTTACCTATATCAACAGTGTTCTTTTGAGTCAGCACTCCCACCTATGCCCGAATATCAATGAAGCAATAGTGAAGAAAATGTCTGGGTTTGTCACAGGATTAAGTGAACAACAGTAATTGGAGACGTCAAAAACATAATGGACTGTAAGGGATTCTGTCTCGTTAAATTACGCCTTTTGTCAGTTGTGAATTCAAGGACCAGGAGTAAGTCATTCAGACACTTGCGCCAGCTCCACCGTTCAGTTGGATCATGCACCATCTGTACCTCAACTCCGTTAACTTACCCTCTCTCCATATCCCCTGATATTCTGACCTAATAACAGTCTGTTAGGCTTAATCTTGAAAATGTTCAATTGGCACAGAATTCATAATCTTTGTTTTGGCGAATTAATTCCAGATTTCTACTTTTTGTGTGAAAAAATGTTTACTAATTTCACTCCTAAATGATTTAGCTCTAATTTGAAGATTACATGCCCCTGTTCTGCATTCCCCCACCAGAGGAAATAGTTTCCCTATTGAATCCTTTCATCATTTTATATGCTTCAATTAAACCGCCCTCAATCTTCCAAACTCCAGAGTCTCCTATCTCAATCAGTACTCAGCACCCGCTCCTGAAAGTATTGGTGTGTATGAACATCGGGAAAGTACACAATCACACTTGGCTACGAAAGCCCATAAGCTCAAATAAACTGCTATACTCACTTGATGAGTTGCACACAAGGCAATGGCCATTTTGGAAAGACACTGGAGGCTCACTGGTAATTATGAAGCCTCTGAAACTCCAGTCTGGAGTCAGGAGGGAGGGAAGAAAATTGGTTATGGATAAGGGAAGAAACAAAAAGAGAATGACTGAAGGGAAATAATTTAAATAAGACAACTTTATCAAAAAAGCAAGACTGTGTAATCAAAATCACATTAGTAGGTTTACTGCAGTTACATGACCGATTGATCCTGTTAAAACACAAGTAGGATTGGTGGAGGGAATTGCTCACAGTTCTTCTGCTAATATTTTAACTGCTATTAGCATGATCTCAGCCCACTGAAGAGGAAAAAGCGGTTCAATAATTCAGAAGCTTTGGTTTAATTCATAATTCACAATACAAACATATGTAAGACTATAAGAAATTAATGTGGAAATAGGCCATTCGGCTTTTTGAACCTGCTTTGCCATTCAGTATGATCATGACTGACCTTCTATCTGAGCTCCATAGCAGAATATAATAATATGATTGCCTTTCCCCACTCTGAAGGGCTGAGATTGGCCAGAATTGGCTAGCATTTTGAAGGTAGGTAAGTCAAACCGTGACATCCATCACCAGATTAATAATTTGGATATAAAACAGATTGTAGTTTTATGTCATTTACTTGCTATAAGAACATTGGAACAGGAATAGGCCATTCAGCTCCTTGAGCCTGTTCCATTATTTAATTATATGATGGCTGATCTGTATCTTAGCTCCATCTACCCACTTTGATTCAATGCCCCTGAATGCCTTTAACAAATAAAAATCCATCAATCACAGTTTTAAAATGCTCAATTCACCCATTACCCTTTGAATGAAGAAGCCCTTTCTAACATAAACCTCCTTAACAGCCCATTTCTACTTTCTTCTGGACTCCCCTATCAGAGGAAATATGAAATCCTCAATCATCTTTACAGCTCATATACCTTAAACCTTTATACTTAAGGGAATAGTGAATGCAACCTTTTTGCATAACTTAACCCTTGTAGCTGTAGTATCATTCTTATGAATCTGCACCTCCCCCTCTCCAAGGGCAAATATATCTTTTCTGAGATGTTGTGCCCAGAGCTGAATATGGTACTCCCAATGTGGTCTATTCTAGTTTTATACAACTCTAGCATAACTTACATTTGTTTGTACACCAGCACACTTGAAATGATGGCTATGTGAGGGAAAAATCCTGTCCTATTGAATAAGATTGCATTGAGTAAAGTAAATGGTGTATTATCTCCAGACTGTGATTCGTGGAGCGGTTAGAATTACTTATGGTATGCATTAATCAATTAGTTTAATCCATGCTGTGTACTGTAGTAGTTGCTTTGCTTCAGGCACTGGAAGTTTGTCTTTCCATATGCTTGTCCAGTATGTACATACCAACAATTCCAACTCAGAAAATAGTGGAAAGGAGCAGCTCAAACAGGAAAAGGCAAAAAGTCAATGATTCAGGTGGAGACTCTTAGAGGTTTACCCCTGAATTGTGGCTCTTCACTGTCTCGTCCTGGGGTTCCTGCTTTGTAAGTACTCTGAATTTTCTTTGTTTAGGTTTACAATATTTCTAGTTCTTTTTTTAAATGTCATCATTGTCCCATGTAAATTGTTGCCCATCCCTAGTTTCGCTCGAAAGGTTTTGGTGGACCTTCTTCCTGACTGGCTGCAAGTCCTTGTAGTGAAGGTGCTTCCAGATGACAGGGAATTCCAGGATTTTGTAATAACGGGAAGAATGGAGATATATACCAAGCCAGGACAGTATGTTCTTTGGAAGTGATGGCATTCCTACAATATTGTTGCCCATTATCTTCTCATTAATAAAGGGTTTTAAAGTTGACAGGTGCTGTTGCCTTCCATTTCCTTTCAGTGGAGCTCAATTGACCTTGATTAATGTGCCTGTTTGCTTTGTTTGCAGGTCAGTCCATCAGTGGCTGAACCGAGTACAGTCTTTCCTGTACTGCAGTGAAAACGGTTACTGGGGCACCTTCCTTGAGAGCCAGAAGAGCTGCGTGTGCCATACAGTGGCCAACGTGTGCCAGCGGACCATCCCCTGCAACATCGGCAGCAACAGCAGCTGCGCCATGTGCAGCCTGGCCAACATCTCCCTGTGCGGCTCTTGCAACCGAGGCTTCAAGCTGTACCGAGGCCGTTGCGAGCCTCAGAATGTGGACTCAGAGCGCAGCGAGCAGTTTGTCAGCTTTGAGACGGAGTTGGACTTTCACGACCTGGAGCTGAATTACCTCCTGGCAAAAAAGGACTCCCGGTTGTCCATCCAGACCATGTTCATCAGCAACGAGATCCGCCTGGACACCTTTTTTGACCCTCGATGGCGGAAGCGGATGTCGCTGACCCTCAAAAGCAACAAGAACCGCGTGGATTTTATCCACATGGTGGTGGGCCTCTCCATGAAAATCTGTCAGATGAGAAACAGCAGCCTGGACCCGGTATTTTTTGTTTACATTAACCCCTTCAGCGGCAGCCATTCAGAGGGCTGGAATACGCCAATCGGCGAACATGGTTACCCCACCTGGGAGAAAACGAGACTGCACGATTCACCCTGTTACAACTGGACCTTGCTGCTGGGCAACAGGTGGAAGACAGTCTTCGAGACTGTGCACGTCTACCTGCGCAGCCGGGCCAAGCTGCCAGCTTCCCTGCGCAACGAGACGGCCCAGGGCCCCGTGGACCTCTCAGACCCCAACAAGCGGCAGATCTACATCAAGATCTCGGACGTGCAAGTGTATGGCTACAGCCTGCGCTTCAACACCGACCTGCTGCGCAGCGCAGTCCAACAGGTCAACCAGTCGTACGCGCAGGGGACGCAATTCCATTCCTCATCTTCAGTCATGCTGCTGCTCCTGGACATCCGGGAGCGCATCAACCGGCTGGCCCCTCCAGTGGCTGCGGGTAAGGCGCCTCTGGACCTCTTCTCCTGTATGCTCAAGCATCGCCTGAAGCTCAACAGCAGCGAGGTCATGCGTGTCAACCATGCCCTGGACATGTACAACTCGGAGATTCTAAAACAGGCGGATCTGCTGACAACGAAACTTTGTTGACACTTTCCCATGGGATTTGTAAGATGTACAGTTGCAAAAAACAAAACAAACACACACACACACACACACACACACACACACACACACACACACATATCACGGTGTGATTTCTTGACGAAGCACGAGGAATCCACGGGGACTCACCAAATCAATTTGTCCAAGCATGTTTCTTATCTCTTCAGACATGGGCACCTTTTTTGTTCCCATTTTAAGCAAGGGGAGGCCTTTGAGGACCTGTAAAGCGGTCAGGAGTACTCGTTGTGAACTACTGCCATTCCAATATATTGTTGACATTCTTATGATTTCACAGGTGCACATGCTAGCTGGTACCTAGCGTGAATTTGTACAGAAAATTTAACAGAAAAATAAGTTCCACTGGGGCAAATAAGGCATTTTAAAAACAAAATTAAGGAAAATGTTAAGTATGAGCACACGTGGAGCTAAACGTGGGGAACATAGGAGCTTTTTGAGATGGGGGGTGTGGGCAAAATTAGGAGCTATTTCATTGAGTCAATTGACCATGTTCAGCAGCACAGTAGGTCCTTTATAGCAACAACTGGACCCAGGAAGTACTACAACATAGCACCAAATATTTGTTGCACCAATTTCGCTCCATGTAGTTGAACAACTGCCCCGTTAAGGGGCTGTTCACGAGCATCTAATTAATTAAACACCTGCAACAAATTCAGAATTAAAGGGACCCAGTGGGTTTTTCACACTGATGGATACTAAATATTGCAGCCAAAAAACAATGCAGCGAATATTGCCCTTTCCATCAGGCATTTAGATCAGCAGTCAAAATATGCCTCCAACGGTATTGACTCAGCATTGGTTAATGATCAAACAGTCAGCACTTCAGCAAAAACCTAATTGGAAAAGCTCAAGAGGGGCCACAGGTCACCTGGTAAATTGAGAAATAAAGATTCATAAGTTGACAGTGTTTACCCCTCACTGTTTGATTAATGATTTACAGATGTTTAAGGGCTGTCCACTGACTTAATAATTCAACATGAGCATCGTTCTCTTCATCATCAGTACAAAATGCTTGGAGGGAGCTGGTAGTATTTTACTTAGTCTCAATAATAAAGAGAAAAAGCTGAAAATGCAAACTGGACCAGGCAGCTTTTAAAAAAGGAAAAGACTGGCCAGTTTTTGTGTGGGAGATACTTCCTTCATGGGAGACTCAATTTTACTCTGTCAGATGCTGACTAACCTGTGCATTTCCACCATTTCTTTTTTTTACACTTCAGATTTCCAGTATCGATTTTCTTTTTGTTCAATTATTTTATCTCTAACTTTTTTTTACTTTTGAAAGCCTCCTCTCCCTGCGGGGCATCTTATTTTTGGTTGCAGACTGCTTGACTTCTGTCGGTGCAGTTCGATAGTGGGAGTTCTGGGCTTGCATGTAGTTTTTTTCTTCCCTTTGGGGTATCTCCTTGGCTCTGGAGCCTTGAGAACAATGAACTTTGTCACTTGTGTGAATGTCGGATTCTAGTATCCAGGCAGTTTGGGCTGGGAAAAATGAATGGTCCAAGTGAAGCAGCTGATCAGTTTCCTCACACACCACCTCCCCTCTCAGCCCTAAAGATGAACTGTGAAAATGTGATACAGTTAACACCAAATGCATTGTGAAATTGTAATTGAAAGGAATTAGACTTGAGGTGTTCCTATTATTCTAGGGCCTGATATGCAACGGATAATAATCCCATATTTTATCCTTTTGTATCCATGGGCTTTACAGTGGAAAAATAGCTAATCATAATTCATGAAGTACAGCGTTATTCCTGTCCTCAACTTTGTTTCTGTGCATTGGTCATCCTCCCTTGTTGTCGGGAGTCTTACTCATCTTAAAAACTGAGTAGCCAGCAGTTGTGCCTCACATACTCTGGTTCCTACTCCCATTTCAATTTTTATTATTAGCTGTCACTTGTGTTCATAATTCTACCAATCCTTTAAACCTATTTAATGAAAAAGCTTCTTTTGTGAAGATTATTGTTGTGAATGATTTATTTATCATGTTCTTTAAGAAATATAAGAAAGTAAAAGCTGAACAATTGCTTATGTTATACAAGTTCCGATTATTTTCAGCAAATAGCATCTTTAATATTGGTTTCAGTGTTTCCCCACCTTTGCACAATACTGCTAGAGTTTCTCCAACAAAGTCTGGTTTTCTCAGAATTAAAAGTGACACTCTCCCTGCCAAGTTCAAGCATTGATTGGGGTATTATCATTCACGCCTGCACCCTGTGCGTTTGGAAAGTGGGAATGGTTGCCATTCCCAATCACCATACATTGGTGGAAATGCACAATGTTTGTGAGGTCAGGAAAAGCGTCGCTGTGGATACTTTGTTTTCTTTCCCTGACCTCCAACCCCTGCCCCAGGATGGGAAGCCCTGTCCTTCATGACATTTGGATGAGCTATTGGAGAGGTGGCTGTGGAATTCTGTTCCCCTCCCCCCACCCTGCAACCAGCTCCCCTGCAATGAGACTCAGTGCCTTTGGTAATGTAAATAATGTTTATCACCGTTTTCCTATTTCCCATTCAATTTTAGGATCACCTGGTTTAGGTTGCATATTGGCTTGTCATTCTGGCATATGCTTTCTCAGTATTAGTGGCGTTGGCAGGTGATGAGAAACAAGTGAATCAACTGACATAAACGCAGCAATTATGAATATTATGAATCTGGTGTTTTGTCTATCATTGTGAGGATATCATTTAACCAGGCCCTTTGATCTGGTCTACGTGGAACAATGTACTTTATCACTTTACACCAGAGATAAGATGGAAGAAGCAGAAATATAAGATTCAGAAGAGGTTTCATTCTCTATTTTGTCTGAATGAATACACCATTCTCATTCATCCAAACATTTATAGGGTGCACTAAGGGGATTATTTCATCAGGAGCACTGTTGACCTTCACATTCTGAATCTTGAAAAGCATCCAGAGCCTGTGTCTGTTCTGTGGGGCTTCAAGGAATGATTCATGGAGTCAAAGTGGTGAGAAACCTGTTTCAAAGTTGATCATCTTCTCCTAGGTATCCTGAGTAGGCTTTGTAAATATAGGACTTGCTCAACAAGCTTGCTCATTTTCTGAGAGATGCTAAGTATAACATCAACAACATGGTAGTCAACTTGGGAAGTGCAGATCCTCTCCTTAGCATCTAGTTGTAGTGTTTATCCCTCTACCTTCTTGAAGTTTCCATATCCAATACACAGTGATTAAACACCCATTATGTGCTCTCAATTTTGTGTTCTTTAATTTCAATTTTATTATATTCCACCTATTCTGACCAACAATGGATGTTGGCACAGGTTGATTTAAATATGCCCTTCAGTGATCGCATCAGTGTAGCCTTTTCAGGAGAACCAACACAGTTTGATAACGATAAGGTACAATTTTGAACCAAATGTACATATGGACAATGATCGCTTGATAGTACAGAACTTAAATTTTTCTGAAAAGATAGACATGTTGCAAAAGCTTTGCATCTTGTACTCATCAGGACAAACACAAAAATGCCAAATTTCATTTGATCACAATAATTTATACTGCAGGAAAAAAGTGTGCTGATTGGTTGGTAAGCCAACTCTGAATGGCTGAAGGGCTGCCCTGAAGAAAGCAACAGGGAACTTGCGTCTTTTTTGAATTACCTGGTAGCTTGGGGAGCCTTGTGTTCTCCATGGCAACACCTCAGTCATTCAGGGTCAACTTGCCAAACCAATCAGCACCCTTTTCTCTTGTAGCATATATTGTTGTGATCATTTGAAATTTAGCATTCATGCATTTGCCCTGATGAATGCAATATTTCTCTCTTTTCAGCAATCTATGGAAGATACTGTAAAGAAAGTTCAAATTTTGAATCTTTTAAAGTCCCCCTTTCAGAGCCTGCCTGTCTTTGCTTTGTCAGACTGATTGTTTGCATTGTTGAATATTCTCAATCAACAACCCCATAAATTAATAAGTACCAGCAGCTGTGGCTGAAAGCTGAGAATAAAACCTGGGGGAGAATTTTCTCCCCATTGGGTGGGCCGGTCGGGAGCAGGCATGGGTGGGTGCAGAGCCAATTGCTGCCCTCGATCGGCAGTGAACCGCCATTTTGTGTGGGCGGGCCAAATAAGGCCCGTCCAGTGTGACACAAGCTCAGTAGTGCTCAGTGCTACCTGTATGGGCGGGGGGAGGATGTGCGCGAAAGAATGCAGAAATTTCCCTGAGGCACAGAGTTGCCTCAGGAAGATTAAGATCAAAATGAAACATTGAAAAAAAGAAAATTATTCAGACATGTCCCCTCATGTGACAGTGTCACATGAGCTGGGTCAAGTTTATGAATTTTCATGAAAATTTTTATTTAATTAATGAAACCTTCATGAAACCTCATCCTGCCCGTGGATGAGGTTTTCTGAAAAATGTGAAGGCCGCCTGGGCTCTTCGCCTGTCCGCCAACCTTAAGGTTGGACGGGCAGCCCTGTCCAATTGGTTAAGTAGATTATTAATGGCCTTAACAAGCCTTTGACAGTTTGGCATGCACACAGCCGACTCCGGTGCGCACCCACCGAACAAAAGATCAAAATGACGTGCAGTGACATTGGGACGCATGCCCGTTGGGCCTGCCCCTGGGATTTGAAGCACTAATAAATAAAAAATATGTTGTGATACCCTTTCCATTTTAAACTGCTAAAAAGGAATGGTTAAACAGTGGCAACTTGCAAAGCAATTGCTGGCGAGAAAGTTGGTATCCAATGTTATTTTTAGTTAACAATTTCTCAGTTGTTTTCATCCCCATTTTATATACAGGGTTGTCAGTGTATTTGCCTGTGTTCTAAATTCCCTCTGTTGTGCAGATTTGAGGACTTGGGTAGCACAATAACACCTGAAGGTGTGAGAATACTTCTGTAGCCCCATATATTTAAGTGTCCTACTTTCAACTACAGACATTCCCCACTGTTGAGTCAACTTGGCAGCCAATTATGTTTGTCCAATAGCAGCATTTTATCTCCCAGTCTAAGGCAGCACTATTGTGCAAAGTGGCGACATGTGTGTTTGGAGGCACTGCTGTCACCTCACTTGTATTGCAGCAATGTACTTGAAGGGTGGTGGTGCTGTTGTAAAATAAATGGGGTGTCAGTTTGCCATACTAAGTGATAGAACTTGGCTGCCTAGGTGTTTAAACCAAGGAGGGAAATCTTAAGTTCTACTGACACGGTGACTAATGAGGAGAGCCTGGCATTGATTCAGTACTTGAGCAATATTCTCGAGTGCTTAGTTATCCAATGAAATGTCTATTTGTTTCATAAGCAGAGTTGTCTTGTCCTCTACCACTTCACTTCTTTGATCTGTTCTCAAATTCATTTAAAAGATAACAAAAGAGTTGCACATTGCCAACCTGATATTTGATTTTCTTCTTCAAGCCAATGTTTTCATGCTGTTCTCTTTTGTGCGTGGCTTAAAAAACTTTGCCAACCTACAGACAGTGACTTCTTTAGATGAAGAGTCATATTGGACTCAATTTGTTTACACTATTTTCCTCTCCACAGATGATGCCAGACCTGCTGAGTACTTTTTTAAAATACTTTAGAATAGTCACACCAATTTGGGTACAACTTCTTTAATGACAGCACCATACAGCTGTGGCTCAGTTGGTAGCGTGCTTGCCTGTATGTCATAAGGTTGTAGGTTCAAGTCTGACTCCTGATACTTAAATACAAAATCTAAACTAACACTGCAGTACTGAGGGAGAGTTGCACTATTGGGTTTATTTCCTTTTTATTATTCATTCATGGGATGTGAGCATCGCTGGCAAGGCCAGCATTTATTGTCCATCCCTAATTGCCCTTGAGAAATTTTTACAGATGAGATTTTAAACCAAGGTCCTGTCTGCCTTCTCAGGCGGACTTAAAGATCTTGAGGCACGATTTAGAAGAAGAGTGAAGTTACTTTCGTTGTTCTGGCCAATATTAATCCTTCAAGCGAGTTAACTAAAAAAAAAATAGTCATTGTCATATTGTTGTTTATGAGAGCTTATTATGTGCAAATTGATTGCCATAGTTCCCACATTACATCAGCAATTATCTTCGAAAATAATTCACTGGCTATAAAGCTTTGGGATGTCATGAGGTCATGAAAAATGCTATATAAATGCAAGTCTTGTTTTGCTGTAATTGAAAGTATTTCACAGAAGCCAATTTATGCTGGTGGAAAGGTTCGACCTGATTTTAGTGAAGATAAGGCACATATTTTGCTACAGCAAAATTATTTTTCAGTCGATAATAATTCACGTCCAGGCACTCACTTTCAGTTATATTAAAAGCAGGCATTGTCCTTGTTAAATTATTGATGGCATGTCCCCTTCTATTATGCATGTGAGCAATTGAGCACTCCACTGGAAGCTAATTATCACTTAAAAATCATATGTAGTAAAATGAGTAACTAAATATCAATTAATCACTGCGTTTTTAAAATGGTGCACATTCTTTTTAAAAAAAACTGCTGATTGACAAGATTTGAAACTGCCAATCTGCAAGAAAAAATTAAACGAGTGTCAAGGGAAATTTTTTAATTTTATGCACAGTCCAAGCTGAGAAGTTGGGGGATACTGAGAGGATTTTCATTTTCAAAGATTAATTTAAAGAGAAGCATTAAAGGGGTCATCTAATTCAAAGCAGGATAGAGAGAAGTACGTATCTCTTGTTCAGTTCTGATATTTTGGTGTCACCTCAAGCGGAACATCACTGACAACCTGAAGTGATTGCTGTTTTTTCCAAGGTCACCCCATTTATATGGTGCGGGCAATTTGAATACCAGAATCGCAAATGAACACCTATCCCTGGAGAAGTGACAGCCCATTGCCTCTGGATGCTTAAATGCTGCAATGCTGCCTCCTTTATATCACCGCTTTGCATCTAAAGGCATATGATCTGACTTCTATATAACAGCCATTAACATCTGAATATGTTTTTTTTCCAGTTCTGCTTGTAGAACACTAATTGGAATGATTCAAACGTGAAGTTCTGAAAAGGGTAGACATCAATTTAGGAGGCAACTGCACATTCAAGGGCCTTAGAAAGGAAAGGGAGTTTTCAGATGAGGCAGTAGTTTGCAAAGATGGCGGTGTCAAGAGTTGTTTAATTGAAGAGAGAACTCCCTAGTCCACCCCCAACAATCTTGAGATAATTTAAATTCTGCTGCCTGCGTTCTAACTCACATCAAGTTTCACTCAGCTGCATTCCCGTACTTGCTGACCTACATTGACACCCAGTTAGGCCACGCCTCAATTTTCAAATCCTTTTTACTCATCTCCAAATCCCTGGATGACCACGCTTCTCTCCCTATCTCTGAAATCTCCTCTGGCCTTACGGGCACCCACCCTCAAGATTTCTTCACTGCACCAATTCTAGCCTCTTCAGCATTCCCAATATTAATCGTTCTGTCATTGGTCACTCTGCCTTCAGCTGCAAAGGCTCAAGGTTCTGGAACCCCTTCTCTAAATCTCTCTGCTTCTTTACCTCCCTTTCCTCCATTACAATGCTCCTTATAGTCTACCTCTTTGACCAAGCTTTTGGTTATCTGGCTTAATATCTCCTTATGTTGCTCAGTATCAATTTTTTTGTTTGATAATGCTTGTCAGGTGTTTTGCAATGTTTCATTACATTAAATGTGCTGTATAAACCTGATTGGATATAATGTCTGAACTTTACCCTGTATTGGACCAGCATTCCATTGTAAATGAATTAATAATATTTCAGATTAAATAAAGCCATTATTAGGACTTAAAAAATAATAATTACAAGTTGTTGTTGTAGTCTCCTCTACAATGGCTGCCTAGAGTCAGGCTGGGAGTGGACAGTTTGTCCAGAACATTGTTTTGTTGGCTCACAGACATCAACATTCATAACATAGTTATATGGAAAGTGCAGTTGGCTGCACTCTGTAGATGTTTGATATGTCCACACAAAATATCTCCTGCCAATGATTCATCTGACCATTGTTCTTAAAGGGAAACAGTACAGCCCAAGTCCACTGAGAGACACTAGTGTTCAGATTTCTCATTTCATATCAATGAGAATAACATGACAATTCTAGTAGATAAAAACAAAAAAACTGCGGATGCTGGAAATCCAAAGCAAAAACAGAATTACCTGGAAAAACTCAAGCAGGTCTGGCAGCATTGGCGGAGAAGAAAAGAGTTGACGTTTCGAGTCCTCATGACCCTTCAACAGAACTGAGTGAATCCAAGGAAGGGGTGAAATATAAGCTGGTTTAAGGTGTGTGTGTGGAGGGGGGGGGGGGGTGGTTTGGGTGGGGGGAGAGAAGTGGAGGGGGTTGGTGTGGTTTGTAAAACTTCACTCAGTTCTGTTGAAGGGTCATGAGGACTCGAAACATCAACTCTTCTTCTCCACTGATGCTGCCAGACCTGCTGAGTTTTTCCAGGTAATTCTGTTTTTGTGTTGTCAATTCTAGTAGGTTCCCTTTCCTTTTTGAAACATGAAAGAGCACGGTTCACCATGGGCTTGCATTTATAAATCTCCCATTAGCTCATTTAGTAAGTCAGAACAGGACTGTGATTCTAAAAGGTTGCTGAACACGATTCTTGAAAGAACCAGCCTTGAGACATAAAAAATGGATTGTTCTTGAACAGTGCAGTTTCTCAAAAGCTAAACCTGATCACCTGAAGCCATTGTACATGTAGCAACCCGCTTAACTGTTTGACATTGCTGCACAGTGAAACAGGAATCACACGCAATTTATCTTAGAGATGAGTCTGGAACAGCTAGGAGAAGATTGCCCACATGTTTGTCTGCTCTGGCTTTTGTATTAAATAGAATGTCGAATTTACTGCAGAGACAGGCCACTTGGCCTAAATAGAAAATATAAACTGGTGTTTATATTCCAAACAAGGCTCCTCCCACTCCATTGCAACCAATCCTATCAGCAAATCCTTCTATTCCTTTCTCCCTCTGTGTTTACCTAGCTTCCCCCTAAATGGATCTATGTTATTATGCTTGGCTACACCTTATGGTAGTGTGTTCCACATTTCATCACCCCCGGATAAAGAAGTTGCTCCTGAATTCCCTTTCAATGACTATTTCATATTTCTGCCCAAATGTATAGCCTGCTGCAAATGCCTTCCTTCCCGTTTAACAATGGGAAGTCTCACAAAGTCCCATCATTGCTGTGTAGTTTACACACACCTGAATACTTGCCAACATTCATTGATAAAAACATTGGATGGAGGGTCACTGGACTTAAGGGAAACTCTTTTGAAGTCAAAGGATCTTTTGCCATTTTAGATGTATAGAAAAGAGGCATTAATAATAAATAACTCTGTAAGAAATGATGTGTTATGACAGTTTTCCTGTGTTGGTCAAGCTTCCAGCAAAATAGTCATCAAATGAAAGAACTCAAGCATGTGGTTTAAATCCAATTGTGCAACTGTTCACGGCAACATTACGGCTAAACAAATATGAGTACTGCATTTATTGTGATTGTACCGTTAAATGGATAAGCTTGAAAAGCAAAAGGAGTTCATGGCGTCCCCAAGGGTTACAGAATGGAGTGTTGACAGGAGCCGGCATTCCCAGCTCGATAACATACATGGATGTCCTGTTAAGCAGTACATGAGCAAGCTTTGATTCTCTGATTGCTTAACCCTAGATTATCTTGTCATGGTTGATCTGCCCAACAATGTTGATGATGGTGAATACTTCTTGTTCTGAAATAGAGGGGGTTGGGAATAAGAGGGAGGGCCAGGGAGAATGTAAACAATACAAAACTAAATTACTGCTTACAACTCCTTGGCCATACTCAAAAAAAATCCTGCTTTATTCAATTATTGCAACATAACACGAGCATTCCAGACTTCCTGTCTTAACTGTTCATTAACCCCTTCACTTGTAGCTGGACAAAAATAATTTGGAGAGAAATAAAAATGTGTCCTGAATAAATCAGTGATTTGTTTTTGGATGACAGAGGATTAAAGAGCTTTTGAATGTGTTAGAACTGGTATATGACATCACTGGATATCATTCAACCTGTTTTGAATACAAAAAAAAAATCTGCCTGTGGATGTTGTCTGTCGTCAACTTGCCTTTTTAATTCTTATCATGTGGAGGTGTGACGTGTTTGTATCTTTTAATGTAGCAAACTTGAGACTTTCCACAGTGCTGTTAATATGTGAAAAAAAAAGAAAATGGCAACAATTAAGATGTGTATGCTTCAATAAACTGTTTTCTAATAGCTGGCAGTGTGTTACAGTGTATGTACTAAATATATAGAGATTGACCATCATGTCGCAGCAGTACCGGAACAGTAAACACTAAATAAAAAAGAAAGAGTATTTATTAATCCTGTCACTGATGCGTTGTGTTTATGCAAGAGCCTGTTTTATTTTATTTTTTCGCTGGGGGGGGGATTGTTTTTCTGTTTCCATACATAATTCACACTGTTAGTATAGTCTACCAAACATGTGGTTCAGATTATATTATAGAGTGACAAGGAGGAAGTCATTACATTGTAAATATTCCAGGACATCACTGCAGGAGTTCCTCAGGGTAGTGTCCTTGGCCCAACCATCTTCAGCTGTTTCATCAATGACCTTCCTTCCATCATAAGATCAGAAGTGGGGATGCTCACTGATGATTGCACAATGTTCAGCACCATTCACGACTTCTCAGATACAGAAGCAGTCCATGTCCAAATGCAGCAAGACCTGGACAATATCCAGGCTTGGGCTGACAAGTGGCAAGTAACTTTCGCGTCACACAAGTGCCAGGCAATGACCATCTCCAGCAAGAGAGAATCCAACCATTGCCCCTTGATGTTCAATGGTATTTCCATCGCTGAGTCCCCCTCTATCAACATCCTGGGGGTTACCATTGCCCAGAAACTGAATGGGACTAGCCATATAAATACTGTGGCCGCAAGAGCAGGTCAGAGGCTAGGAATCCTGAGGCAAGTAATTCACCTCCTGACTCCCCAAAGCCTGTCCACCATCTACATGGCACAAGTCAGGAATGTGATGGAATACTCCCACTTACCTGGATGAGTGCAACTCCAACAACACTCAAGAAGCTTGACACCATCCAGGACGAAGCAGACCACTTGATTGGCACCATATCCACAAACATTCACTCCCTCCACCATCGACACATAGTGGCAACGGTGTGTGCCATTTACAAGGTGCACTGCAGCAACTCACCAAGGCTCCTTAGATAGCACCTTCCAAACCAATGACTGCTACCATCTAGAAGGATAAGGGCAGCAGGCAAATGGGAACACCACACCTGGAAGTTCCCCTTCAAGCCACTCACCACCCTGACTTGTAAATATTTTTCTGTTCCTTCACTGTCACTGGGTCAAAATCGTGGAACTCACTCCCTAACAGCACTGTGGTTGTACACTTAGGCTCCAGTGATTCAAGAAGGCCGCTCATCACCACCTCCTCAAGGGCAATTAGGGATGGGCAAAAAACGCTGGCCTATCTAGGGACAACCACATCCCATGAACAGATAAAAAATAACTATGGACAGCCCAAGCGAACCTAGCACTAGTGACTGGTACTAGGTTTAAGCCTTCTGTTTTTGGCTGTCTCTTGCCTTTGACCATTGGATCTTTCTGGCAGTGTGACAATAGCTTTGTGGCAAACAAAAAAAAACAATTTTAGGTGTTCTTAGAACAGTTTTTGTTTCACATTGGTAGAGCTGTTTAGCCCAGTATTGGTAAAGGTACACACCGTTACACTTCTTATGTCCTTATTCTCTGAACAATAACCTTACCTCTTGTACGTGGAGTGTGCATTTATTATTGACATTGTACCAATTTTGGGTTACCCTCCCCTCTATACTGGGGACCAATAATGTTTAGTCAAGCAAGCTGTTGGCTACAGATATGGGCCTGAGTCTTTCGATCATCTGGCTTGCACGATAGGTGGGCTCGGGAACGGATGGGAAACGGGCTCCTGACCGCTATCGGCCCCTGACCTCAATTTCAAGCTGGCTGGCCAGCACTGAGAAAGGCTCGGCCACTGTCAGTGGGGGTGGGAAGAGGACATCACTGCAGGTGCTGATGAGCACTTCTACTCAGCTCCCTGAAGACAGACAGCTGCCCCAGCGAGTTGCAGACCTCCACGGAATAAGCGAAACAAGAAAAACGCTGCAAAATATGTCCATGCAGAATAATCAAACACCTGAGAGCAAATCTCATTAAAAAACCAGTCCCCAGGTATCTCTATTTTATTTCCCCACGGAGATTTTATCCCACCCCGGATCGAAGTTTGAGCAAAAATGTAAAGGCCGCCTGGCTGTTCACCATAAAAATGGATGGGCCACAAAAAATTGCTTTCAATTGTCTCAATGGGCTTAATTACCCGCTTAATGGTCGGTGGGCGGGTTTCTGACTGCCACATGCGCCCACTGGGCGAGATATCGTGCAGGTGCGTGATGACATCATGCGCTTATCCAATGCCATCTCGTGCTATTTCGCAGCTGGACGAGTCGGGCACACGCACCCATGAGACGTAAAATTCTGACAATGGAACTTTGTGAGTTTTAATCACTTTGGTTCATTAAAAGCAAAGCCAACAGAAGAATTTGATTGTATGCTTGTAATTTAAATTAACTGTGCTAGTATTTTGCACCTTTTATCTGAAGGGCCATGCTTGCCTCAGCAGGGCATTTTGAAGAAGCAAGAAGGATTGGCCAGTTGTACACGGTCAGCTATTTGCTGAAGGAAATCCATGGCATAGCAGCCCTCCTAAAACATTAACTTAAGCAATATCTTTTGCGCATGGCAATATTTAATGGCATATTAATAACACACATAGGGACCAGGGAGTTAATGACGCTGGAGGAAGGGATCTGCTGGGGGTTTCACTTTTGGATTCTTAGCTTACAGAGAGCACAGAAGAGTTTTACCAGATTGATACCAGGAATGACGGACTGCAATTGTGCGGAATGACTGGTGAAGCAGAAGTTTATTCTCTTTAGAGCAGGTTTGACTGTGATATTCAAAACCATGAGCAGTTTTGATAGAATAACTAAAGAAAAGGATTAGTAACCCGAGGACAGAGATTTAAAGTGATAGGCAAAGGAACTAGAGACAAAATAAAGAGACATTTTCTTTACACAGCGAGTTGTTGTGATTTGGAATGCATGGCCTGAAAGGGTTGTGAAAACAGATTCAATAATAACATTCAAAAGTGAATTGGATAAATACTTGAAGAGACAAAAACTTGCAGGCTTATGGTGAAATTGTAGGGGAGCAGCACCAATTAGACAGGTCTTCCAAAGAGCCAGCACAGGTATGATGGGTCAGATGTCCTCCTTCAGTGCTGTCATTCTACGATTCTAAGATACCAACTTACAGATCACAACAGAATATAAATGATTTCACTGTGGCACTAATGTCAGCGCATAAACAGGGAATGATGCTACAGTCACACCTCAACCACTGACCTGAAGTTGGCCTCAAAAATGCCATAATCAGACTCTTGCTATTATCCACGTGGCTCCAGTGCACGTCAAACAATTGTATCATGACCCAAGTCCCTAGTTGTACTGTTAATTTTAATGTGACTATGCACCAAAAATCATGTCACATCAACGTCCATGTTACAGTATGACTGCACTCTCAGTATTTCCAACAAAAAAGAAAATTTATGGGGAGCTGTGATTGTTGCACAGATTTCATCCTTCAATATCTTGAATAACGTACAGTCCTCTTTTAAAGAAAAAAACTACGACTGAGTAATTGGGACAGTCCTCAAATCAACCATGGAAAATCATGTCCAATTCTGCTCAGCACACTGATCACAATGAATGGACAATCAACAATGCTGTCTATATCTTTGTGTGAAATATGTGCATGGTTAATTAGGGACTCCAAGATGGTAAAAATACCCCCTCTAGTTATTCCAGGCATCTAAATAGTGCACAAACTGCAAACTGTTTGCCAGGGCCATCTCTGCCTGCCTTGACCATCCACTCTGATCAGTCTTTTTGGACCAGTAGATCCACAATGACATCCATCGAAGACGTCATCCACCTTTCCTGATGATCAGGATGTCACACGCCTTCCTTTCCTGCATCAAGAATTGATAATTAGCAGGGAAGGTCACAAATATTTATTCAGGGCTCTGCAAAGATTCAGGTTTGGGTTGTATCCCATCGCCCGGGTGCAACTGTCACAGTGGTTCTAATTAAAGTTAATGAATCTTTGATGGCTCTCCCTTTCTTTTGAGAGAGGAATATATTAGAGTTGCCCCATGACCTGCCATGGCATATAATCTGCATAGAGTCCTTCCTGCGGCTTGTGTGGAAGAAGTTGTCAGGACTGGCTCTCTAAAAGCTGACTGTGGAAGTCATCTTTTCAGACTTCATGGTCATGGACCTAGTTGATCGCAGAGGGGGTGTACGGGTACCAACACATGTCAAAAAGGCAAAAAAGAAAAGTGGACCTTGAACAAAATGACCCTCCATAACAGAAACTTTGATGGTTTTGTCCAAATCTATGGCTACCGATGGACTCTGCTTACCAAAGACACAAAACATACATCTAATGTTTAAAATGCATTTTTGCAACAATCATTAGACTTCCAATTCCAAATTTTTGTCGAATTCAAATTCCACCATCTGCCATGGTGGGATTATAAACCTGGATCCTCAGAGCATTATGTTGGGTCCCTGGATTACTAATCCAATGACAAAACCACTATGCCACCACCTTCCCCCAAAGCAAACTTAAGTTAATTTTAATTGACTCTCCTGAATAGTTTGGCAATGCATTTCTTTCACTTTCAAAGCTGGAGAAAAGAGTTGCTTTTAACACTCAGCCCATGAGGGCTAAATATGTCCAACATATATTTATCCTCTCCGCCTATTTGTTTCCTTGTGCAGAAATAATTATAATAGTTTTTTTTCTATACTTCACTGAGATAATAGTTTAGGACAGAAAGATCATCAGACTGAAACTTTGGGCAGAGTTTTACCCTTGGCGGGGGTGGACAGGGGCAGTCAGGAAGCCGCCCGCAATCAGCAGCGCACCGCGATTTTACATGGGCGGGCTAATTAAGGCCTGCCCAGCATGAGATGTGGCCTTTGAATGAGTGAGAAGGGGCGGGCAGGGGCAGGGGCTTAATGTTTGCTGGGTCCAATGGCAACCCGGCGACCAATTCAAATGTGGCCTCGGCAGTCCCTGGAAGGCTGCCACCAAAGGATGCGGAAGCCGTGTGCATGGATGCCACAGTGAGTGGACATGGCAGGTGGGAAGGCAGGTCGGCGGGGCAGTCAGCCTCGTGTTTTTCAGAAGAGTGTCCTGCTGCCCTCCTGGAGGAGATGGCAGTGAGGAAAGAAACACTTGTCCCCAGGGATGGGAGGAGGAGGCCCCCTCCACCTCAAAAAGGCCTGGGAGGAGGTGACATCCTGGGTCAGCAGCCATGACATGGTGAGGCACACATAGTTGCAGTGCCGTAAGTGCTTTAATGTCTTCCTGCAATCGGGGCAGGTAGTACCATGTTGGCATGGGGCACTTTGCAGAACAGGTAAGGGCTGCCCATCCCCAAATGGACCTCAAAGGTGTTACAGTGTGAGTGGAAAATGTCAATGAGGCAGGATCTGGCCAAGGGGATGAACCCTGGCCGCTTGGTCTGAGTGTCTTGCGGCCCCAGGGTCACGAATTGGCTGAGCCCTGCGAGGTTTTCCTCATGCTGCAATGGCATTGCAGGTGGAAGCTACACTAGTCAATGCACATCTATCCTTCCAGGAGAAAACAATGCAGAGAGGTTGCAGACTGGCGGGGAACTCCCACACCTCCTCATCCTCAGTAGATACGAGCAGGAGGCCCTGGAGCTGGAGAGGCGCCATGTACCTTGATCAAGCAGCCACGGTGAGGTTGGGATGCCAGAGGGAGGTAAGAGCACAGTGCACTGAGGTGATAATGTGGCTTCTTGCAACCACTGCAGTGTAGTCAGTGTACTGATGTGAGCCTCGAACCTGGAATTCCCATTGATAATGGAAAGACAAGGGCACCATGATGAATGTCTCTGTCTCATCAGAGTGCCAGGCATGTACACTGGCAGTGTAATGAATTAAACTGATGACATATCCTTCTTCTCCCTTTTAGGCTCACCAGCAGCCCCTCGTTGCGAGCAGCCTGAAGGCTCATCCCTGAACCCTGAGTACCAGCATGCTCAGCACACACCATGACTCTCATGGAGAGGCTCCTCCAGGGACTCAATCAGGGCTTCCTGGGGATGCGCTAGGACTTGCAAGCCCTCACACCAGCATACCTCAGCTGATCAGTGTCAGTGTGGGAGATGGATTGGCATCCAGTATTCCAAGTAGGCGCCCATCCATCAATGGTGAGCAGGGAGGTCCAGAACGACCTGACATTGGCACACGAGCTGCCTGTCATCTCTGCAGGTTCCTTGCGGGGTACTCTGGACAATGGCAGCAGCTCCTCTGCTCCTCTGCCAATGACCACGGCATCTGATGAGGTTGTGACGACTGGGGAGATGCCAGCCATGGCACTGGCCGCTCCCTCCCAGGTGGGGCCAGCACAGGCTCCACGGGCCAGAGGACAACCGCCAAGGTCATCAAGACGAACAAGACAGCAGAGTGAGCAGGCTGTCTCCAATGCCGGTGCCAGCAAGGGGGGAGCACCTAGATGTAGCACTCGCAAGCAAAAACTTAAAGCACCTTAAGCACAACATGGCCTGATTATGGGTGATATTTGTTTCCCCCATTTTTCTGGGTTTTTTTAATGGTGTGATGTAAAACACCAGTCAATGTTAATTTCTGCAATGTTTGTCACTCAGCAGTAAATTAGTTTTTTTTTACAACTGGTCTCTGGATGCTTCATTTGCTCTGTAGGTGCAGGGTAAGCCATGATACTATGCTGGACGTGTGACTCCTTACACTATGTGACAGTGCAATAAAGTTTATGTTGTTGACCAAGGAACTGGTCCTGTCAGGGATCGAATATGGAGCCAGCAGCCCTGGCCTGTAATGGTGGTTCTTATTTGGTAGGCTAGCTGAAGGAGTGTTGGATCAAAGCTTCCCGAGAGTCCCTGTCTCCCCAGAGGATACCAAAGTCTGCATCTATGCCCTCAGTGTTCTCCTCAGCGTGCTCGTCCTCGGACTCACTACTGGACTCATCATCTGTTGCCTGTGCAGCTGTGTCAAGATCTTTTTCCTCCACTGCATCCCCCCCTTTCCAGTGCCAGATTATGTAGAGCGCAGCATGCAACCATTATCAGTGACACATGATCTGGAGGGCATTATAGTGCACCTCCTGAACGGTCCAGGCATTGGAAGCGCATCATGAGAAGACCGATGGTTCTCTCTACCACACCCTTGTGGAGGCATGGCTCCTGTTGTACCACTGCTCGGCCATCCATCCAGCTGGGCTGGAGCACCAGGGAGCTGCCAGGGTATCTTGCACAGCCTTGCAGAATCTGCATCCTGTGGTCACACACTATCTGCACGTTCATGGAGTGGAAGCCCTTCCGGTTGACGAAGGCACCGGGCTCACCTGCTGGCGCCTTGATGACCACGTGTGCAGCTGAATGCACCCTGGAAGCGGGGGAGCCCAGCATCACTGTGAATCCTCAGGGTCGCTTTGCCTGGTTGGCCTCGTCCGTACGCTAATGAATGAAAGTCAATACCCACCTGAACAGAACTTCTGTCACCAGTTTGACACAACCGTGGACAGCTGATTGGGAGATTCAAAACAGATCCCCCACTGAGCACTGGAAGGAGCTGGGGGCATAGAAGTTTCGGGCCACTGTGACCTTCAGAGCCACTGGCATGGGGTGTCCACCCACACAGTTAGAGCTGATCTCAGGGCCGATCCTCTATCAAATGGAGGTCACTGGCTCCTTTGAGGGATGGAGCCTCCTTTGGCATTGCACCTCAGACATATTGAGGTAGCTGCATTGCCACCTGTAAACCCCGGCAGCAAGATAGTGGCACCTTCTGCAGCTCCTTCTGCATTGGACTTCCTGTTGGCCCTGCACCCCTTGTGCCTGCGCCTCTCCTCCCACACGTTGCTCCCCTGGAAGCTGAATAGGGACACCTGGCCTGCTCCCCCTTCTGCCCTTCTCTTCCTCCTCAGAGGAGGTGCCTCCAGCGGAGCCCACAATCCCCATTACCAAGGTAAGGGAAGGCTGTCTGATACCTGGAAGACCCCATGGGGTGTGAATCCTCCGGGGGCCTGGAAGACAACACTGAGTCCTGAACTGAAGCCTCTAAATGCTCTGAATGCAGCAGTGATGCAACATGAAGCTGTCCTGTTCACAGAAGCAAGCAGCAGCAAGTGATATCCAAAACAACTCACTATTCGCTTTGTGAAACCCAATGACCCCTCTTAGCCCACACATAGATGAAGTTTTGCAAATTGTGGCCTGCTCAACTGCCCATTTTGCCTGTGTAGGCCTAAAAATCACACAGACTATGTAAACTCGGAGTCAATTGATCTCTCAAGAGCCTCAACTGGCCACTTAATTAATGGCAGGTGCACCTCCATTTTCATTCGCACCCACCTAGTGAAATATCGCGAGAGTGCTTGTAGACGTCGAGATGCTCATCTGACGTCAACGTGCTTTATTTCACACATGGGCATGTCAGGCACACGCCCACACGCCAAGGGTAAGATTCTGCCCTTTAACTGCTAACAGACTCAGCCAGCTCAGTCAGTAATTCTTTTGAGTACAAACACGTTTCCATCTGTTCCTATTCAGATGAAGTTACATTGTTTTATAGTTTGCCATTGTGAGATTTGAACTCTTAATCTTGGGGTTACAAGCCCAGTACCATAACCACTTGGCTATTTAGGCCAAGCTAAGGATCAGTATTTGTAACTCTTTTGAGTACAAACACGTTTCCATCTGTTTCAGATGAAGTTACATTGTTTCATAGTTTGCCATTGTGAGGTTTGAACTCTTGATCTTGGGGTTACAAACCCAGTACCATAACCACACTACTGAGCCACTCTTGGTGATGGGCATTGATGTCCCCCACCCAGAGCATATTCCCTGTCCTTGCCACTCTCAGTGCTTCCTCCAAGTGGTGTTCAACCTCGAGGACGAGCATGATTCATCAGCTGAGGGAGGGCGGTACGTAGTAATCAGTAGGAGGTTTCTGTGCTCATGTTTGACCCGATTCCATAAGACTTCATGGGGTCTGGAATTGATGTTGAGGATTCCGTCCCCACTGTATACCACTGTGCTATGACTTCTGTTGGGTCTGTCCTGCTGGTGGGACATTATCTGTAAGGCATGATTCCCTGAGTATGAATATGTCAGGCCGTTCCTTGACTACTCTGTGAGACAATTCTCCCACTTTTGGCACAAGCCTCCAGATGTTAGTAAGGGCTTTGCAGGGTTGAGAGGGCTAAGATTGTCATTGTCATTTCCGGTGCCTTGGCCGATACCAGATCTGTCCGATTTCATTCATTTGACAGTTGTTTTGAGTAGTTTGATACAACTAGGCCATTTCAGAGGTTGAGAGTCAACCACAATGTTGTGGATCTGGAGTCACATGAAGGCCAGACCAGATTAGAACAGCAGAATTCCTTCCTGCCATGCTGAGTGGATGATCCATCTTGGCTTTCTCTGGAGGACCCCAGCACCAAAGATGCCAATCTTCAGCCAATTCGATTTACTCTGTGATATCAAGAAACAGATGAAGGCACTGCAAACTGCAAAGGCTATGGGACCTGACAATGTTCCGGCAATAGTACTGAAGGCTTGTGCTCCAGAACTTGCCACACTCCTAGCCAAGCTGTTTCAGTGCAGTGGCAACACTGGCATATACCCGGCAATGTGGAAAACTGCCCAGGTATGTCCTGTACACAAATATCAGGACAAATCCAACCCAGCCAATTACTGTCCCATCAGCCTACTCTTGATCATTAGTAGTGATAGAAGGGGTCATCAACAGTGTTATCAAGCAGCATTTGCTTAGCAATAACCTGCTCACTGATGCTTAATTTGGGTTCTGCCAGGATAACTCAACACCTGACCTCATTATACCCTTGGTTCAAATATGGACAAAGAGCTGAACTCCAGACTTTAGGTGAAAATGACTGCCCTTAACATCAAGGCTGCATTTGACCGAGTGTGGCATCAAGGGGCCCTAGCAAAACTAGATTCAATGGGAATCAGGGGAAAACTCTCTGCTGGTTGGAGTCATACCAGCACAAAGGAAGATGGTTGTAGTTGTTGGAGGTCAGTCATCTCGGCTCCAGGACATCACTGCATGAGTTCCTCAGGGTAGTGTCCTAGGCCCAATCATCTTCAGCTGCTTCATCAACGACCTTCTTTCCATCATAAGATCAGAAGTGGGGATGTTCGCTGATGATTGCACAATGTTCAGCACCACTCCTGAAGCAGCCCATGTTCCAACACAACAAGTCCTGGACAATATCCAGGCTTGGGCTGACAAATGGCAAGTAACATTCATGCCATACAAGTATCAAGCAATGACTATCTCCAACAAGAGAGAACCTAACCATTGCACCTTGACATTCAATGAATCCCCCAAATTCAACAATCTGGGGGTTACCATTGACCAGAAATCGAACTGGACTAGCCATATAAATACTGTAGCTACAAGAGCAGGTCAGATACTAGGAATCTTGTGGTGAATAACTCACCTCCTGACCCCTCAAAGCCTTCTACTATCGACAAGGCACAATTCAGGAATGTGATGGAAAACTCACCACTTGCCTAGATGAGTGCAGCTCCATCAACGCTCAAGAAACTTGACACCATTCAAGGAAAAGCAGCCTGCTTGAATGGCACCCCATTCACAAACATTCACCCTCTCTACCACTGACACACAGAAGCAGCAGTGTATACCATCAATAAAATGCACTTCAGCAACTCACCAAGTCTCCTTAGGCAGCACCTTTCAAACCCATATCCACTACCATCTAGAAGGACAAAGGCAGCAGATATCTAGAAACATCAGCACCTGGAAGTTCCTCTCCAAGCCACCCACCATCCTGACTTGGAAATATATCACTGTTCTTTCACTGTTGCTGCATCAAAATCCTGGAATTCTCTCTCTAACAGCACTGTGGATGCCAACACCACATGGACTGCAGCAGTTCAAAAAGGCAGCTCACCACCATCTTCTCAAGGGAAATTAGGGATGTACAATTGTTAAAGACCTGATTTTCCAGACAGGTTTCTCATAAGAAACAGTGAACTTTATTTACAGGGCTTCAGCAGCAGTTACATGCTTCCATCAAGATCCACAACTAGACAAAAACTCCACTCCTAAGGTTCCCCACGCTGTTTTATTCACACTACCACGTGATACTACACAGTACTATAAGTCTTAAAGCTGCAGTCACTACATTCCTCCCCCTTTAATTTTTTTTACAATTTGTATTTAAAAAAACTACATTCATGACATTACAAACACAAAAACGGGTTATAAGCTTATAAGTTCAGTCCTCGAGTCATTTCCTGATCTGGGTGGAATGTCGTAGCTCCATGGCTTTAGAATCTCTTACTGAATCTTCATTTTCTGGAACCACAGCAACAGCAGATACCTCCTTAGGCACAGGCAGTTCAGTGTTATCCAATCCCACAGAGACATCATTTAAGTCTATCCATGGTCAATCAATCACAACGGGGACCACAGGTTCTACAATGGTTACAGGTGGAACATTGGTTTGTTGGGGTATCTCCCTTCTTGTCAATTGATCCATGTGTTTTTGGATGAGCCAGCCCTCCACTTCTACATGGCATGACAACGGTCTGGTCACAGAAAACTATTACACCAGGTAACTAACTTGATCCACCACCGAGGTTTCGTACAAATACTGTTTCACCGAGAGTAAATTCTTGCTCTTGACTATGCAAATCCTGAGTCACTTTTTGATTCCCTTGACTGTTGTCTATCTTCCCCATCAAACTGGGATACCAGGCTTCATCTCATATGAAGGCAGCGCTTCATAAGTAATTCTGAAGGTGTTGAATCTGTAGCAGTGTGGGGAGTCATTCTACAGTGGAACAGGAAACCTGAAAGTTTAGTCTCCAATGATCCTCCCAATAATTTTCCATCCCAACTTTAAAAGTTGTACTGCTTTCTCGGCCGATCTGTTAGACAACAGATGATACAGTGCTCACTTTACATGTTTGATACCATTTAGGCTCACAAATCTTTGAAACACAGCACTAGTAAATGCAGTACCATTGTCTGAGACAGTACCATTGTCTGAGACAATGACTTCTGGAAATCCATGCATAGAAAATCTTGGGCGTAACCTTTCTATAGTCGCACCTGGCATTGATGATCTAACTTTGTACATGTCTAACCATTTGGAATATGCATGGAAACATGGTGCCTAGAAATGGATCTGCATAATTTATATGCAGTCTTACCCAGGGTCGACCAGGTCATTCCCACGGGTGCAGTGGGGCTGCACCAGGCAACTTCGGCTGTTGCTGGCACTGGAGATAGTGTTTAACAATTTTTTTTTTATATCACTGTCTATGCCTGGCCACCAGATATAGCTCCTTGCAAGCACGTTAATTTTGTAAATTCCAGGATGTGTGCTAAGCAACTCAGTCAAGAGAGATTCCCTTCCTTGTCAAGGAACAATGACTTGTGCACCCCATAATAGGATACCATCCTGACTACTCAATTCATTCCTTCGAGTGAAAGATGGCTTCATTCTTCAGGAACTGGTCCCTGGGACCATCCTTTCAATACTTTTGTCTCATACTCTACACAAGACTGGATCGCGGTTCGTCCATTTTCTTATTTGTCTTGCACAGACTGGTGAAGGATCCAGGAAATTCATTGCTAATACGACCACTTGGAGAGTTGGAGCATGTTCATTGCTCTCCTGCAAAAGAAAGCAACTTAAGGCATCTGCATTGGCTGTGTGCACCCAGTGGCCCAAGTAAACAACTTCACTTGCCTGAAAGGTACACTTTTCCTTTTTCAAGTGGTCCCCTGCTTCCAAGAATCGTTTGAAGACTCCTTCCAAGTTCGCCAACTGTTCTGCTTCTGTTAACCCAGTTATTAAGGCATCATCCAAGTTGACCACGACTTGAGGTAGTCCTTGCAGCAAGCTCTCCATCACCCTCTGGAAAATGGCACAGGCTGGAGAAACAATGAAAGGCAGGTGTGTGCATTGATACAATCCTTTGTGTGTGTTTATAGTTACGAATCCTCTGGATGTATGTCAGTCTAATCCTGTTGTTCACATGTTGCCCTGAATGCTGGCAGGCATCTAGGCATCACCAAATATTATTGCAGCAGGAACTCTGGCTGGTACATCTTTTGTCTTTCTTTCCCCCTCACCAGGTAAGGTGAAGGCAAACCTAGCACCTTAACTTTCACCTTGAATGTGATCACCTCACTCAGCACAGACAAGGAATTATTTTGGGGTTCAAGCTTATGCCAAACAGCGCATCTAACATTTCTTTTTAAACCATCTAAAAGCAAGGAAATAATTTATTGTGAACATATCAGAGTGGATGATGTTTGATGTTAGTCTGTCAGGATTGCAGATAGATCTCATTTGATTATTCCCAGGAATTTGTAATGCAGGGCTATTTGTCTCATTAGTGAGTATTAGTCAAAGTATGGTACTTAATGAGCATTCCCTAAAATCATCTTGCTCTGATTTGTCTTCAAGCAATTTTTTACGATTGTTTACAACATCTGTAATTCATGTAGGCAACAAGTGAACAGAAGAAAACTGAGGATAAACATCTGTTGCAGATATTATTGGGCCCATTAACAAAGTATTAAAAGCATGAATAATAGAGGAGATTAGAAGGTTCAATGATCTCAGACATTACCCTAGACATGATAATTGAAGTAAGAGTTTGTGGCTGTGCTGTGGATGGCTCAGTACCACCCAGTTGCATACATTAAGATGTAAGACTGATGAGTAAATTTTACATGAAGGAAGAGGAGAAATTAGGCAGATGGCATAAACAAGGCCCTCTATCTATCAATCCAACACTCAATGGGATATTGAATATTTTGTATCAGAAAGCTCCCAGATTTGATGTCTCACATGTGTTGAGCTGGCTGATTTCAGCAGCTTGGGGGCATTAAAATTTACCCACAGGCCAGGAAAGATAAGCATCAGTTCTCATCATTAGTCAATGAGCTCTGCTGGAAAATTCATGTGGCGTCACATCATTGCCTGTGATGGTTTCTGTATTGAGCAGGTTGTGCAGTTGAGCACTGAAAAGGATGAATGGAGTTGTATTGCAATAATGAAGAGCTGGTATGTTCAGGAGGAGAGAACAGAAAAGTAGGAAGAAAGTTTTTAAAAATCTGGTTCAATGATGCCTGTATCTTGGTCCTGGGTTCATAGCTGATGACTGCATTACATCAGTGACCGTAAAGCACTTTGGGACATCCTGAGGTCGTGAAAAATGCTATGTTTTTCTTTCTTATGACTAACCATGCTTGGTGTTTGGGTGGCCAATTTGAGAATTGTAAGGTTTCAGAATATTGAAAATGAACTTCTGATTGAACAGGAAAATGGACAGATTGAAGTATGCTTATTGTCTGTTTATTAATGAGCAGCTGTGACGATTAAATCAGCTTGAGAATTCAAAAGACAAAATAATAAATTGTGTTGAGGTATGTGGGTGAATGGTGAATAAAGGAAGAGATACAAATACAAAATAAAGATTTGCTCACAAGACAGTACTCCAGTAAACTGTGCCAGTAATGGATTTTCACCAATGTTTTCCCATGTTTACAATGTGGCTCTGCCACTAGATGTAGATGTTCTGACTAGAAGCCAACTACACCCACATCAGAAGAGAAGAAATAATCATGAGTGACGCACCACCAAAACATTTTTGGGTACTCCCTAATGATTAGCATAGGTTGTTAGTGGCTGGTTGTAAATTGGTTGCTTGCCATCTATGCGGGGATTAATGTTCTTAAAATGGGAGGGGATCATGCAAATTATCTTGGGAAAAATTAGACTTTACCCAACTGAAATTTTCAAGATTATGAAGTGAATTCACAAATATGAAGCTCAAAAAAGCTGCATTTTTAAAAAATCCATTCATGGGATGTGGGCGAACAGGCAAGGCTAACATTTATTGCTCTTGTGAAGTTGGTGGTGAGTTGCCTCATGAACAAATGGAGTCTGTGTGGTGAGGTAGACCCACAGTTCTGTTAGGGAGGGGCTTCCAGTGATCCTGTGATGCTGAAGCAACGGTGATATATTTCCAAGTCAGGGTGGTGCATGACTTAAGAAGGGAACTTGAAGGTGGTGGTGTTCTCATGCACTGCTGCCCTTGTTCTTTTAGGTGGTAGAGGCTATGGGCTTGAACGTGTTGGCTAAAGATTGCTGTATTGCACCTTTTAGATGTGACACTCCAGAGAAGCTGGAATTAAAAATTAGGAAGGCAGATTAGTCTTGTAGAATCTACAATTAAGGAAAGCCATTGAAGTAAATCTTAGAAAATGGTTGAGTCGATTTAATGTGTTTCAAGAGAAGGATTGACTTTAGGGATATAATTTCTTTAAAAAAGTAGTTGGGGTTGAGGTCACTCAAAAAAAGGTTGAGTTCAACGTGACACACAATCTATTCTTTCTCTTTTTCATTTTAGAAAGAGAATATTTGTTCTAAAGAGTTAACAATCCAAACCATAGCAAATTAACTGAGATGTGGCAATCTCTTTATCACCTATGCCTGAATAACTCACTGTACTATAATTAAAAAAAGAAAATGCTGGAAAAGCTCAGCACGCCTGGCAGCATGTGCAGAGAAACAGGAACTGGAGTAGGCCCTTTGAAGCTGCTCCACTATTCAATAAGATTATGGCTGATCTGGTTATGGTCCCAGCTTCATTTTCCTGTCTGCCCCCCAGAACCCTTGACTCCCTTGCCTAGCAAAAATCTGTCTGACTCTGCCTTAAATTCAAAGGCCCATTTGAGGAAGTCATGTTGGACTCAAAACGTTAACTCTGTTTCTCTCTCCACAGATGCTGCCAGACCTGCTGAGTTTTGCCAGCATTTTCTGTTTTTATTTCACATCTCCAGCATCTTCTGTATTTTGCTTTTATAACACTGCACTATTATTTTATTCATACTGAATGGGTTCTAGACTACATTTAGATTGTATGTTCCTTGCATTCCTGCTTCTGACCAAATGCACCATTTTCAGGTAAAAACATTGTTATTAATAATTGCAATCACAGTTCATAATAAAATAACAATCTACCAAATTGAAAGCACACACTTGTAAGAATCCTGAGAAATCCCTATATAGTTTGAGTTAGATTCTCACTCAGCTAAAAAGTTCTTAGCTTGAAATCCAGCCGATCCTATCTTGTCTGACCTTCCAACTAAGGCTGGGTGGGAACTGGGCAGCATAGCCTGTCCCTGGGGCCCAGTGTTGAGGGCTGTAGCATCAAATGTTAGTAAGCCGCAAACCTTTTTTATCGGCAGTAACTGCCGTGAACCAGTTAAGTTTAAAAGTCTTTTGACAAGGTAAGTGGGTAGGGTTTGGTGTGGGTGGGGTGGGGGGAGTGGTGATCGGGTCAGGCCTTTGGGAGGGGCTGAGGTCTTTGAGTCGGGTTGGATTTTTGGGATGGGGGTAGTCTGGGATTGGGGGGAGTCATGTGGGGGAGGTGGGTTGGGGATAGAAGTCCCATGGAAGTAGGGTGGGTGCGGCCCCTGGGACTTGGTGGTGTGAGGGGAGTACTGTTTGTGTTGGGGAGGTAGGGTTGGGGGGTGGGGGTTGGTGTGGGTCTCCACAATAGTTACCCAGGATGTAGGAGTCATTTTAAATCTTCTAACTTTTTCTGGGTAACCATTGATGTAACACAGTCAGAACATGGGGTGCAGTGCAGAGGTGTGGGCTCCCAGTGCATCTTTGGAGCGCTCCCCGGATATGACACCCTGGAACTCAGAAGTTATGGCCCAGTGTTTTCTTGCTAATTGGAACTAAAATAAAACACTTAAATATAGTTCAGCATTAAAATAATTTTAATCCTGTTTGTCATGCATTGTGGATAAACACAGTTGTGGTGACTAGATGGGAATTATGGTTAGGGCCTTCATTTACCTGAAAGTTGTGGAAGAGGATCAATTCGTTTTAAAAAAAGACAAACTTCAGCAGTAGTCCGGTAAAGTATTAGAACAAACAACTTGATGGTTGGGAACAGGAAGATAAACAGCTCCCTAGAGGGCAGAGAAAACACTACTGCATATATGCGAGATGACACCTAATGTCACAGTTGCCATGTTTTCAATGCATGACCTTGGAAGCCAAGGTCTTGAAATGTTAACATGGCTTGGGTGGGAATAGATGGTTAAATGACAGCTTTTCGAATTGGTCCCATCAAATATAGCAAGGTAAAGGCTGGTTAAACCCATCTCCGTAGACTTTGCTGACTTAAGAAATTATAAGAAGGGATTCCCCAAGCATTAAGGTTTTTTTGAGGTTTTATAATTTGCATTGACTGATGCCATGGTGCCTGGGGCAGACCACGGAGTATTTATGAGGAGATTACGCTTCAGATTTTTATGGTAATGCTGTTGTACTTTGATACTATTGCTCAGACTTTAGCATGTGTCCAATCTTACAGTGAATAAAAGACTTATACTGAACAAGGGTTCCCCTTGTCCCCATCTTCTATCTTACCAGCCTTTGTATTAAGTGGAACATCCTCTGCCACTTCTGTCACCTCTAGAATGATCGCATCACCAAACACAACTTCCTCTCCCCTTTCTGTATTCTGAAGGGACCATTCCCTCTATCACACCCTAGTCCAATCCTCAGTGCCCTCAACAAATCCTCCCTTTCCTATGGCACTTTTCCATCCAAGCACAGGTGATGCAACACCTGCCCTTTTATCTCTTCCCTCCTCGGTGTCCAAGGTACCGCACACTACTTCCAGGGGAAGCAGTGATTTACATGTACTATTTCTTTCAATTTAGTATACTCTATATGGTGCTCGTAATGTGGTTTCCTCTACTTTGGGAAGACCAAACGCCAGTTGGGTGTCAGCTTTGTAGAGTATCTCTGTTTACTCTATAACATGCCCTCCAAGCTTCTGGTCACCTGTCAATTTAATTCCCCACCTTGCTTCTACTCTGACCTCTCTGCCCTCGGCCTCCTGGGGTATTTCAATGAAGTTCGAGGTACAGCACTTCATCTTTTAATTAGGCACTTTATAGCCTTCTAGACTCAACATTAAGTTCAGCAGTTGTAACCTGTGCCCCAATTTTGTTTTCCCTTGCGCAGCCAACTTTTTGTCACTTGATCTCTCCTGACTTCCATCTTACCAAAGATATTCCCTTTGTTCTTTTTCCCACCTGCACTCTTTCAATTGCCTAAAACCTATTACACTTCTTTCATCTGAAATGGAAAAAGTTAGATCATCGACCTGAAACGTGAACCCTTGTTCATTTTTCCATAGATGCTGCCTGACCTATGTGTTTCCAGCATTTCTGTTTTTATTTTAGAACTCCCTTAGGTCTTTTACTTGTTAAAAAGTGGCATGGAATATTCTCGCAGCATATTCTCACAGCAATGTGAAAGGTTGGGCATCAGTTTAACAACTGAAAAACAGTGCAACACTTCCCTCAGTACCGCACTAGTGCATCAGCTTAAATTATGTTTACGAGCCCCTAGTTTGGGATTTGAACCTATGAACTTCTGACTCTGAAAGAGTATGCTACCATTGAGCCAAGATTAGCAGACACAAGATTTTGAGTTCACTGATCATTTAGTGAACGAGACTTGGAACGATAATATTACCAAATTAATTCCAAGATTATTTGCCAACTTGGACCCAGCAAGCATGATGAGGAATTCCTTTCTCAACAATAGAAAAGGGTGTATTTGTGCAGTAGCTGTCTGCAACAATTAATTTTGCATGGTGATTTGCATTCAGTGCTCTGAATGTGCATATATATATTGCCCTGTAATCATTCTTTAATTATGAATTTTGCAGTGCTACATCAGTTTAGAAATAGTTACCATCAATCAGTTTAGATTTTATAAGCATCATTTCTTGCAGTTCTCTACATTTTTACTAACATTTCCTAAATAAATTGCCTAAAGTAGTATTTGCTGGAGACATTTTTTTAAATTAATGTAAAATTAAATAAAATTTTGTCAGAATCCAAAGCAGAACTTTGAAGCACACAAAGGACTGAATTTTCTCCCCATCGGGGGGGAAGTTGATGGACCGGCGTGTACAGGCGCGCTTCCGATTAGCGCCCCCGATCGGAGGCATGGCACCATTCTATGTGGGCGGGCCTTAATTGGCATGACATCCACACAGAAGTGCTATGCACTCCCTGTGCAGGTGGGTGGGGGGGAATCCCAAAATCAGGAGTGCGGTCTTTCGCGCATGCACACAAAAGAGCGGAGTCATCTCCCTGAGGCTAAGTGCAGCCTCAGGGAGATCAGCTGTACATGTAAAAAAGACAAAAATATAAAAATAAAATTGCCCTTATATGTCCCCTCATGTGAGAGTGTCACATGAGTTGGGACATGTCCATAATTTTTACAAAATCTTGATTAAATTTTTTTAAAGCCTACATGAAACCTCATCTCGTCCGTGGATGAGGTTTCATGTTTTTTCTAGTTCCCTCCGGGGCTCCTGGCCTGCCTGCCAACCTTAAGGTTGGATGGGCAGGTCCTTTAATTAATTAATTGATCTTGTCAATGGCCTCAATTGGCCATTGACAAGTCGGCGGGCACACAGCTAATTTTGCTGTGCTCCCGCATTCCTGAAAATTTAAATCGGGCGCGCTAACGTCAGGAGCTCCACCCTGATGTCATCCTGCGTTATTTTACATGTCAGCGAGCAGGCCCCACCCCCGCTTGCCAACCTGTAAAATTCTGCCCAAAGGATTGTCCTTGATGCTGAACTTAAATTGACATCTGTGATAATCTTGATGAATAAAAATGGCATGTGGATAGCATGTGATTATTCAATGGTAGAAAGCTTTATTTTACATGAAGATGTGAGATTTAAGAGGCTTCAGGAGATGCAGACACTGTTGGCGATGTAATGAGCTGCCATGTTTCTTTCACTTTTTGATAATTAAGTATTTCTGATATCAGGATGAATGGTCACATTGGACATGTACTTCACACTTTGCGCATTTACTTTCTGGGTTTTTGAAAGTAGCAATGATTTGGCCTTAGTTCCTCAGTCTGCTCTGTACAAAAGTACCCATACTGTGCCATGCCCTAATCCTTCCCAGGACTGGGGACATGGAAAGCCTGGCCTTGCTTGGTCTTTCCTCCTTCCTGGAATCAACAGGCTTTTAAAACTCGAGTTTGGGGTAACCAGAGCACCATTTTTTTGGAATTCTTGTCAGCTGTAGCTGATACAGCAGCGCTATTGGGTTCAAATTACAGGAAGCACAAAAATCCAGGTTTCCACTTCAGTGCCCTAATGTGATAGAAATACTGCACCGACCGCAATGCAGTCTTTCTGATGGGATGCTAAACAGGGACCCCACCTGTCCTCTCTAGTGGACATTAAAAGAGTACAGTGGTTTAAATCAGGAAGGTAATGTATTTGTGTGCATTCAATTCTGCAGCAGTATGTCCTACACCAACATGACAGAAGACCATATTACATTTATTAATGAGCATTGAGCCAGATAATGTATCAGTAAGGGGATCACTTACCTACAGCAATGATCAGAATAAGACCAAACTCAATGTTAGGTATGAAAAGGAGAAATTAACATAGTTACTGTTATGATCCCAGCTGATGTTATCACTGGACAAGCCTGATCATAGGATGGAACCCTAACATTTGTTTATTTAGATATGTGGAGAGTGGCTACTGAACAGAGTCACGATAGTCAGCTCACAAACTTTTAACAAAAGCATAAAACATTTATTAAACAAGAAAAGAGGAACTATATTACAATACTCCTTCACCCACAAATATACCAGTACAGATATATACAGATTTACAAGGATAACACAAAGTAGAAAAGGTGTCTTATACTCTAATGTTCACAGTAAGTTTAGTCCATGTAAACCTGTGGGCAGACATACCACACTCTGAAACCAAATGACAGTTGCCACCGAGGCAGAAGCTGTGGATTTCTCCTCAACTCGCCCCAGACGCCTGTCACACCATGAGTCAACCAGTCACTGAATTCCGTCTTTCATGAGAGGGTTTTCAATTTCCATTCTCCAAGAACTGGACTTGGAATTTTCTCCCAAACTGATGCTTTCTCTCAGACGCCTCCAGGGTTTTGAACTCTCCTTCCGATGTTCCTCTCCCTGGGTCACCACATGCATTCAAGCTGTCTTCCACGCATTCTCTGTCACTGACTCAGCCATCAACAGTATGCCACTGCTTCACATTTCCATAGCAAAGAATTACAGACCTTCAGCCTTCTCTTTGGACCTTCTGGCCTCTTGCAAGCTGTTGTCGCTTTAAATCTGCTTTCTGCAGCTTTTGTTTCTTTAAGTCTGAAGTTTAGAGCCTTTATTTCTGTCCCTCACTCTTAACTACACTTAACAGGACCTTTGTCAGGTTCCTGTCCTTCCCTTTGACTAGGAGTGCTTCTTGGGACTTTCTCCTGTTCAACTCTTCTAGATTTTAGGGCATTTTCTTTAGCTTGGGACTGGCTATCTGTCCCCTTTGCTCCAGTCTCTCCTGGCAGCAACATTCAAAACCAATTTTAACTTGGACTGGCTACCTGCCCCTTCTAGGTTGCTTCTGCCTGGCAGCTGTCTTCAAAACCAACTGAACTCAAACAGCTTCCGAATGAAATTGCTATTTCTAATTTCTTGTGTGTGTCTATGGGAGGGACCTGCCTCTCTGGACCCCTGTTGCCAAGCAACAGCTCAGGTGTTTTTAGTTTACTCATGTTTGCTTTACTTAGCTTAGAGTAGTAAAACTCTCAGTAGAAATGCAGGTACATTTTAAAGTGAAACTAAAACTCAACTTCGCCTTTTCTTAACCCACAGATATAGAAATACAAATCAAACTTAAACTTTAAAACTAAAAACTAATTCCTGACACCTACAAATACAAATATAACTTTCTTAAACTATCTCTATTTCCTAACATTGCTAATATTCTAGATTTTGGTAACAGGATCTGATGTCAGCAAACTGGTCTAAGCTGTTATCAGGTAACATTACAGGTGAAAAGTGAGCAACATTCAAAAATTAATTTGGCTTAGTACAGGACTATACCCCTGTAGGGCAGATTCCCATGTACCAAATAAGGAAGTGACATTGTATTTGTCCAATAATTATCTTGTCAGTGGAGGCCCAAAGTGATATGGGGATCTATGTAAACAAATCGCTAAAATGTTGTAGTCAGATATAAAGAACAAATCCAAAAAGGCTAATGGAATGTTGGTCTAATTCATAATTAGAGGCTAGAATATAAAGGGGAGAAAGTTTTACCACAGCTATAATAAACCCTGGTTAGAATACTTTTGGAATATGGTTTAGAGTTCTGGACACTGCAACATCCAAACGATATATTGGTCTTAAAAGATATGCAGTGCAGATTCAACAGAACGTTATCAGGTCTCCAAGGGTTAGCTTTTGAGGAAAGAATGCATAAGCCAGGCTTGTATTCTGTGGAACATGAAAGGGCTGATTTGATTGAGCTTTTTCGGATTTTCAAAGGAAGTGATAGGGTATATAGGGAGAATGTCATAACACTAGGCTTGCCACACCAGCAGAAAAAGTGTGTCATGACAGTATATAAATCATGAAAACTGTATTTGAAAGATTACATTTTTTTTTAAATGGACTGATTCAAAATAAACTCTGAGGGAGTTACCCATTCTTGTGGATTTCAACAATTCTCTCTTATCTCACGAGGAGACAAAATGATACATTCTGAGAGATGAAAGCCATTTGGAATTCATTGCATCTTTGACAGATATAAATAGATGCCATTGACTTTGGTTTCCCTTCATACACACACACGCACACTGATAAGAAACTTTAAGGTGTGAAAAGCCAGCACAGCAGGTGGGAGGAGGATTCAGACTGTAATTAAAATTATCATAATGTCTTATTTGGAAGATGATTTGGCATAGGGTCACATGATACAGTGACCATCTTTACTCCCTATTTAAAAATATATCAAACTGCCACAAGCCGATGGAGTTGCATGGCATAGGATGAGAGGGAACAATGAGCAGAACTATCAGACTGCTGTAATCAACCAGGCTAAAGAAGGCCACATTGCAGTTCCTTGAAAAGGAATAAAAAATCTATTTTCTTTCACAACCACTACCCCCCACCCCCACCCACCTGGTTCTAACTTGAAGCATACCTGTGCAGCCATCCTCTGGCAGTTTGAGTAAAGGAGCCATTGCCACTGCGGAGTCATCTCTGCAATTTCAAAGCCTTCACTTCTGACAATGTAACAGAGGCTCAGATTCATTCCATTTTGATAAGTATTTTTATCTTCTGCACCTAGTTGTGGTGTGTGAGAGTGAGTGATACACAATTTGTTTAGTAACCTCCAAGGCAAGGGTATGAAAAATAAAAAAAACTTTTTATTTTTAAGGGCAAAAAGCTTGCTACTAGATTACTTAAAATTAACTTCAAGTGTAAGAAACACACACAGTCACATACAAATATAAACGACCATGGAATATCTTGAAAATTGCCTGTGACACCAGGATCAGGGATCATTACAATATCCAACTCTCTTCAACAATAAGCAGTTCAATTAATTGTAAACCTGTGATTTTTTTTTATTTTGCTAGGCAAGTGTATATGGGGGTATGGAGTTAATTTGGATAGACAGAGCTAGGATAGATATCAGCTTAGGGCTCATTGAATGGTTAAACAGGCTCAAAGGTTTGAATAGCCTACTCCTAGCATCAGAACATTAGAAATAGGAGTAGGCCATTTGACTTTTTGAACTGGCTCCACCATTCAATACAATCCTGCTGGTCTGCTGTCTCAATGCCCAATGTCTCTTATTTCCCTTTCATACTCCTGTTCATATATTCTATGGCATTATTTTGAAGGTCAGGGGAGTTATTCCTGTCCAATATGTATTGGTCAACGTCAAAAACGGATGATCCAGTAATTATCTCACAGCAGTTTGAGGGGTCAGGCTCCAAGTGGCTGCCATGTACTTCCTACACTAAAACACTGACTTCACTTCTCATTGGCTGTAATATGCTTTGGGACATCGTGAGATCGTGAAAGGTTCTATATAGATGCAAGTCTTCCATTTTCTTTCATGCTCTTTCAACCTTGATGGTACCTAACACATTGCACCTTAGTATTTTGCCTTGAACTCACTGTCAATGCTGCATTGCAAACTGGAGCTAGCCACATGGAGTGGGTGTAATGGAATGCAAGGCAATTGTCCTGTCCCGATATTCCACTTTTCCCTTTAGGAAAGGACCGGACATCAGCTTACTCGGGATTGCCTTGAGAATTATTGCACCATTCTATAGTGGATGTTCACATGCATAAATAGGCATACAGATCAATTCCAGTTTGAGAAAGGATTCAGGCAGGGTTGTCTTCTGTCATCCATGCTGTTTAATGCTATGGGAGAGAAGATAATGAGGAAGAGTTACCAGAGAGATGTGGCTGCAGGCTGCATCATAAGAGATCATAGCATATGGAATCTCAGGTTTGCAGATGATACCACATTTATAGCCATAACAAAGGAAGAGCTAAAGGCTATGGCAGGCCTGGTCAAAAGACAGAAAATCTTTTGGACTGAACTTAAATGAGGAATAGGCCCAACATTATGGCTCTAAATAGCAATCGAAAAGTCAATATTGGAAACACTGGATTAGAGGCAATGGACAATTTCAAATACTTTGGCATGATGATAAACACCAAAGTTGCATCCAAGAATGAAGTCCAAGTTAGATTAACTATGGCAAGAGGCATGATCAGTGTTGTAAATAGTGTCTGGAAGTGCAAAAGCATCAGCATGAAGCTGAAAAAATGTCTAGTACAGTCACTAGTGTGGTGTGTTGTACTCTATGAAATCAAGACTTGGACTCTAAAGAAAGAGGATGAGAGGTGGATGACAACTTTTAAAATGTGTGTATGGTGTGGGATGCTCTGCTGGATAGAAAGATAAAATGGTGGATCAGATCAAGTTGAGGAATTAAAAGGGTTGCTAAGTACAGTTGGAATGAAAGATACCTAAGTACAGACATTGGATTCAAAGACCCAACAGCTTTGTCCTGGAAACAACTGAAGGAGAAGTTGACAGTAAAATCAGAAGAGGGAGAAGAATAATTGGATGAGTGGATAATGGTGAGATGTGGACTGAGGTGGTTTGAACAAAGTCAAAGAAGAAGCAAGACTCTATGAGCAGCCACACTAAGGCTATGATGAAAACAAACAAATTAAGATTTCACTTATACATTTGAAAATATAACAGACTCAGTAATGTAATATATACAAATCTGCTATATGAAATGTTTAATTCTTAAATGTGCTAACAATTTTTGCAAGGTTCTTTGTCCCAGCCTCACTACTTCCTTTTTTACATGTTTTATTTTTATCCAATTTGTGATTGGAGAATTTTTTTGTGGGAGTGAAATTAGTTCTAATGCACACCTGTCCCTGGACTTGCAACCCCAACAAAATTAAGTTCCACCTGACCCAGACATAACTGAAATGTCAGATATGAAGTAAACCAGTCATTTAATGTATTGAATTTGTTGCATCCTCATGTTACAACAAACACCAAACCTCTGTTATAAATTGGACAAGTTGATTTGTATTTGTTTTTTTTTGACAATCCTGTCCCAGTGAGTCCTGCTCGAGGAGCCTCTGCCCAATGGAAGACACTCCCTGCCCTTAAAACCTAGTCTCCTTGCCAGGATCTGCTTGGCTGGGGTCTTGGCAAGGCAGCCCCACTTGCCTCTCCTCCTGGGTTTCCATGGCTGCTCTTTGTCCCAGGTTTCTGCAGAACCAGCAGTGGCCACCACTCTAGGTAGCGCTGCTGGTACCTAAAGGCTGCCAGCCCTTGTTCAGCAACACCTGGAGATGAGATCCTCATTCTGAAGGCCCCAGAAACACCGACAGTGAGCAGGTAATTGCCTGATTAGGATTAAATCTTTTCAAGGCTCCTGGAAATAAACACAAACAATGGCTCTCTGGCCAGTGGATGGGGCTACTGCTGTGGCCATTAAATTCAGCACCTTGAAAAGGTGGTGGAAGCAGATTTACTGAATAACATTCAAATGAGATTTGGATAAATACTTGAAGGGAAAACTAAAATTATGGGCTAGAGTAAAAGTGCAGGGTAGGGGGGTTAATTGAATAGCTCTACCAAAGAGGCAGCACAGACAAAATGGGTCAAATGGCCTCTTGTGCAGCACTATTGATCTGAGCGCAGTAACAATTTTTGGCCTTCAGTATATTGACAACCCGAATGAAACTGGAGCTGAGTATAAGCAGAAGAACAAGCAATCTATCATTAGCGTTGAGAGAGCTGTTACCATGTGGACAGGGCCATTATAGATTGACTTGACTTCTTGAGTTTGCCTGCCTTCAGGTTAACAACAAGACCTGAACCATGTTATTGCGGAAGGCTAAATGGTGCCTACTGCTGTCATGCAATCAGCAGCCAATTTCACGAGTTGCTTTCTTCCAATAAATTTGACTGGTGGTGTACCTTGAGTAACCCTGACAGCATTGATGTCTCAGACAATCCAGTAGTTTTGCTTTGAACGTCAATCATTGGTTTGAAAACCTGTTACCAAGTGGCTATTTTCCAGTGAATGACAGAGTGACTAAGTGCTTGGAAAAGTCACCCTTGGTCTCTTGCACCAGTTGGTTAGCCAGGAAAGCTAGAAAGGGAATTATTTTTCATCTAGGACTGACCAAAAATAATACCATGCTTGTTAGTTATAAAGTGGCAAGAGTTTTTATGTATGGTTTCACCATTCTATTCTGATCCTGTGCATATCTGGCATCCACCTCTTCTAGCAGCTGTCACTCTACTCCTGTGCAATGAGTGTGTGCATGACTCATTTTCCCTGCCCTAGCCCAAAGGCACTGAGGCTAACTGTAGTGTTACTGCCAAAGACACTAGTCGATTTGGAATGCACTAGGGAGTGAGTATCAGACTTTCTTGTTTTTAACTGCACTTTGCCTTATGGGAAGACCTGCCACTCTATACATTAATCAGAGAAGAGTGGAAAAGAAGAACGTGAACCTTCAATGTTGTTTCTGTGTTTCAGACAGAATGGTGTTGCATCATCTACTTGACAAGCTGCTGATGAATCTTACTGAAGCAATTAATTCTGCAAGTGGCAAACGTCCATTCTGAGGTTTCTAGTTAACCTACACCAGAGTGTTAAAAGTACAAAATGGCTTAAAACTAAACAGTGGAAGACTCAGGGCTCCTGCTTGTGATTAATAAACAAAATAGCTGCTTGGAATGGTAAGCTATTATTTAAACCCTGTATGCTGATGTGTATGTATCAGAGCAGTGTCTCTGCTGAAGATCTCACAAAGATTTTAGCAAACAAGGACATGCCATCAGGAAAGGTGAATTATACCAGACTGGTCTTTCGTACACATGCTGACCATAAAATCCCGGCCAATTACATCACACTAAATTAATCAGTGGCTTTGTCGGCAACAGCTGTTTATGTTTTCTGCATCAGAGTCGTAAAATTTTTCAATGATGAAAATAGTGTTCCATATTTTTATGAAAAGGCACAATAAAAATGAATGACTTTACTGTCAGAAATTAAGGTTATTTTGCCCTAACTTTGGCCTGTAACCCTGGCATGATAAAATTTCTAAGTTTTCAGTGATTATATTTCATATGGATCGTTTGTGTTACATCAAAAATATTTTTGGCCTCACCAACTGCATTAGTTCTGATGTTATAACCAATTCACTTTTCCAATTATATTCCAGTTTATGCCAATGTTGACTCTTCCTGAACTAAATTCACCAAAAGTAGGTTGTTAATTTTTACTATCTTGTGATTTATTATGAGATGTTCAAGATGTATTGGAGTTAAAGTCGGGGTTTATGCCTTTGTGAGACAGGTGCAAGACTCTGTGTGTTGTTACTCAATTTTAAAGCAAGCTTTTCATTGAAGAATGTCGTTCTTTAATGCCAACTTATGCTGGTTCATGGCATATTTTGCATTTGTTCGATATACAAATGAGGGAGCAAAAATCTTGGGGTGGGGTAGGGGTGGTGGTGGCATGGACAGTGAAATAATCACTTTTCAAAAAGGACAATATTTTGGGTTTAATTTGTGCCAGAATTCCCAACTGCAGCCAAAGCTGAAACTCTACCCTGTTGAGTATATTTAAAGAGTCTATAAAAATTCACTTTTGAGATGCAGCATGCCTAACTCCCTTTCCTTGACATGCTAGTTGAGAAATCCACTAATAGGTTTTCCATGGACAGTGGTAGAGAACCCATCTCTACGGGGTCAGTGTATGCATTGGAATTTGTGTAGCTCTTCACATGATAGGCTTGGCCTTATCAGCAACTTTGCAAATAGGGCTTGAGCAACTTGCTCATCTTGCAAGCTTGACAGAAATAGAGGGCTTCAATGCCATCCTGTGGGACAATGACTATTCTTGTCTGATCATTTTTCATTGGGTATCACGCAAACTTGCAAATGGGCCAAAAGCCCACCAATTTCAGTCTTGCAAAGTGCCCGGTCTTCCTCAAATTACCCTGGAAAGGCAAAGCACTTCAAAAATTTGACAAGTTAAGGAAGCCGCTTCATGCTGCTATTAAACAGTTTTGACATGACTGGTATTTTCCAAAAAAGATGTTCTTCCTACCACACAATTGTGTGATGTGTGTATGATTTTTAGTACTGGTGTGTTGCTAGGTATGTAGGCTGTACATTCTGATGGTTGGCTGATTAAACATGTTCCTTTGGCTGTTCATAGTAAGCAGAGTATAGACCATAGCGCATGCATGCAAAACCTGAAAGCAAAGGTCTACTGTCAGATGGGATTCCCTGATGGGGCAGCACTTGCTGAATAATCCTGACTGCACTAATAGCTATATTAACCACCAGTTTAAGATAATCAGTCAAGCTCATAACTGGGCTCACTTATTCTTGCTAAAAGCAACATCATTCATACACAGCGACCCGTTCTCTGCAAACAAAAGGAATATATTCAAGCCTTGCACCTTTTTTGATTTACCTGGAAACTTGGGAAGCCTATAATTCCCTGCTGCCCTTGGCCAATCAGCACCTTTTTTCTCCTGTAGTATAAATCATTGTGATTGTGTGAAATTTAGCATTCTTGCGCTTGTCCTGATGAATGCAAGATGAAAAGCTTTGCAATATGTCTCTCTTTTCAACAGTATTCAAATTCTGCCCGACCAAGTGATTATTGGTGTACAAAAAGTTCAAAATGCTTCAAGTTTGATGGGGAGGACTGTGGACAGAAATCATTGCACGTGTTCAAAATACAGTTACAATGGAAGCATTGTCGGCAAGCTTCAATGGGCTGAACAATTTTTTGATATTGACTTTTCGGTTCTACGTATAAAGGAGAAGCTGATACCACACTAGTCATATCCCCACACATGTCCAGTTGTTCACTCCCTAAAGACCTGAAATATGGTACTCAAGCTGGCTGAGTGGAGAATGTCTTCAATCCGCATGCGACACTGCAGCCAGTTTTTCTGGAGGTCCCCATAGCTTCTGACCTCTTTCGTGACCTCCATCCAGGCTTGCTTGATCAGGCGAGGAGATCTCCTTCATCCTTGTCCCTGGGGAAGAGGACCTCCCACATTCCCTAAGTAGCTTGGAAGAGACGTTGCAGGGAGTTGTGACTGAACTGTGGGGCCACGGGGTGTTTTGCTTCTGCCATGCCAATAAGCTGTTTTCTACTGCGGTTGCCTGGTGAGGATGCTGGAGGTATCAACCGCCCGTGGGTGTTGGTGGGGTTACTGTCTCATGGATGCAAGAGATTGCACCGTGAATGGGAGTGGGAGGGTCTTCCTGCTTCCACCTGCTTCTGGTTCTGTCCCGCCTTTCCCACTGGATCCTGAAAAATCCCAGCCTTCATTTCTTGAGACCCAAACCCCCCACCCCCAGCAACTATTTACTTCAGCAACCTAGCCCTGCCAACCCATTTGTTGAAGATAAATTCAGACGTTCAGATTGCCATACTTGATATTGAAGATATAAGCCTAGAGATTATGCTAGTTTAGGTTGATTTTATCAGCACAATCTGCCTGAAAGCACCTAAACCAGCGCAAAACATCACAAGTTTAAATGCAAATTATGTTGAATATAAATTGCTTTTGCTTGCTTTCATGTTATTTTTTAAAAATCTGGATGGCAGGCTTCCACCAGCTTGGGGAGGCTCTTCAAATAGGGTATGTTTATTTCCTACGCACAGGCAGCTATAGGATGGCTGGAAACACATGACTACAATAACTATCAATCAGTTCTGCAATGTACAGACCTATGGATAATGGTTCATTTATATTATGCCATATAAATCATAGTTTTTAGGCATATATATGCATTCTTAGTACATTGTTTATGTTGCCAGGAATCCCTGCTTTATTTATTTATTTTTGTTTTATAATTTCAAGTATGTTGGGGGAGGTGAGCAGGTTCTTGGCATCCCAAATTCAGAATTTGGAGCCCGGCCAGATGCCAGGGCATTCCTTGTGGGGCAGTGGGTTCCAACTAAGAGGTCGTCCATCTGGGGAGGATGCTGGGCATGGGAATCAGACTGGCCTATGGGAGACCACCTTGGGACAAGAGCTAAGACCCCTGGCTGGCTGGGGGTGGAGCCTGAGATGAAGAAACGGTGGAGCCAGAAGCCTTGGTGGGGGGAGACAGAGGGAGCAGAGCAGCAGCAAAGAGCAAGAGCAGATGGCCAGGACTGGTGAGTTACAGTCTTTAGAAGCTGAGGCCACAAATAGGGAATACTGAAGCCTATGACGGTGGCTGGAGAACTGGGAAGTGGCAGTGGAGCAGACGAACACCTGTGATGTGGACCATCTGGACAGTACCCCTGAGGTACTGAGAGGCCATGAGGGGAGGAAGAACTCCTTCACGTCTGGAAGACAAGGTAACCTAAGTCACGGGGTCTTGGAAAATTAGCAATGAGAGCTCTACCAACGGAACTCTGCTATTTGCTGATTAGAAATCAGGAGCCAGTTAAGCTTTCATCTGTATCCTGGGGAATCTGGAGTGTCAGCTGTGAATTTTCACAGTAAAATAGTTTTTCTTTGCGCTGAGCTTTTCCATTAACACTTATAAAGATTTGATGCCTGTGGAATAAGAACCCCTTTATAACCTTTATAACCTTTTATAATCTTCATGCAGTCCACGTGCTTGAATCTCACGTAACACAGGTTTGCAATGACGCACTTTCTTGCCATCTCTCTTGAATTTATATCGCTGGAGGAAGAGGACAGAGGATTGTGGAAACTGAAAGCCCAGGACTCAAAGCTCTGTAAGTATGGTTGCACAGGTGAAGAGTTTCCCAACACCCCCACCTTCCATCTGCAGCTACTCCACTCCTATTGATAGCCCTCACTTGAGCTGTGAGGAGATGTCAGAGAGGCTGATTGTGTGCTGTCTACATTTCACCAAGGCAGCAATGGCCAATTCTCTGATGGATCTTAACTACTCTGAGGCAGGGTTGCAAGGAGTTGCTACAGTTAATCTCAAAGATCTCTATTCAGCCACAACCCCTACCACCCCCCCCGCTCCATTTTGTGGAGCTTTGGGTGGGAAAAGAATTCATGATAAGAAGTAACCAATGAGCAATGGCCAGTTTGAAGGTGTCCAGCACCTTTAGAATCATACCAAGGAATCAACACCTTTAGGAAGAATGGGAGGAAATATAAGAGTCTTCCATCAAAAACTGCGTAGTTCAGATGTATCATAGGCTAGAAGCCAGATTTGGCAGCTGGGGTGCCTTTAAAAAAAAACAACACAAATTAAGCAGCAGGACCAAAACCTGAGCATGATGGGCACAGGTCATCCCACTGCTAAGATTTGAAATTGTACTTTGAAATTGTTTTACGCCAGAAAATCAGGCACCATAAGATCCATTTCAGCCCGAATGCGCTTCTATGATAGGGCTAGTCCTGCCTTTCACAATAAATTGGTGTTGTTCCCTCACTAATTGCTTCATATTTTGCCCTGGGTTAGATCCCTGGCCCCAGATAATATTCCTTACCAATGCTCAAATCTAAGCAGGAATTTCCATCGACACCATTCATGCTGTCTCATGACTGACTGCTCAAGACAAATTTGAACTGATAATTCTCTGGCCGGTTTTCCTTCCATCCCTTGATCACTTGGCCATAATCAATATAATTAACATGCCTCAGACAAAGCCCAGAAGCAGTTGTCAGACAATGCTCTGATTTGATTTGTGATATACACGCAGTTCAAGAATACAATTCTACAAAATCCCAAGACCCCCTGGAGCACAGCATTAATATTAAATCTTTAGAGTATGTAAATGCATCATTTCCTGATTGAAGGTATGTTGGTGGTTTTCCTAAATTACCTGTCAAAATAGTTGAATTTTGAGGAGTGCGAAAATTGAAAATGGTTTGAGTTAGTTAAAACAATATTAAAATATTTGTGGCAAATGCTTTTTGAATTTAACTTGTGAATATTTGATCTTGTCAGTGCTATTAGTTTAGGATTTAAAGATCAGTGCTTTAGTTTTCAGTAGGATCAGACATCCTTTAATCTTCTATCATCAAAGTATTTCAATTTTAATAAGTCTTTGGTTTGGTTGACATCCACATGATCAATGCAATTATCCTGAGAATTCATTTTGTAAATGCTATCATTGGCTATGATAAGTATAGTGGTTATATTAATAAATTAGCCATCTTAAGGCCTGAACTAGTAATCCATAGAAAGTGGGTTCAAATCCCACCATGCTGGTTTGGGAATTTGAGTTTGGGTTGAAAATCTGCTGGTATTGTTTTTTCAAATAAAATTGATTAATTTCTGGTTTGTTGTAAAAATCTAACTAATTCATTATGTCCTTTTAGGGGAAGGCGGCCTGTTATCCTTATCTGATCTGCCCCATATCTGACTCCATTCCCATAACCATGTGGTTGACTCTTGCCTGCCCTCTGATCAGCCAAGCAAGCAAGCCACTCAGTTGTATCAAAACATCTCATGGATAGCCAGAGGTAACCAATAAATACCAACCCCACCAACACCATCCATATTCTGAGAATGAATGGAAAAGAATAGCGATGGCATCTCCTTTCTTGACTCGAATGTGCTTTGATTGACGCTGCATGCTACAGATAGTATGTGGAAACCATCAGGTGACACACCTTTATTCTGTGCCTTTTTTTCACACTCATACCAATGCTTTAATCATATGAATAAACAACTACCTTTAACCTCCTCCCTTCCCATTGTCTCAAGCTCCAAGCACTTCTTACAGGTGAAACACCTTCTGGCAACCTAGTGGAGTGTATTCTCTACTCATCACAGGGGCTCTCATACATTGGAAAGGCCAAACACAGTTTGGGTGATTGTTTTGCTGAGCATCCCTTTCATCCTGCAAGCATGACTCCAAGCTTCCTGTCACTTGCCACTAAAATTCTCCACCCCACTCCTGTTTTTGCCTCTCTGTCCTTGGTGTCCTACAATTTCTCAGTGAAGCTTGATGCAAGCTCACGGAACAGCATCTCGCCCTTCAATCAGGCACTTTACAGCCTTCCAGCCTCAACACTGAGTTCAACAACTTTGCTGGCATATCCATCACTCCCATTTTCTTGGAAAGCAGTTGATGGTAATGGTTCTGCTGTAAGTAATCACACATTCACGGGACGCATCTTTTGTTTCTTTATTGTCTTGCACCATCATCTCTTTTGTCATGTAATCACTCCTGCCTTCCACACTATCACACAACTTCCCCTTTGTACTCTCTTCCCCACATCCTCAATTCCTGACCCTGTACATGTATGTATATTTTATGTCTTGGGTAAATGAATTGTTGGCTGAACTCTAACTTCATGCCTTCCTATGTTCTCCTCAATTGCTGCTTGCAATCAATAATGGGGAGAGACTGATGTAAGAATAGACTGTAATGGTTTATTGAGACATAGGACAGAGCACCAGATCATATATGCTCACTCAGAAACCTCCAGAACTAGACTTACCGTTCCCAGTTTCCCACGCTGCACAGTGATTCATCAGTACTGTCACATGATCAGTACACTTGCATTCTCTTAAAGGAATAGGGTACCTCACTTTACCACAGTATACCAACTGTGAAATCCCTAATCTCTGAGATGCCATTAGCCTGAAATATTTATAGAACCATAAAAACTTGTAGCACTCAAGGAGGACATTCTCTGGTACTAGTGCCTGTGCTGGCTGTTTGAGCAAACACCCATGCTTAGACCCGTATGCATGCTTTTTGTTCATAACCCTGTAAGTTCTTCATCTCAAGTACCTGCCAACCCCGTTCCTTCTAAAACTATTTATGGAATTAGATTCCATCATCTCTTCAGGTGCAGCACTCCAGATCCTGACAACTCCCTGTGTAATGGGAGAATCCTCCTCCCCTCCCCCCTACATTTTTTCCAGTGATTTTTGAATCTATGATCTCTGGTTGTTCAATCACTCATCAGAAGGCAAAATTATTTTTTATCTACTGAACAAAAACCTAATTTCTTCAAAAACAGTCACCTACCAACACCCCTCTGTGCATGTTCACTTGTCCACGCATGTGCAGAAAATCTTAAGCTGAAACTTGCCAACAATGGAAAACAGATGTAGAAATTTAAATTTCCACTCAGAATTTGAGGTTAGATGAAACATATTGTATTTAGCATTCTCATTTTTTTAAAATTGGGGGTGCTGATGTTGTGTTCCTAGCTTGGGCATATGGAATCATCCAGGTACAGAGCATTGAGAAATATTGGGTGAGGAGGATCACAGCCAATTTCCCAACCCATGTTTAATCATTGTGGCTGGGTACATTTTAAAGGGAGTTTGATGTCTAAAGCCTCTATGTACATGCTCACTTGCATGAGGTGGGTGCATGTCATAAAAAATAAGATAAATCTAAAGGAAATGACTTAGGTGAAAATTAGTATTGTATTTTCTTTTGAATGAAACAGCCCTTCCTGGTTCCAAATTCTTAAAAAGAACAAGAAACTAAATGGAGAGGATGAGCATCACACGGAGGTTGCAGGAGTGAGTCGAGTTCTGAACTCGGTCATTTGAAATGACGTCACGGAATCAAGCGGGCACAACTGTGCATGTGCCGCATTGGTAATGGACAGAGTTATCTTGAAAACATCTATTCAAGTATTAGGATTAATACTTGACCTTCTCTGTTTCAAAGAGAACAGTTCCAACTTATCCAACGTCTACTCATAACTGAGGTTCCACATCGCTGGTAATATCCTGTAAAGCTGTATCCTCTCTAGTGTTTTTACATCTTTCCTGAAGTGTGGTGTCCACAATTTTCACAAACTTCTAGCTGAGGCCTGACCAATGATTTATAAAGTACTAGCATGATCTCTTTGCTTTTATCTTCTATGCCTCTATTTATAAACTCTATTTATTCTTGCAAAGTGTCCTGCTGAGTGCAAGACACAAAGCTTTGACATGTCTCTTTTTTCAGTAATACTCAAGTTCTATATTGCCAAGCAACTATTTCCAATTATAAACTTGAGTGACCCATATGCTTTCCAACCACCATATTAACTTGTCCTTGTACCTGTTTATGGATTTATATAAATGGATACAATTGATCTATGCCTTTTAAAATATTTGCCATTTATGATTTACAGCTTTTTCTATATTATACCTCCCTAAGGGCATTAATTCACATTTCTCCACATGGAACTCTGTTCCTATCCATTTAACCACACTGAAGTCTATAATGATCCTCATTGCTATCCATTACATTGCCAAGTTTTGTTCTGCCTGTTAACTTAATAATGCTGCTCCCTGCATCCAAATCTAGGGCCAGAATGCATCTTGTGAGCGGGCGTGCGGCCAACCCGAATGAATGTGAAATAGCGCGAGATGACATCTGGTGAGTGTCCTGATGTCATCCCACATGCAAGCAATCTTCAGGTTGGCCGGCATGCATGGGTGTTGGAGCCACACCCACTATCAGGCCATTAAAAAGACAATTGATCCTGGTTTTAAGTTGCTAGTGTGATTTCGCGCTTATTGCATGGGCAAAAGGGGCAAGCGGGCAGCCTACTTTTAACAAAACCTCATCCAAGGACAGGATAAAAAACAGCATTGCCATTGTGAGTAGTGAGGAGTTTAGTAGAGAGGTTGCTCCTGGTTGCTTATTTGAACTTGACAGCTTCATCTCTTTTCTGAGTTTCAGTCTTAGCATCTCTAGGCTTCATTTCAGGGCTCATTGCTATCTCCAAGGCCCCCGGACCCTTCCAGGCACCAGACAGCCTTCTTTTACCCTGGTAATGGCAGTTGTGCTCTTCGCTGGTGGCACCTCCTCCTCCTCCGAGGAAGTGAGGGGCAGAAGGGAGAGGAGGCCAGGTGTCCCTATGCAGCTTCCAGGGGACTGGCCTATGGGAGGAGAAGCACAGGCACACGGGGTGCAGGGCCAGCAGGTAGTCCAAGGCAATGGGGCCACATAAGATCCCACTATCCAGTTGCCAGGGTTTACAGGCGGTGTTGCAGCTACCTCAACATGTCCAAGATGCTGTGCAGAAGGAGGCCCTGCCTCTCCAGGGAGACCATGACTCCATTTATCAGATGATTGAGCCTGAGATCAGCTCTGACTGTGTGGGTGGACACCCCTTGCCAGTGGCTCTGAAGGCCAGAGTGGCTCTCAACTTCTATGCCTCCAGGGGTCAGTGGGGGATCTTTGTAGAGTTTCTGAATCAGCTGTACACAGTGGAGTAAGCTGGTAACAGAGGCTCTGTTCAGGTGGATAATGACATTTGTTCATTTCCGTACGTACGAGGCCAGCCAGTCTAAGTGAGCCAGAGGGTTTGCAGCGATTGCTGGGTTTCCCAGCATCCGGAGTGCAATTGACAGCACACATGTGGCCATCAAGGCACCAGTGGGTCTTTGTCTATAGGAAGGGATTCCACCTGATGAACAATCAGATTGTTTGTGACCATGAGATGCAGATTCTGCAAGACTGTGAAAGGTACCCTGGCAGCCCCAATGATGCTTACATCCTCAGACACTCCCAGGTGCCAAGGCTTTTCAGAACTCCAGCCCGACTGGATGGATGACTTCTGGGTGACGAGGGCTATCTGTTGAAAAGGTGGTCAGTGACACCTCTCCACCACCCAAGAACAGAGGCAGAGCAGCGTTATAATAGGAGTCACGCCTCCACAAGGGTGGTGATAGTGAGGACCATAGGTCTCCTGAAGATGCGCTTCTCCAGCTCCAAGGCATCCACCTCGTGCTTCGTCAGAATGAGGAGGTTTGGGGGGCCTCTGCCTGTCTTGGTTCTTCCATTGGTGCTATGGCTTTTCTTCTTCTGAAATGACAGAGGAGCATTGATTTGTCCGGTATTTACATGTAGCACCATTGCAGCCTGGCAACACCCCCCCCACTGCATGCCCCCCCCGCCCCCCCTTCCGCCTCTGGGACACCTTGCAGGGCATATCCGAGTTGTGGCCCTCAGCCTGCAAGGCACTCAGGCCAAGCATCCAGGGCTCACCCCCTTGGCCGGCTCCGGTGCCAGTGACAGTTGGCACTCAGGCTCTAGCACCCCTGAGCTCCACGGGGGCATGGCCAGCCCTTAACACTTCTCTATACTGATCCATGCCAACTTGATATTCACCCTTGCTGAGTGCAGCAGATCACTGAACCTTTTGTGGCACTGTTCCCATGTACACTGCACAACGTCGTGGCTGCACCACCTCCCAGGCTTTTTTGGTCAGGTGGGGTGGCCTCCTCCTGCTATCCCTGGGTACTAGAGTGTCCCGCTTGACAATGAACTCGTCTACAAGTACCGTAAGGCTTGGCCTAAATAGCCAAGTGGTTATGGTACTGGGTTTGTAACCCCAAGATCAGGAGTTCAAATCTCACAATGGCAAACTATGAAACAATATAACTTCATCTGAAAAACAGATGGAAACGGGTTTGTACTCAAAAGAGTTACAAGTACCGTAAGGCACTCATCCAAGAAACAGGAGGGGAGGGGGAAGAGGGGCCGAGCGCCCTCCAGACTTGCCCTCCTGCCTGACGTTTTCAGCCGCTGGTGAGGCCATTGAGTGAAATCCCACTCCAAAGATTCGCCCCTTGCTGCCTTGAGGGAGCTGCGTCTGCTGGTTTTAACGCGCCCACTGAGTCACCATTGGACCTGGCAGCCGACAGCCTCCCGCGCCCGCATGGCCCTTCCCGACCATTGCAAGGACACATTTCACCTGAAATTGCGGTTTGCAAAGCAACCGTGGCTGGGAGCAAATTCCAAATCCGCTTCTGCTCCGGCCGACTTTGTGCACACGCTAAGCATAAAATTCAGGCCTAAATTGTTTATGAAAATTGAAAAGTGTAATGGAACTAATACTGACTCTTGGGGAACACCACTGCAAGCCAACTTTGCTTCTCTGTCCACAGGTTCTGTCTGACCTATTGAGCATGTTTTAATCTTATCTCTTAAAACTCATGTGTTTACTGATGCTGAAATGTGAAAGGATGTTCTAATTCAAGAACTACCTTGCAATGGAATCCAGGAAATAAATGCTAACAAGACATTGTATTGGAGTGAAACAGACAAGAAAGCTTTGTTTGTCGTATTTATTCAGAAAGTCATTAGTGAAACTGTGTACATCCTCCCTTCCTCAGTAGATGATTCAAAAGTGTAATTAGTTCCTTATGGGCATTGTTAAAAAAATTAATGTTAGTTAATTGAGCCTGTAAAAGCTCTGATCTATCTTCTGATATTATGCTATAGCAAGCTGATTTGAAAAAAAATAGCATTGCTCTATGTGGGGTCCAGTCTGCAAACCATTGTACTTGTTAACCCTGGACCGCACACTGTCTTAAAGAACTGACTCATAGATCATGGAACAATATTTAGACATCAGGCTGTGAGACCATCGAAAGAGAAAACGGTATTTTTGAAATCTAAATTGTAACAGTTGTGCCATGAAGCTAACCTGTAAATATCCTTTCATTGATAGAATTTGTGGCATTGTTTTGTTGGGGAACAGGCTTGAGGGGCTGAATGGCCATCTCCTGTTCCAATGTTCCTAGTGTATCTTGTTCAGCTGATGAATAACACTTTCAACAGCAAAGAGACTCCACTTTGGCATCCAACTCCTGCTGAAGCTTGTTGGAAATGGACCCTGGCTAAACAACTGTACAAAGATAAAAACAAAAAAAACTGCGGATGCTAGAAATCCAAAACAAAAACAGAATTACCTGGAAAAACTCAGCAGGTCTGGCAGCATCGGCGGAGAAGAAGAGAGTTGACGTTTTGAGTCCTCGTGACCCTTCGACAGAACTTGAGTTCGAGTCCAAGAAAGAGTTGAAATATAAGCTGGTTTAAGGTGTGTGGGGGGGGCGGAGAGAGAGAGAAAAGTGGAGGGGGGGTGTGGTTGTAGGGACAAACAAGCAGTGATAGAAGCAGATCATCAAAAGATGTCAACAACAATAGAACAAAAGAACACATAGGTGTTAAAGTTGGTGATATTATCTAAACGAATGTGAGAAAGGAGATATGGCTGTGAAAGCGGGTTTTAGTAAACACCTTGTCAAACACCAGGAGGGAAATGGAAAGCAATGAAGGTGAGCAAGGCAAAAGAGAGGAACGGAAATCTTGTCGCAGAAAAGAACAGAACTTCTTCAAGGAGGTAGGCATTTCTTGAAGAGCAGTGGCAGTCAATTAAACACAGAGATAAAAACAAAAAAACTGCGGATGCCCTCACACCCCGCTTCCTGTAAGGACTCCATCCCATTCTCTCAGTTCCTTCACCTCCGTCGCATCTGTTCCGAAGATGCCACCTTCAAAAACAGTTCCTCTGACATGTCCTCCTTCTTCCTTAACCGAGGTTTTCCACCCACGGTCGTTGACAGGGCCCTCAACCGTGTCCGGCCCATCTCCCGCGCATCCGCCCTCACGCCTTCTCCTCCCTACCAGAAACATGATAGGGTCCCCCTTGTCCTCACTTATCACCCCACCAGCCTCCGTATTCAAAGGATCATCCTCCGCCATTTCCAGCATGATGCCACCACCAAACACATCTTCCCTTCACCCCCCCATCGGCATTCCGTAGGGATCGCTCCCTCCGGGACACCCTGGTCCACTCCTCCATCACCCCCTACTCCTCAACCCCCTCCTATGGCACCACCCCATGCCCATGCAAAAGATGCAACACCTGCCCCTTCACTTCCTCTCTCCTCACAGTCCAAGGGCCCAAACACTCCTTTCAAGTGAAGCAGAATTTCACTTGCATTTCCCCCAACTTAGTCTACTGCATTCGTTGCTCCCAATGTGGTCTCCTCTACATTGGAGAGACCAAACGTAAACTGGGCGACCGCTTTGCAGAACACCTGCGGTCTGTCTGCAAGAATGACCCAAACCTCCCTGTCGCTTGCCATTTTAACACTCCACCCTGCTCTCTTGCCCACATGTCTGTCCTTGGCTTGTTGCATTGTTCCAGTGAAGCCCAACGCAAACTGGAGGAACAACACCTCGTCTTC